>NC_073624.1:213752956-214055986 GCF_029407905.1 Bubalus kerabau | reverse complement strand
GTTTCCATATAAGGAAGACCATGAGAGTTGGGTCTGCTCATTAAAAACTGCATGATTAACAGTATGTTTGCTTAAGCCAGCAAAGCAGCAAGTGGTTTACATTTACAGATGTGTATGTATATGTTGAGAGTTTAGGAGCCCCAACACTGCTGAATGTCTTTTATTTATGAGATTGTTCACCCTTCTGTGAATGAATGTCTAACAAGAGGTGAGGTATTTGCAAGTATTTTTACATATGAGTTATTCTTCAAAAACACCAAATCTTTCTTGTCTTGCAGGAATCCAGAAGCCTTGACGTCAGAAGAAGAGAAGGTAGGGATGATGCACTCATACTCACTTCGTTCTCATTGTGGGCATATGGATGTAGTTTGTTACAGTAAAGACTAACTTCAGACTGTGGGCAGCCTGTTCTTTGACATTTCGCATGACCTGTGCTGGGTGCTGACCTTGGCGCTTGTCTCAGGGACCGCAGGAGCGAAAGCCGGAGTTGGCTTGTGAAAGCTGTGTCCTCTGCCTTTAGGTGTCAGAGGTGGGGTCTAGGGAACTGGCCCATTCATGATACTGTGTGCAGTCTCTCAAAAGAAGCCTCATTTCTGAGTGAAGTTTGAAATAAGTATTTAACCTGGTGAAAACTACATCAACAATAAAAAATTGTTTATGGTTTGAGGTATTTCAATAACTGGGAAAAGGTGCCACTGTGAAAAATATTTCTGATTAGATTTTTACGACTTTAGTTAAGCTGAAATAGATATAAGTAATTAATTTTCCTTTTGAAAACAATTCCACCATGTTTTATTTTCCCTGCCAGAGTTCCTCTCATGCATTTGTTTTCTGATTACTGAGATAAATATATATGGGTGGTAATTTATGAAGTCTTTTAGTGGAAATTGAAGTCACTCTTACTTGCTTTCAGTGATACCTAGTCTCTAATAAGAGACTGTCTTTTGTATGATTTATGGAAATCACCACCAGTCATCCCTGTATTTCAGGGATGGGAGGATGAAGTTAGGAACCAAAGTGAGTTCTCGGTCTGGGGTCTGGCCTTTGGTTTTAGCTATAACCACACCCCCTTCTTGGTGGTATTGTCTCCAAAAAGAGCACCAATCATTAGAAGTGAGAAAATACCATACTGATTTTCAAATCTAAAAACCTTGCCTCTTGGTTAGTTCTTATTTTATGCAACACAATGAAAAACACAGAAGGGCCGTGTTGCTGAAGTGTGCCCCTAGACTTAAACTTTCCGTACTGTCTATACTCATGGGTTCATAGAACCAGTTGTTTGCCGCTGTCTGCGGTACTGGAATTCTGGATACAAAGGATCTGGTTAATCTAGCTCTAGGATGAACTTTCTGGCTTTCACTCTCATTCGCCATTGTCTCTGGTTTTGGGCTCAGCATCCTCTGAACTGCATCCATAGCGTAAACTACATCATTTGGACGTCAAAATCGAATGGTACTGGATGAAGGTGGGTGGGGCAGGGAAGGCCTGTTTCTGATTCAAAGTTGTGTTCATAATGTTATGACCATGTAACCTGGAGAAAAATAGCCATTAGGAGACAAGTTGGCATGAACTTTGGTTTAGAATACTATTCATTCCACTACTCCTGAGTGTGTGTGACTGGTGCACAGCACTATTTGCATTATGGAATCACATATGAGCTTAACTGTTTTGGACTCTTACTGTTCTTGAGTTAGAAATGTCTTTAAATAGTAAGGCTAGGATATGAGAAAACCATGTGTATTTTTGCTCAAAGGCATAAAAGACCATATTGTACCTGAGACTCCAAATTCCTAGACTTACATGTCTCAGGGTGAGCAAAGGCATGGTTAGGCTGTGCTCTATTTTCTCTATTTTCTCTTCTTTCTTGAAGCAGCATCTTTCATAACTGGCTTACTGGGAACATATGCCTTGGGTTTGTACTGGTAAATTTGTCTTGATATAACAGAAACATTTTTCTTCCTTCTGTGAGCTGATGTTTCTTGCTTGCTTCTATTAAAGTTGAGTGTTTGAAAATTCCTGAGATAGCCCAGTGCCTTAATGTCAGTGCTTATAACCTGGCAGGAAGGAAGGAAGAGTGGGACCTTGTAGGTCAGTTTTGAGTATTTTTTAAGTCTGAGATTCAATGGCTTGGGTAGTAGGGTTGTTAATCTTCCCCAGAACAGTGTATGTGTATAAAAATAGTAGAAGCGCTGTGAATATTTCAATAAACATTCCTGCAAACACAAATAAGACATTATTGTCTAGCAATGAACACTTAGCTTTGACTTGATCTGGCACTGAAAGAGGAGCAGATAATTAACCCTCTGAATTTTTCTGCCTAGTTTACCAGGCCCAGGAGATCCTGGAACCGTCTAGTGGGGTAGCCTCTGGACCACAAAACCTAAGATACTTTTCTGTTTTTATGTAACATCTGACTCAGGATATCAGCTCCAACCAGGGCTCATAGCTACACATGGATAACCAATTGCAACTTTACACTCTAACTTTTGGAAGCTCTTGATTACGTCTGTGGAGTGAGAGGTGAGGGAGCTAATACTAGCAGTGGGAACGGAGTCCAGGCTAGGTCACGGTGTGTTGGAGATCATTAGGGTGGCGCGAATGCACCGCGTGCCTCAGATGGGCTCTGTGGCTTAGTTGCCCTGTGCTCCTCCCATCCAGTGCTGTCATGGTTCTCAGACTGTAGCCCGGCTCTCTTGCCTCATGCGTTGTCCCTGCAGCCTGCCGGCTCTTTGTCCCTCATCTTGTGACATCCCACCTCTCTCCTATCCCTTCCAACTCTCTTTCTGAAGAGTTTTGCTTACCCTACTTTACCTGGGAGTTAAGGGCTCCTAGTAAGTCATTCATTTCCTGAGAGCTGAGACCCTCCCCTCTTTCACTCCTAAATTCCTCAAGGCCTTAGCCCAGGGCCTATAGTTGCTCAACAATCATTTCCTGAATTAAGTGCAAATTTAAAAATTGCCTTTTATATGTATTTTTCACTCTGATCCTGTCCCAGTGATATACAAGAGAGGCGCTGAATCATTTGGTTTTGGTTCTACAGGGGCACTTATAGGAAGTGTTCTGTGGATATCCAGATATTCCCAGCTGATGCATTGATGAAAGTGCTCCATGTTCAAATAGGTTTGGTATTATAGGTTGGATTGTGTCTCCCAAAAAGATATTTTGAAGTTCTAACCCAGAATATGTGAATGTGGCCTTACTTGAAAATATAGTCCTGGCAAATGTGTAATTACAATGAGGTCATATTGGAATAGGATGGACCATGATCCAATAAGTGAGATCCTTTTGAGGAGAGAAGATTTAGACACAGACATAGGGAGAATGGCATGTTCTAAAGGAGGCACAGAGTAGACTGAGTACATAAGCCACGCAACAGGAAGGGCTGTTGACAATCAGCAGAAGCTAGGAAGGAGCGACAGAGAATCCTCCCCTAGAGCCTTCAAAGGGAGGGTGGTCATGCCAACACGTTGATTTCTGATTTCTAGCCTCCAGAACTGGGAGAAAACAGATTTCTCTTGTTAAGTTACTTACTTTACAGAACTTTGCTATAGCAGCCGTAGGAAAATAAAACACTTGGTAAAAGCCGGACTCAATATCAAGCTGGTTGTTATTTTTATTGCAGAATCTCTTAGGTTGTTAAGATGTTAAATAGGACTTTGAAAAGGGAGTGTAATATGCAGCCTTTCCCAAACGTAGTTCCCCATGGCATCTTGATTTGTTTTTGATCATCTCTGGCTGGGCTTGATCATCTCAGCCAGCACACAATGCCCTTTGCAAGCCCTGCTCTAAAGAGTCCACAAAGAGGGACCGCTTTGACAGAGCCCAGGACATGCCCCAGCATGTGTCTGTCTTCCAGAGGTGGTGTGTGGAGAGAGTGGTGAGATAATGTTAATTGTATCTTAGATATTCCGAAGTTTTCCAAGAGTTGCATGTTCTTTATCTCCCTTGACTCTCAGTAACCCATGATATAAGCAGAGCATATGGCACCTTACATGAGACTCCTTCCTTCTCATGCTTGTTTTAGTAGGAATAAAGAGCCCTTTGGGCCAAGGTCCCTCTGGACCAATGTCTCTCTGAGACACTGAACCTCTCTCTAATGGGCAGGTGATGATTTGATCCTGCTTCATCACCCAAGGATTTCTAAGCATACATGATCACTGCCAAGCCCAGAGAGCTGAGAGGGCCTCTTGGAAGAAAACTTTCTAGGGGAGCTTTGTTTCCAATTTAGATTTATGGGAAGGACTCTCAGGGGAGCCTGGAGGGCGATAGAGGATATTGTGGCAGGACAGCAACCTTGGGAGGATGTCTCTTGGTACCCCAGTTGGTACCTCCTTCCACCTCCAGGGCAGTCTTACATCATCCTCTCGCCCTGGGCCCCCCCTTGCCAGCAGCACAGGGAAGGCAGATGGCTGCTTCTTCATTGCCTCTCTAATGCAGGCATTTTTACACCTCCCTCTAGTCACCTACAATTTAATTTCAACTTTTTTTCTGAAGCTTCCACAAAAGGTGCCAACCTCACCTCACTGAGACACTCCCATGTCCACTCTGAGGGCTGATGCTGATGATAACTGTCGGGATCCATCTACCCAAACCGGTGCTTTTCTCTAACTGATCCCATCACACTGAATTACAGTCATGAGAGAACACTCGAGTGAGCTGAGCAAGCGGCCCGGATAATTCAGCCCTTGTCAGCCATCTCTTAGAGCGTGGGGTGATCAGTAAGCTATTCCAGATGTCTGTGACTGTGCTGTGATTTGAGGCTGTGGGTTTTGGGGGTGGGCACCAACGCCACACTGCATTACCCATCTTCCCTACGATGGCTCACTCACACATTGCCGTCTAGACCAGCCTGTCGTGGCTTCCAGCAGGGCTTGTGAGGGAGACTTGAGAGGAGGGATGCTGCTGTCTTCACAGAAAAAGAGAGGGAAGTGACAGTCACACAGGCAGGGTGGCTCTGTCTCCTTAGCAATGCACATCTCCTACATAAACATGACCTGCCAGTCCTGAGTGTGTAACTAGAGCCTCACTTTTGTGAAAACCCTTGGAATTATTCCCTTAATTGGCAGCTGCCTCTAATAGCCCCTTTTTAGTTCTTTGCATCTGGGTGAACTTCAGCTATCAAGAATTGCAGTCTGTTTACCATTAATTTTGATTTTGTTTAGCAGATGTTTTCTGGGTCTCTCGGTTGCCTGCATAATCTATCTTGGTATAATGTAAAGTGGCTGACTCTCTTCGATGAAACGGATTAATAAACTCCTAACTTCTTTTGAGATAACTTCTTTAATGGCTGCAGATGTAGGGAACTTAAAAGGAAGCCATTCAGATTTGTCAGTGCCTGGGGTAGTGGGTCCTTTTCCAATCAAGAGTGCCATCTGGGGAGTGAAATGGGATTTCCTTCCCTATCCTGCCCCTACTCTATACAGCGGAGCTTGCTTGTTCTCTCCAGCAGTTTTTGGGCTCCAAAAAGTTGGGTGTGGCACCTGTCTCCTTCAGTGTCTAATTCCACAGCAGTTGACTCTTTCTGGAGAGTGCTTTCCCTTTAGCTACTGGAAAACTGATACTGTACCTATGTGCCCCAGGTTGAGTGGGGAGTGGATGACACAACTGACTGGTGTATTCTGGTTGCATACAACGATTTGGTACCCAGTTTGGCCATGACCGATTAGCAGAATCCCACTTCTCTGCTTACTCACAGTGTGACTTGGGGGAAGTTACTCAGTCTTCTCTGAAAAAGCTTAGGACAGTAATAGTACAGACCCTTAGTCCTAACTCTGCGTTGTAGAAACCCAGCTTGCACTGGCTAATGCCTAAACACCTTGTGAAACTGCAGAATCTAAGGGAGGGTGGATCTGGCCTCAAAAACAGCTCCTATAAGACCTTACACTCCTTTTCTTTCCTCCTCCTGGCGTTTTGGCCTCTTCCACTCAGCCTTACAGGCTGGCTCCTGGCAGCTGGTGCTCACAGACTCCTGACTGACTGCTCACCATCTTAGAGGGTGAGACTACTTTCCTCCAGAGTAAGCGGAGAAAGGTCTCTGTGAAGATTCTGATTTGCTGGCCTTGTATCGTGAGTCAAGCCCTAAACCAATTACTGGCAAGGAGGGGTTGGAATACTGGGATTGGCCAGGCAAGACCATGTGTGCTTCCCTTGGGGATTCACCCTCACTCAGATGCCAGAGAGTGGGTACAGGTTTGGTCCATAGAGAGAGGATGCTGGGCAGCATGCAGCTGACATCCCTCACAGCTTCCTGGACACATTATGGGAAGGGATTCAGCATGGAGAGCCCTTGGCCCAGTGTGGGCCGTGGCATCAATGCACAGTGAAGTTGGTAGTCTTCACTATGGCTATGTTCATACTGTATCTGTAGGTTTGGCCTCAGACATACAATAAAGAACGTCTCAGTCACCAAACCCATTCCTCTGTCTTCAAGCTGACTTACAGATGATGTTGCAAATCTTAGTCTGTTGACTTTTCCTGTGAAGGATTTTCTGAAATTTAGCCCAGAATCTTGAACTCTCTGCTCAGATTCTCTTATTCTGCAGTCAGAGAATCAGCTCTCTTCTTGATGATGTCTTTAAGAACTTAACCACAAACATACATAAAATTTGTATTCCCAGATTAAGGGTTTTCTGAGCACTGAGGTCAGAAACTGTCTTGAGCATCACATGCTAAATCCTTCCTATTTCCTTTTAATTACTTCATCATAATAAAACTCAGGCAGACAATGGCCTTTCCCAAGGACCAAGCACAGCCTTAGCCAGAGGATTCTCAGGCTGTGGGTGACCCCAAGCTTCTGTTCCCCAAGCTTCTTGAAGACAATTCTAAGTGTCTGGGCGTGGAAACACCAGCCGTGGACTAAGCCCGAGTGAACCTGAGTTGTCTCTGCTGCCTCTTACATGCTCTCCCTTAATCGAGGGTCTTCCCGGCTCTGGGTGAGTGCTTCCTCCTATCACCTGGCCAATGTCTGCTTTCTCCCTGATTTGGAAGAAGCAGGACCTTGCTGTGTATAGCTCAGGGAGCCACTCATGCTTCTGTTTGAATGTGTGTGACACCATGCCTGCCGCCTCAGCACTATGGTGCATGGCGCTGGTGGCCGAGGTCTGCTGCGCTCCAGTGGAGGCTCCCACACTGCTGTGTAGGGTGAGCCCCGGGAGAGAAGGGATCGAGGCCCTTCCTTGCAGGGCCTCCCACCTGGTACACACAGATCCCCACACACCCTAGGGCTGACCCGGCTCTCTCAAAGAAAGTAAAATTTCTCGGAAAGTAAAATCGCAGGTGTGGGGTTGCCAGGCTGTTCAGCTGTGGGTACCCCATCTCCCCTTCTGCACTTACTCTTCCCACCGCTGCCCTTGGGAGGGCTCCCTCTCCTTAATGACCATCCTCAGGGAGCCACTCTGCTCTTCCTGACACCTTGGGGGTCCCTCAGATAGAAAGTCCTTGAAAGGTGCTTGTGCAAATGAGGTATGTGCTTGTGGAGGGTCTTGGTGGGTCTGGGTGGGGTGAGGAAGCCCTGTGCAGTGAGCCGTGTTGGTGGTGAGAAGTCTCCTTGGGAGTTGCCATTGCAAAGTGTGTCCCTAGGCCCCTCTCTGGAATGGATGGGGAAAGAGTCACATTATCTGAGAAGTCATACCCCTCAGAGGGTATGAACCTCTGCAGCTTCATAAGCACAGTAGGGCAAGCCCTTCCTGAGACGGCGTCATTGTGAAGCACACTAAGCTGGCTTGTCAAGGCCCAGAAACAGAGGTGATGGCCCTCCCAGTAGACCTGCTGAGATCCCATCCTTCCCCAGGGCAGGAGGCAGTCCCTTCTCTTCTCTGAGATCCCAGCAATAGAGGCTATTTGTCATCTTCTCCCCTTGCCTGGCCCTTAAGCCTGAAGGGATTTCTCTGCTTTTCAGGAACCCTTGAAATGATCTGTTGCGTATAAACTCTGAGGTCCTTTTCAAACTCGTTAAGCCACTTGCCCCAGCAATATTAATGTACCATCAGTGAGCCTCTGGGGTTAATTATCTGTGACTTAAAAATCATTTGTTTCTGTCTCTTCTATTTTATTGCTACTCAGCAGTCTTTCTTGGGAACAAGGTACAGAATCTAACTGACCATTGTGATCTAATTCCTTTCTTGTCGTCAGAATTAGTTCAGAAATAATGTACTACCTCAAAAGTTAATGGGAAGATTAAATGAGATAATGCATGTAAATTGCTCAGCACAGTGCCTAGCATAATCAATAAACATTAATGTAAAATAAAAAGATAACTGTATACAAAGAAAAAAAAAAAAACTCTTAAAAAAAAAAACAAAACCCAAAACTCCCACTGCCTTATTTTCAGAGTGTGTTGTCTCAACATCAAATCTTTCCTCTCTCAGCTTCCTCAGACACAGAGCCCACACGGGGAGTAATCTGCAAGGTGGAGTCCCATTTGAAGGAGTGAGGCCTGGCAGTGCGCTCTGTCCTGGTCAGCCTCACTCTTTTGTGGGCACTCACTGCTGCTGCGCCACTGGCCTGTTTCTCCCCTTGGGTGTGGCGAGGGCTTCACAGGGTGCCATCTGGTGCAGACGCTGGCTGTGATGAACAAGCCACATGCCCCTGGAGGGCCCCTGCAGATCAGGCAATGAGGGCCAGAGATCCAGGACATTACAACCCACCCTGTGGTTCTCTGCACACTCTTTTTGATTATGCTTTTTTGCTGGGACTGTCAGTGGGCTTCAAGAAAATGCTTCAGGGCGTATGTGTGTATAGAAAACTTTTTTTGCAAAATGTTGAATTTTGCATGAGGTAACATTAGCTTGCTTTGTGCTCTTGCAAAGTCAGGAAACATGGGCCCCAGAAATGAATGAGCACTGACCAACCACCAGCTCTGTGGGATGTGGGCAATGACCAGCAGCCTCCGGGTCCTGGGTGCGGGCAGCGGGTGGCTGTCCCAGCTGGTGTGTGAGTACAGTCAGCATCATTGAAATGTGCATGAGGCTAGTTCACCCGGGTACCTAGGCCAGTTGTTGTCCACCCACCCACTCTCCAGAGGCCTCTGTAGGGAGTTCTCAGTCCCTGAGTGCTCCCTCACTCCTGCAGTGCTTCTGAAGCAATGTCAGTTGGTTTGGTTATGACTACTTCTAAAAGATAAATCACTCTGGTAGAAAGGTAAGCACCATTCTTGGGGTTTTGTGAAGGCTTATTGGGTGCTAATGAAGGTTTCCTCAGATGGACTGGAATTTGCTGGATGTGCAGTGATGACAAGGTGTGGTCCCTGCCTTTACAGAGCGTGTGCATCCGTGAATGTGTCAGCTGGGGAGATACAAGAGTTTCCTGCAGACAGAAAGGCAAGAGCTGCCATGTATCATGGCCAGGCGCCTTGTACGGGGCAGACCCCAAAGCAGGGGAGTATTTGCTCTATGTACACCAACATGGGAGCCAAGGGGAACAGCTCCCTGAATAACGTGGTGGAAATGATGTTTCAGAGTCTTGTCTCCAAAGGACAATTCCGTTGGCAGAGGGTCTCTTTTGGGCACACTTGATTAGTGGGGACAATTTTTTTATTGGAAATAGCAAAATGCAGTCCAAGTAGCCCAAACAAAAGGAACATCTTATTGGCTTAGTTAACTGGAAAGCTGGGTGGAGGAGGGACGCATGAGGGTGCTGGCTTCAGGCAAACCTAACGTAGGGTACCAGGATCTGGTTTCACTCATCTCCCCTCTTGCAGTTGACTCTCCTCATGGTGAGTGCCAACCTCCCTTACACCTCCAAGTCTTTTCCTCTGGAAGTGCTACTCAGATGGGATGGGCTCAGGTCACATGCCCCATCCTGAATCAGCCTGAGGCCAGGGGGATGCTGCACGCTGCTGGGGTTAGCAGGCACGGGCTGCGCACCTGAGAGTGAGAGGGATGCCAGATGACAACGGGGGCTCTTCCCACAAAGGGGACACGATGCAGGAAGGTGCATGTTATCAGTTACTAAATTATTTCACATCCAAATGTGTGTTACATCCTCCACCCCCGAGGGGTGCTGAGTGCCTCAAAAGCAGGCTTAAGCTAAGCTGCAGGAAGCATTTACCTAGTGTTTCCAGGTAGGGCATTGCTCCCATCTTCCAAGAAGGAAGGGGGATGTGGCTTGGAACCCAGATCCCTGATGACAAATGCAGGCCTATTTGGTTTTCTTAAATCACAGCTGCCTCCAGCAAGGGGGTCTCCTGTTCCTTTGACCCCCTTCCCCTGTGACAGACATAGTGACCTGGTAAGATGCAGTAAGCATCCCCTGGCCTAAACTGTGGGTGTATTATTGTTTTTTTGGACCTCAACATATTCTGCTTTCCTTAGCTCTTCAGTGAAAGAGCATAAAGATCAAAAGCTAATATCAAATCTTCCCCCAGCCCCACCCTTTGGTGACTTTAATATTTACCTCCATGAGGCTTCCAGGAGCTTTATTTTCCATTTTTCATGAGAGATCCTGCTTCTTTCTTGGAAAGGAGATGGTGGGAGCTCTCTGCACTACTGCTTCCAAATGGGCATTTGATAGCAGGCAGGGACACAGTTGAGGTGGGGAGACCTGGTCCTTACAGAAAACCAGTGCTCTTGTTCACCAGCCACTTTTAAGTAAGCAGCTTCTTGTGCTTCCGTGGTCGCTCAGACCTGGGTTTGATCCCTGGGTTGGAAAGATCCCCTGGAAAAGGGAACAGCTACCTACTCCAGTATTCTTTCCTGGAGAATCCCATGGACAGAGGAGCCTGGCGGGCTACAGTCCATGGGGTCGCAAAGAGTCAGACACGACTGAGCTACTTTCACTTTCACTGATATTTTTTTACTGATAGATTAATATAATAGTAAAGGCTTACTTCCCTGCTTTAATATAAATTGCTTAGATCAGAAGAGTTCTTAATGGAAGCATTTTAACATACTCATCTCTTATTTAATTCTCATAAAAGCCCTCTGACACAGGCGTTGGAATTTTATTTTGTAAATAGAGAAAAACAGGGAACCCTTTGAACGCCATAGGAAATTGATCAAAGAATTAAAATGTGCTTAACTGAGGTCATCCAGGAAAGCACGTTCCTGATGGAAATTCAGCAGTGTTTGTACAATTCTGATGGAAATGCTCCCGTTTGCCAGCGGGACTCATCACTCTGCAGCTGAAGTACCCGCAGGGTTAGGGTGATGGGACCCTGCAGGCTGCCGCTGCCAGAGAGAACCAGAGACCTCCACATTTAGAAGAAATGGGCCTTAAAGGAGAAAATCACAGGTCTGGAAAAAGAGTTGTGGCAGTGAAAATACATTTCAGTCTGTTTGTTTTACTAATTTTAGCAGTTATTTGTGCTCTCTTTTTGCTGGAAGCAGCATTCCCATCCAGCTGCTTGGCTGCTTCATTTGAATTTTTATCATTTGTGTGAATCACTGCATATTTGGGCACAAAATAGGAGTCCTGTGGCTAAGAGGAGACATTTATCTGACAGGGTCAGATCTAATCTCATGCTTAGAAACTTCAGCTGAAAATAAAATGAGTTGAGGTTTTGTTTTTTTTTTCTTCCCATTTTCTTTCTTTCTTCTTTTTTTAAAGACAGCAGATCTGCAAAGCTGTGCCTCACCCCTTTATACAGAATATACATCTTATACTTGGATAGTGTTACCAGGCCACTTTTTGCTTTCAAAGGACTTTCTCATTTGTCATCTCATTCACTACATTTAAGAAAGCTGTGCATCGGGTGGAGTGAAGATACTGTCATTGGTGACTTGATGAGTGGAGAAACATGATGTTCAGAGGTGGCAAGGGACTTGTCCCTCGTCACACAGCTAGCAGAGGCGGGGCTGGAGCTGTGACGTCAGCTCTGTCTCCTCCCCACCAGGCTTCCTCTACACAAGTATGAGTTGACAGCAGAAGTTTTCAAATTAAAACACAATGGGAAAGCACAGAATTTTCAGTCCTGTTATGCTTCTTTTAAGAATAAATTAGTGTGAAGACGACTTTTCTCATCTGTCAGCGTAATGATTCCATACCTTGGGGATTCAGAATATTCAGAATGTGTGTGGGGGAAATGGTAAAAGTTAATCATTTTCACAGTGTCTGTCTGTGGTGAGGTTTAATTATCACTTGACATATTTCATGGTTTAAAATGATGACAGTTTAAAATAGAGCCAGGGAGAGCCAGAAAATCCATTCATTACTGTGTGCCTGGCGCAGCGTTCGAGTAACCCCACAAATACAGATGCTCCCCACACAGACGATTCTACAGCCTGTTCAGAGAGCTACAGATGTCCCTGGAACTGAAACCCAAATTAAGAACTCCATTCTGACCCTGCTGTTGTCATCCAGAAGGAGCTTGGGTGAATCTAGACTCATGGCTTGTTTCTTGGGTCATATTCCAGATACCAGCCTCCCTGATGCTCTCCCAACCCAAACCTGGGCCTTCTGCAGAATTTCTAATGAACAAGACAGTTTGTTGTGATGTGTGCTTTGAATGAATGAATGAAAGATACTTAAACTGCAAGGGGTGATAAACATGTCCACGTGTCTCTTAGGGAACTGCATGTCTTCCAAAATGAAAAGGTTGAGAAGCAGCCACCGGTTGTGGTTGTTGTGTAAGAAGCTCAGCTGTTTGTCTGTGTAGGAAATAATTAAATAAGTGATTCTTTCCCGTGGGATTTCTGGAAGAGCTGCTGCTCAGAGTGGACCCGTCTGTCCAGATTTCAAATTTCACTTTGGAGAGTCCAGGGAGAGGGAGCAGATGAAGCCATCTCAGAAATGCAAATGCTGTTTGACATCTATTAGCTCATTGCTTATCCAGCGCTGACAGCAGGATCCATCAGGACGCCGTTATCATGGATCAGAGACACTCAGAGTGCGGTGAGACTCGGGCCAGTGCCGTTCGAGCCCCGTTTCGGAGGTCTGAGACCATGCTGGGTATGCCCCTAGCCCTCTGGTCCAGGAGCCACCTCTTCCCTCACCTCACTCTGTTTCTAAGGCCGGTCCCACAGCCGGTCTGCATGACTGCATCCCTACCACCAAACAGCTGCCTGAATGCTCTGCGTGGCGGTGGTCATGGCCTCCTTGGAAAGTCTAACTCTCTTTCTGGTGCTGCCATTCATGGAATCATTCCATGATTCAGCCGCACATCTGGAACATTCCTTCAGGGTCAACTGTTATTTTCAAAGGTGGAGACATGCTTGAACAGCAAAAGTGATGGACTTGAAGTCCCATGGCTAGTGAGGAGCAGAGGACGGATGTGAGATCCTGAACTGGTGTGCGTAGACCTCTGGGCTCCCTATGGTGGTTTTTCTTCCTTTTCTTCCCACCCTTGGGGCCAGGTTTTCCTGTCTCCCGAGGTGGTGCAGTGTCCAACATATCCTAGGTACTCAGCCACCATTTCCTAGTGATGGGCATCTTGGTTGAGATTTCTAGTTAAAATCTCTGCTTTGACTTTTGTTTAAAACGTTTCTAAATATTTTCTTTTTCTCTTGAGGGAAGGGGACCGTGGGGGATGAGATACATGGTGACAGCTCTCATTGTTGAAGCCCCCACTGTAAGCTTTGCTGAGTTAACTTGTCTCCACACTCGGCAGGCCAGTGTGGCCCGCTTGTGCGACCTTCTATTTTATGGATGAAGGAACATGGGCTCTGGAAGCGTTAATGATTTTGTAGGCTGGGTGCTTCAGTTACTAGGTGACTCTTACATTAACCCTCATTGTAATAGAATATTCAGAGTCCTCTATGAAGACATGTTCCTGTGTCTTACTCATGTGGCCTCCCTAGGACCCTTGTTCCGAGGACTCTCAGCTGTCAAGCATATCCTCAAAGCCATTTCTAAATGGTCAGCCCTTGAAAAGCTTAAGATCAGGCACCTCTATGGCTGCCCCTGATGGGAGAGGGAGCAGTGTGGAGGACTGGTGGAAACAGAAATGTCAGGCCAGATACCAGGAAACTCAGAGTAGAGGTGAGGATGCTGGTCTCGGCTATTGATCTTGGATGAACCTGGGCTTCCGCCCTTTTGATGTAGACAGTGTACTGCCACCAGACTCTTTCTCCCCCAGACCCCCAGGAGCTTGGAGGGAGAGTTCTGTTATATGGGCCAGGATATTGGATGGCAGAGACTGAAAGGCCACTGTGGTGGGAGTGCAGGGCCTGGTGGGCGCAAGAGACTTGGCCTGGAGGCTGCCTTGTCCTGCACCTGGTGGGTCCTGGGAATTCTGGGACTCTGCTCCTATATTCAAGGGGCTGAAAGGACTTTTCACCCCCATGTGCCTCCCCTGTCTGCCTGTTAATACTTAAGCCCACCATTACTGCTTCAATCCCGTCTTTCCTTGTGAACACTCCAAAGTCATTTTGAGTCCTGAAGAAGTCCCAAAACTTCCAACGAGCCATGTCATACCCAACCTGGGCAATTCACCAAGCCTGTGTGCCTCTTTGTCAGAAAACAAACACAAGCTTTTCCTAAGACCCCTAGGCCCAGTGTCTGTTCCGTATTTGTTCTGTGTGACAGGTCTCAAACTGGTGTTCTGTGGACCGGAATCATCTGGTGGTCATATTGTTTGATTTACATAGTGTTGACCTGCAGGGGGGTTGTCTGTATTTCTATTTTAATATGAGTAAGTTGTCAGCATTCACTATAAATAAATAAATAAGGAAATTTAGTAACAGATCCAATTAGGATGATTATATTGGAAAGTGAAATCCTTTGTTAACTCTGGGCCATGTGACTTCTTGGCAAGCATAGGCTGGAGTGAGTAGCCATGTCTCTAGCAAGTGCACACACTTGCCTATTTGCCACAGTCTGCACTGCTCCCTAGTGCCTCCTTGAAACTGACTTGGAGCATCAGGTGCACTTTTGAGAAATCAATAGGAACAAGTTGAAATGCCGAAATATCCATGATCATTAAGGTACCTGAGTGGGCTGTGAAGGCACTGAGTCCTCGTTTGGACTCAGATACAGGACTGGTAATAACAGCACAGGAGAACCCGATGTCAGTAAGGGCGGAGGTGGGAAAGAGAGCAGGAAGCAAGGAGGAACTTAGTGTAAAGGCTGGAGTCACCCTTATCTACTCAGCCTCTCTCCAGCATCACTGATGAAGCTGGTGTCTACAAGTGGGTCCCTGGTTTAGACAGTTAAGTCTTGCATTAAACTATTTTATTTTATGGTATTTATTCCATGATCTGTAAACATTAACTCTGGGCTATAAGTCTGCAAGTGAGTTTCCAGCTTGGTAATTAATACTTGTGTCTCTTCATGTAAGTTAGGTCTTTAATATAGATAAGTTGCTTTAAGCATTTACAAACATTCCACATATATTGTAAAGTAATTACTTTCCAAAGATATTTCCCACTGATATTTCATTACATCTAAATATACATTTACAGTAGTCAGTAGACCAGAATAGTTCTGATTTATGTATTTTGGTTCACTGGGTTAAAAAAGATATTTAAAGTACCTTTTAATCAATGTATTTATCCCAAAGATTCTCTTGGCTCTTCCAGAGTCAGTTGCATGGTGTTGGAAAAATAATAAACATGTTGTGCTCTCTGAGCTGATTTAGAATTTAATGAGAGATGACATCTCAGCCTGATAGTGAGCATGGCTAACTTTTAATCTGGGCAGTGAAGTATCCTAGAGCTTGGGGAGCATATTAACTTCTGTGTGAATTTCTTAACATGCAAAATTCGGTTGATAAACATTTACTGCCCTTGTGTGGTGAGAATTAATGCTTGCTGAGTAGCAAGTACTGTTTTAATAAAATGGTCTTAATTGTTTGCTTTGTACATTTTCTGCTTTATTATTTTTATTATTTTTCTTGCCTCTGCAGTTGATAATTATTGGGTTCTCATTATTTCTATAATAGGCATTTTATAAAAGCTATCTTGTGACTTGTCCTCCCTCCCAAACTTGTTTTTCCCCCGAAATGTCATCAGCAGAGGCAAGAAGCAGACAAACATTGCTGGCCTCTAACAGAGTTGGAGCTACAACTCATGGCCCACCCCTTGCCTTTAGGAACAATGCTTCCCAATTTGTTGGCTGCTGTGCTGTGAAAGGACTTACATGAAGCCAAGGAGATTTACTAGAAAAGCACCATAATTAACAGAGGGCAGGATGTAGGAGGAGAGGAGCAGGATGTGCCCCTCTAGTCAGGAAGAGACGTAAGTGTGCAGTGACCACATCATGGGAATATTAATTACATCAGCGGGCAGGAAGACCATCCCTGCAGTGCAGAGCAGCCCCCAGTCGGTTCTGCCTATCAGCTGGCCCCTCTGCAGCAGTTCCAGCCACCGTTACCTGTGCACTCTCTCCTACTCTGATTTCTCATATAATCTCACATCCTTTACCATGATGTTCTCTAACTTTTCTATGTGTTTTTTTCAAACTTGTGTAGCCAGACATTCTGAGTATGACCCAACTTACTAGCTATGTTATTTTGGACAAGTTGCTTAATCTTCTGTGCCTTGATTTACTCACCTCTAAAGTGGTAGTAATAATTCTATCTCATGGCACTTGTATGGATTTAAATACATAATTTTAAAAAAAGCTTAGCCTAGTGCTGGCCCATCTTGTGAGCAGACCCCGTGTTTGCCAGTATGGTTAGCTGTTATTCACCCGTGCTAGCGCTTGGCTTGGCTGGGTTGTATCTTGTAATTCTAAATGGACCTGTAGGAAACCAGGACATGTGCAGTGAGTACTTGCTGAAAGGAACTGGTTTAGACAGCCTTGGATTGAGTGGACCAAGTTATTTTCTTTCATCAAACCTAAGTAATCACATGTACCCACCATTTCAGGAAGAGTGGGCAATAAGAAGATGAAAAGTTGAGAACTATTTGTGCAGGCTTTTGTTTCTAGCTGTGTGGCTAGATTCCTTAGCTGACTTTTTCACTTAAAATAATTTAAATGATGGGTAAAACATTTAAATAAATTTTTTAGTGATGCCAGTGAGAAGCAGGAAAGTGGAGATTTCCTAAGAGGTCACAAACAGTAAAAGTTGAAAATCAGAGCTCTGACGCTGCCTTGAGCTTTGAGGATGTTTGCCAAATACAGGCGACTTTGAGCTTTGAATGTTAATGATGTCAAGAGATATGGGAGAGGGACTTCTCTGGTGATCCATTGGTTAAGACTCCATGCTCCCAATGCAGGAGACCTGGGTTCAGGCCCCAGTCAGGAAATCCTAAAATCCCACATGCCATGCAGTGTGGCCATAAAGGTTTAAAAGAAAAGAGAGAGCGATATGGGGGACAGGAACAAAGCCCAGGATATGTCAGTCCGGAAACCCATGCTGAAGCCTCAAGAGGCTGCATGTGTCGTGTGAGGGTAGATGATAAACATGCCTGTCACCCCTCAGGGATGAGTTAAGAAAACTGCCTGCCCCCAGACTTGGTGTCAAGGGAAGGGTCAAAATATCTCCTCTGACAACTAGAACCACGAGCTGGGTTTTCAGTGGAATTCATATAGCAGACGTGTCTGAAAAGACCTCAAGCCAAGAATTTAGTTCAAAGCTGTCCTGTGGGTAGTGCTCCCAGGCACATGGCAGAGGGAATGCAAATCCTGTCTAGAAGAACCTTCTTCAGCAGAGGCTTCAGATGATTTTGACAGGTTGCCATCCAAGGAATGTGAGCTCACAGTCAGAAACCAGAACACATTTTAAGAAAGTTTTAAAAGACACCAAAGTAAAAACCAGTAAAAATAGAAGTTCAGATATTAGAATTAACAGGCACAGCATAAAAAAATAAAAAAGGTAGAATGTCTTATAAAGATATACTTTAAAAAGGATCTGAAAATATGAACAAAGAGTAAGGTTGTCATACATGATCTTGATTATTTAAAAAACAACCAAGTATAATGTCTGGGTGCATGCACGCTCGGTCGTCTTTGACTCTGGGTAACCCTATGGACCATAGCCCACCAGGTTTCTCTGTCCTGGGATTCTCCAGGCAAGACTACTGGAGTGAGTTGCCGATTCCTTCTCCAGGGGATCTTCCCGACCCAGGGATCAAACTAGCATCTCCTGGAACTCCTGCCTTGGCAGGCAGATTCTTTTACCACTGAGCCACCTGGGAGGCCCAGTATAATGTCTAGAAATGAAAAATATAATGGAAACTTTAAAAATCAGTAGATGCAATTAGTCATAACTAAGAGAACTAAAAGCAAAGTCTGAAATTGTAACCCAGAGTGCACACAAGTGGTGAACGGATGTGTTTCTCATGTGTGCACAGAAAGTTTAAGAATCTTGCCACAAGCTAAACCATAAAGCAGTTCTCATAAAATTTCTGCCCTGATTCAGTAAAGTAAGAAATTTAAAAAAGAATACTAGAAATACTCCCATATGTTTGAAGATGAAATACTTTTCTAAACACTACATGAGTAAAAGAAAAATGAGAATAAGTAAACAATAACAAACATTACATATTAAAATTTGTGGAATGCAGCTAAAGTAGAAATTGGAGGGAAATCCATCATCTTACATAATTTCATTAAAGTAGAAGGACCAAAGTCAATGAATTAAATATCCAACTCACAAAGGTAGATGAAGACTAGCAGAGGAAACCCAAGTAAAGGAGAAGGAAGTGAATAACAAAGTATATTACAAAGAAACAATAAAGTTGAAACAACAAATCAACAGAAATGGTAAAGCCAAATGCAGATTGTTTGAAAGAACTGATAAAATGGGCAAAACTCTGAAAGAGGAGAAAGGAAAAACGCAGGGAACAGAGGAGGGAAAGAGAATAAATATATAATAGGAAAAATAAAAGGAGATGGAATTATTGAAGCTGCAAAAAATAAAACCATAACAGAATCTTATTTTGCCAATAGATTTGAAAGCTCTGATGGTCAAATTCCTAAAAAAGAAAAAAAGTAAAATAAAACTTTGCAAAACTTACTCAAGTAGAAATAAAAAACCCAGTTTATGATCATTAAAGAAATAGAATCAGACTTCTAGTTAGAAAAATTCCCACAAAGATGATATCAGGTCCAGATAGGAGTACTAACAAATTATCAAACATTCAAGTAATAAAAATTTCAATTTCACACAAACCATGCTAGAATGCAGAAAAAGTGGGTATACTTCTGAGGGTAGAATGAACTTGATACTCATACCTAGCAAGAATGGTATTTACCAAAGAAAGGCAAGTTTTAAATATAGCTGTGAAAGACCTATAATCAAAAACTAGCAAACTAAATTTAGCAGTGTGTTAATAAAAGTTGTGTGTGCGTGTGTGCTCAATCATGTCTGACTCTTTGTGACTCCATGGACTGTAGCCCGCCAGGCTCCTCTGGCCATGGGATTCTCCAGGCAAAAATACTGGAGTGGGTTGCCATTTCTTCCTCCTGGGGACCTTCCACTGCACCAGCTGGGAAGCCGAATAAAAGATAATGAAACATAATAATTTGGGTGTATCCCCTACATTTATATTTAGGTTGCCACTAGAAATGTCCTGATGTGTTTGTTTTCAGCAGCATATCATGGGATCTTGTCAAAAGGATACAGTTGCAATTTGAAAGGACTCTAACTGGCCACATCTGGACAATTTGGGCTTAAACAAGGAAGAAAAAAAAAAAAGATAGCTGGGCTTCCCAGGTGGCTCAGTGGTAAAGAATCCACCTTCCAGTGCAGGAGATGCAGGTTCGATCCCTGGGTCAGGAAGATCCCCTGGAGAAAGAAATGGCAACCCACTCCGATATTCTTGCCTGGTAAATTCCATGGGCAGAGGATCCTGGCGGGATACAGTTCATGAGATCACAAAATGTCAGACACAACTTAGTGACTAAACAACAATGACATTATGTGTCTGTGGCAGATTTTCCAAAGACAGTCACAACAGTATTTCACATTTGTAGGTTCTTCTTAAAAGTGCCTTTGAAAGCCTTCTCATTGAGGCGTGTAGCCTATGGCTTTAAGGGCTCCTTCTCCTTGAATCTTGACAGACTTGTGGTACGGTAGAAGTGGTACTGTGTGACTTTCAAGGTTGTAAAAGGAATGAGCGCTTCTACCTTGCTGGCTGGAGCAGTCATGCTGGAGCCCTGAGCTACCATATAAACTAACCATCCTGAGGTCACTGTGCTATAAGGAAGCCCAAACTAGTCCCTGAGGAGGAGGAGCTACATGGAGGGACCCTGGACCTCATAAAGAATGATTCTGCATCAGCCCTCAGCAGCCTCTTCCCACTCTTGTAGCTTCAGCCACCATCTGACTACCACTACATAAGAGCTTCTGAGTCCAGCTGTACCACCCAGCTGTACCCTTCCCAAGCTTCTGACCTACAGAAATACTGAGAATAATAGAAAAAACTCGTTGCTATAAGTCACTAAGTTTTGAGGTGATCCACTGCATAGCAGCAGGTAATCATAATAGATTTGGGACCTGGTTGTGAAATGGTACCACAGCAAAAAAAAAATCAAAGCATGTAACACTAGTTTGGGGACTGGATGAGAGGAAAAAGCAGGATGGGCCTTGAAGAGATGGCTGGTAAGAGCTTTAAGGGCTTTATGAGAGTGTTAGCAGAAACCTGAAGAGCCTTGAGGAGGCCCTCAGTGAGAGCTTAGAGGCAAGAAAGGAAAACATTATTAAAAGCTGGATGAAAGAGGATGGTTTGGTAATATTGTCACCAGTGATAATATAATAATAGGAAATATGCCAAATGAATTAAATGATCCAGCTAAACATATTATCAGGCAGAATATCCAAAGAACCCCCTGGCTACTGCTTCCTGTGATGAAACACGAGAGAGATGAGCTAAGGATGTAAGGAGCCAGGACTCACTGACTTTGAAAATTCTTTCTCATTTTCAGCCTCTCAAAGTTGGTAGCAAAAAGTGATCAAATTAAGAAACAGTTTCAAGGCAAAGATCAAATCCATGGAAGGTCTATAAAGATCTTTTTTTAAAACTCCCCCAAATTTTAAGGTATCATTGACTCTTATACAATCAGAAAACAAGAGAAAGACAAGTGTCTCCAGATCTTAAGATTATGCCTTTCTACTGAAAGAGCACTGCCCCATAGCAGCCTCATGGGGGCCCAAGATCTGGTAGAGTTTTTTTTTTTTTTCTTTTCTCTTTTTTTATTTTTTTTTTTTCCTTTGGTAGAGTTTATTTTGAAGAGGTTTGTGGGTTTGACTTTTGTCTAAAAGAGATTTAGACTTTTGTCTAAATTTGTTTGTCAGATTTCTGCACAGAAACAGAACTGACAGGATATGTTTATATAGAACGATTTATTTTAAGGAATTGGATTACATGATTGTAGAGGCTCACCAGTCCAAAATCTGACCCTTAGGCCAGCAGGCTGTAGGAGACCCAGGAAAGAGTTGCAGTCTGAGTCCACAGGCCCTGCACTGACAGGATTCCTTCCCTCTCAGGGGAGGTCAGTTTTGTTCTCATCAGGCCTTCAGCTGACTGCTTGAGGCCTACCCACATTATGGAGGATTACCATGATAGGACTAATAATCCATAATAGGATTACTGTAGGAGCCAAAGCAAAGTGATGCCCACTTGCAGATGTGACTGTGATGGAAGTAAAGTCCGATGCTGTGAAGAACAATATCACATGGAACCTGGAATGTCAGGTCCATGAATCAAGGTAATTGGAAGTGGTCAAACAGGAGATGGCAAGAGTGAGTATAGACATTTTAGGAATCAGTGAACTAAAAGGGACTGGAATGGGCAAATTTAAGTCAGATGACTATTATATCTACTACTGTGGGCAAGAATAGCTTAGAAGAAATGGAGTGGCCCTCATAGTCAACAAGAGTCTGAAATGCAGTACTTGGCTGCAATCTCAAACATGACAGAGCAGAGTGATCTCTGTTCATTTCCAAGGCAAACCATTCAATATCACAGTAATCCAAGCCTATGCCCCAACCAGTAACTCTGAAGAAGCTGAAGTTGAACGGTTCTGTGAAGTCCTAGAAGACCTTCTAGAACTAACACCCCAAAAAGATGTCCTTTTCATCATAGGGGACTGGAATGCAAAAGTAGGAAGTCAAGAGATATCTGGAGTAACAGGCAAATTTGGCCCTGGAGTACAAAATGAAGCAGGGCAAAAGCTAACAGAGTTTTGCCAAGGGAACGTACTGGTCGTAGCAAACACCCTCTTGCAACAACACGAGACGACTCTATACATGGACATCACTAGATGGTCAACACTGAAATCAGATTGATTATATTCTTTGCAGCCAAAAATGGAGAAGCCCTATCCAGTCAGCAAAAACAAGACTGGGAGCTTAGATTATGAACTCCTTATTTCAATTCAGACTTAAATTGAAGAAAGTAGGGAAAACCACTAGACCATTCAGGTATGACCTAAATCAAATCCCTTATACAGTGGAAGTGACAAATAGATTCAGGGGATTAGATCTTATAAACAGAGTGCCTGAAGAACTATGGATGGAGATTTGTGACATTGTACAGGAGGCAGTACAATTTCTTTTTCTAAAGAAAAATTTCTAAAGAAACTTACAATTACTTTCCCCAAGAAAAAGAAATGCAAAATGGTTATCAGAGGAGGCCTTACAAATAGCTGAGAAAAGAAGAGAAACCAAAGGCAAAGAAAAAAGGAAAGGCATACCCATCTGAATGCAGAGTTCCAAAGAATAGCAAGGAGAGATAAGAAAGCCTTCCTTGGGGATCAATGCAAAGAAATAGAGGAAAACAATAGAATGCGAAAGACTAGAGATCTCTTCAAGAAAATTAGAGATACTAAGAGAAATATAAAGATGGGCACGATAAAGGACAGAAATGGTATGGACCTAACAGGAGCAGAAGATATTAAGATATGGCAAGAATATACAGAAGAACTATACAAAAAATATCTTAATGACCCAGATAACCATGATGGTGTGATCACTCACCTAGAGCCAGACATCCTAGAGTCCAAAGTCAGTGGCCTTAGGAAGCATTACTATGAACAAAGCCAATGGAGGTGATGGAATGCCACCTGACCTATTTCAAGTTCTAAAAGATGAGGTTGTTAAAGTGCTGCACTCAATATGCCAGCAAATTGGGAAAACTCAGCAGTGGCCACAGGACTGGAAAAGGTCAGTTTTCATTCCAGTTCCTAAGAAAGGCAATGCCAAAGAATGTTTAAAATACTGCACAATTGCACTCATCTCACACACTAGCAAAGTAATACTCAAAATTCTCCAAGCGAGGCTTCAACAGTATGTGAATCAAGAACTTTCAGATGTTCAAGCTTCATTTAGAAAAAGCAGAGGAACCAAAGATCAAATTGCCAACATCTGTTGGATCATCAAAAAAACAAGAGAGTTCCAGAAAAACATCAGCTTCTGCTTTATTGACTATGTCAAAGCCTTGACTGTGTGGATCACAACAAACTGGAAAATTCTTAAAAAGATGGGAATACCAGATCACCTTACCTGCCTCTTGAGAAATCTGTATGCAGGTTAAGAAGCAAGTTAGAACCAGACATGGAACAACAGTTCCAAATTGGGAAAGGAGTATGTCAAGGCTGTATATTGTCACCCTGCTTATTTAACTTCTGTGCAAAGTACATCATGCGAAATGCCAGGCTGGATGAAGCACAAGCTGGAATCAAGATTGCAGGGAAAAATATCAATAACTTCAGATATGCAGATGACACCACCCTTATGGCAGAAAGTGAAGAGGAACTAAAAAGCCTCTTGATGAAAGTGAAAGAGGAGAGTGAAAATGTTGACTTAAAACTCAACATTCAGAAAACCAAGATCATGGTATCTGGTCCCATCATTTCATGGCAAATGGATGGGAAAGCAATGGAAACAGTGACAGACTATATTTTGGGAGCTCCAAAATCAAATTATTGTAGATGGTGACTGCAGCCATGAAATTAAAAGATGCTTGCTCCTTGGAAGAAAAGCTATGACCCACCTAGACAGCGTATTAAAAAGCAGAGACATTATTTTGCCAACAAAGGTCCATCTAGTCAAAGCTATGGTTTTTCCAGTGGTCATGTATGGATGTGAGAGTTGGACTATAAAGAAAGCTGAGCACCAAAGAACTGATGCTTTTGAACTGTGGTGTTGGAGAAGACTCTTGAGAGTCCCTTGGACTGCAAGGAAATCAAGTCAGTCCATCCTAAAGGAAGTCAGTCCTGAGTATTCATTGAAGGACTGATGTTGAAGCTGAAACTCCAATACTTTGGTCACCTGATGTGAAAAGCTGACTCATTGGAGAAGACCCTGATGCTGGGAAAGATTGAAGGCAGGAGGAGAAGGGGATGACAGAGAATGAGATGGTTGGATGACATCACCAACTCGATGGACATGAGTTTGAGCAAGCTCCAGGAGTTGGTGATGGACGAGCAGGCCTGGCGTGCTGCAGTCCATGGGATTTCAAAGAGTGGGTCACAACTGAGAGACAGAACTTAACCTGCTCTTCTCAAAGTCCACCATTTTAAATGTTAGCCTCATCCAAAAAGCACATTCACAGAAACATCCAGACAAATGTTTGACCAAAATCTGGGCGTGGTGGCCCAGCCATGTTGATACATAAAATTAATCACATGGTACATTGTAAACTAATATATTAAAAAAGATACTTTTTAAAGCATTGTATACATTTGGATTGAAAATGGAAGAGACAGTAGGAGATGAAGAAGCCCTTGAATGCTGTAACTTCTATGGGTAGGAAGCAGTCTGAGAAAACAGCAAACACAGGCTACTTTTTATAGGAAAAAAAAGAATGATTCCGAGGGTACAGCCAAGAGCCATGGAGAATTATTCCTGGGCAGGAGTAATCAAGAAATAAGCTGCTGCTGAATTTCAGAACTGCTGTGGATAAATAATTGAAATGTGCTTCACAATTTTTTCTTTGTTCAGTGGAAATATCTATAAATACTGTCCTTGTCCCACTGTTTTTAAATTGGTGTATAGGAGGGTGGTGGAGATTATGTTTCTTTAGTTTTCAAAAGGCATCAGATTAAGAATAGTACTCAAGAAGCTGAACCAAGGAATTTTACCTGAGAAGTCTTAGCTGAACCTGGACCTGATTTAGACAACAACATCCTGGATTTTTGTTGTTGCACTAATAGTCTTGGGGATATTAAGGAAAAGATAGCTTATGTGCCTGTGGGAGGTATGCAGATTGCTGTGGTCAAAGGGTGGAACGTGGCAGACAGTATTGTCCACAGATGTCTGTAACAGAATCTCTTTATCTCCCATTACATACCTTCCCACGGGGTTCTTTGCTCTTTTTCCTATCAAGAGATGGGATGTATATCCTGCTCCTTGAATCTGGACAGGCTTGTGGCTGTGATAGAAATTATGTTGCATGACTTCCAAGGCTTGGTCAAAAAAGGTAACAAAAAAAAGTTGCTGACTGGATCACTCACAGTAAAGTCCTGAGCTGTCATGTAAATGGTCTAATTACTCTGAAGTCAGCATCCTCTATGCTATGCTATGCTAAGTCACTTCAGTCGTGTCCGACTCTGTGCGACCCCATAGACGGCAGCCCACCAGGCTCCCCCATCCCTGGGATTCTCCAGGCAAGAACACTGGAGTGGGTTGCCATTTCCTTCTCCAATGCATGAAAGTGAAACGTGAAAGTGAAGTCGTTCAATCGTGTCCGACTCTGTGCGACCCCATAGACGGCAGCCCACCAGGCTCCTCCGTCCATGGGATTCTCCAGGCAAGAACACTGGAGTGGGTTGCCATTTCCTTCTCCAATGCATGAAAGTGAAACGTGAAAGTGAAGTCGCTCAATCGTGTCCGACTCTGTGCGACCCCATAGACGGCAGCCCACCAGGCTCCTCCGTCCATGGGATTCTCAAGGCAAGAGTACTGGAGCAGCATCCTCTAAGGGGACCCAAATGAGCCAATGTGAGACTGTCTCATGGGGTGACTCTGAGACTGCAGGAAGAGAGAGAGAGAGATGTCCACCAAAGCCCCAATAGCTGGCTAGTCCCCCACGGCTCTAGTTCTGGATGTTGTCTGATTTCAGACACATGAGGGACCTGAGCTAGAATCAGTCCTGCCAAGATTCCCAACCCGTAGAAACTGAGAGGTAAAAAATAGGTGGTGTTGCTTCAAGCCACTAGATTTTTGAATGATTGGTTCCACAACAAAAGATAACTGGAGCAGGATTATAACACACAGACTAAAATAGGAATCTGTGAGTCCATTCTTACATGAATGGAAGAATAAACAGGGGCAACAGAAATCTCTTCCTTCTGGTATAATGCCAGATAAGAAATATAAAAGGAACTGTGTAGTTAAAAAAAAAATCATCAGTGGATACTGAAAACCGATAGCCAAAATTTGATAAGGAACAGAATATTAGATTCTGAAAGTACTTCTTAAGGGTACTCACTCTACTTTGAGACACTGGTGGAGACCACCTTACCCAAATGCTTGAAGCTAACGTCACTGGTATCAGAACCAGCTAAAATATGTACCTCTTGATATGATGTACTGAGGAGGAAATGTCAGTTTTGTAGTATTCTTGTGAAAATTTTATAACTTGAATCTTGTCATGAAAAAGTATCAGACAAATCCAGGTTGAGAGATAGTCTAGAAAATAACTTGCCTATACTCTTCAAAAATATTGAGGTCAAGAAACACATAGAAAAGCTGAGAAACTGCTCCAGATAAAGGGAGACTAAAGAAACATAACTAAATCTGTGATCCTGGGTTGAAGGTGGAGTAGGAAAGAAAAATAGATATAAAGAACACTACTGGGACATTTGACAAAATTTGAATTTGGACTGTGAATTA
Organism: Bubalus kerabau; assembly: GCF_029407905.1. Lineage (NCBI taxonomy): Eukaryota > Metazoa > Chordata > Mammalia > Artiodactyla > Bovidae > Bubalus > Bubalus kerabau. The sequence continues at coordinate 214,029,330 of NC_073624.1, read as the reverse complement.
GATAATTATAGCAATGCTGAAGTGTACAATGGTACTGCAGAAAAATGTTTTGATTTTAGGAAATATATGCTTAGGGTTAAAGGCACATTATGCCTTTAAGTGAAAGTGAAAGTCGCTCAGTCGTGTCCGACTCTTTGCAACCCCACAGACTATACAGTCCATGGAATTCTCTAGGCCAGAATACTGGCGTGGGTATTATGCCTTTAACTTGTTCACAAGTAGTTCTCCCCAAAGCATGCATATGTATGTTTTGGGCTGGCCAAAAAATTCAGTCTGGTTTCCTGTAAGATGTTACCTGTGTATATTTATATATATATACATACACTTAAACGGAGAAGGCAATGGCACCCCACTCCAGTACTCTTGCCTGGAAAATCCCATGGATGGAGGGCCTGGTGGGCTGTAGTCCATGGGGTCGCTAAGAGTCGTACACGGCTGAGCGACTTTACTTTCACTTTTCACTTTCATGCATTGGAGAAGGAAATGGCAACCCACTCCAGTGTTCTTGCCTGGAGAATCCCAGGGACGGGGGAGCCTGGTGGGCTGCCATCTATGGGGTCGCACAGAGTCAGACATGACTGAAGCAACTTAGCAGCACACACTTAAAAGTATGCGTGTCTGTATATATACACACACACATATACACATGTATGTGTGTATCTATCTATCTGTAGCATGCTAAGTCACTTCAATTGTGTTCCACTCTTTGTGACCCTATGGATCGTAGTCTGCCAGGCTCCTCTGTCCATGGGATTCTCCACGCAAGAAGACTGGAGTGGGTTGCCATGACCTTCTTCAAGGGATCTTTCTGACTCAGGGCTGGAACCTAAGTCTCATATCTCCTGCATTGGCAGGCAGGTTCTTTACCACTAGCACCACCTGAGAAATGTAGAGAGAGAGATAAGAGATAAATTATAAGCAAATAGGGCAAAATGGTGAATCTAATTTTAAAAAATGTTTCTTGTACTATTCTTGCTGTTTTCTGTAAGTTTGAAATTATATGAAAATAAAAGTGACAAACCTACAGCAAATACTGTTTTTGAGAAACATTAAAAGCATTCCCTTTTAATGAGCAAGATTATAAGCAAGATAAGGGTTCCTGCTAATGTCATTTTTATTGAACATTGTGCAGAATGGCATAACTAGTGCAATAAGACAAGAAAAAGAAATTAACAGCATAAAAATTGGAAAGTAAGAAGTGAAACTGATTATTCACAATGATATGATTCTATAGAGAATCCAAAAGACTGAATAAATTAATTCAGATTAACCAACATATTTTAATGTGCTTGTTAAATATAAAATTAATATACAAAAGTCCAATTGCATTTCTATACTACAGCAAGAAAGAGAAAACATAATTTAAAATAATAACCAGATCACTGACATTAAAAATAAAAAGTTTCTAAGAATTTGTATAATTAAAATATGTAAGATATTCATGGGAAAAGGGTTTTGACAATTTATTGAAGGGCCTAAATTAATGGATAAGAAAGTTCAGTACTGCAGAATAATCAGTATATTAACTTACTATCAGGGGTAGGTGTGTGTGTGTTGTAATTTGATAAGCTAGTTCTAAAATTTATATGGAAACCAAAGGACCAGAAATAGTGATAGCCATCCTGAGGAAGGAGTACACATCAATGGGCTCTTATGCGTACACCATGGGGGAGACTCTAAATTGTATGACTCCTTTGGAAAACAGTTTGTTCTTATTTAGTATAGCTAGTAGTAGTTATACCATACGAACCAGACATTCCACTCTTGGCATATACGCTCAGAACTTCTTGTATATTTATTCTAGGAGACGTGAACAGGAAAGTTATAGCAGCTTCATTTATAATAGTTTAAAACTACAAGTAACTGAAAGGAGTAGCAACGGAAAAATGTATAACTGTGATCAAGCCTATAGTGATCTACTTTCTAGTGATATAAAGAAGACAGATACAGAATACTATAACCAGTGGAAATCAATGTATTCCATGTACATGTAATAACACTGATACAACATTCTAGTAAATATTGAACAAAAAGAAACAAGTTACAAAATGATGTATTTATATTAAGTAAACACTAATTTTAATCATTGTTATTCTATATGCTACATATATTTTATACTTTGTTTCTGTGCAAAAATTAATTTTACACTTTAATTTTAAAATGTTTATCACAGGATTATGTATAATAATAATTTTTTATTTTAAACTAAGAAAAAGCAACTAAAATAATTATGATAGATCCATGCCATAGCATGCTAAGCAGCTATTTAAAACAATGTTGTACAGTGATGTTTGTCAAAATGGAAGTTTGTTTACAATGTGGGGTTAAGGAAGAAAAAAGCAGTTTATAAAAAGAATATGCACTGTTAGATCCTATTTTGTAAAAAAAATAAATGAGATAAATATAGAATTATATAAAACAAAACTCAAGAGGCTTATTTCTAAGTAGTCAACTTGAATGATTTTTCTTTTCCTCATGACTATCTGTATTTTCTAATATTTCCCTGACTAAACATGTGTAAAGAGGTAAGATCTGCTGCTAAACAGAGGCCAGTGGGTAGGAACATATTGAACCATGAGCTCAGCTCATCATCCATTTACAGACTGTCTGCTGTGTGTGTGAGGCTCTCTGCTTGGCACTAGGAAAAGAAAGATGAGCAAGGCATGGTCCTTGCCCTGGAGGAGTTCAGTCTCTGTATAGGTGAGACAGTGTCGCATGTACTGTGATGATGATATCTGACACTCTGATTAATACTAGGGTGAATGCTACCTCTCCACTTCTTTCCATCAACCAAAGACAGTCTTATCATTTCCAGCCCAGTTTTGACACCCTCTATTCTTCTTCTTTGCTCAGGAAGAGACAATTTGGTCCATGTATTAAACGGATAAAGAGATAGTTGTGTGCGTGCTCAGTCAAGTCTAACTTTTTTCGACACCATGGATTGTAGCCCACCAGGCTCCTCTGTTCATGGAACTTTCCAGGCAAGAATACTGGAATGGGTTACCATTTCCTTCTCCAGGGGATCTTCCTGACCCAGGGATCAAACCCGAGTCTCTTGCGTTACCTGTACTGGCAGGCAGATTCTTTACCCATTGTGCCACTCGGGAAGCCCCAAAGAGGTAGTTGCACGGAGGAGAAGCCAGGGCAGCTGGGAATGAAGGGGTTACAGCAGTAGTGGGGAGCATGCTTAGGACAGCCAGGAGTGCAAGAGCAAAGAGGCAAGGAAGAAAAAGATGCTACCATAATTTACATATGTGTATCCCAGTAGCTGTTTTAGAAAAAAGCAAGTAAAGAAATTGTGCTGTTTGTTAAAATGATTTTTGACCTTGGGGCTATGTTCCTTCAACCACATTATTCTTCCAGGACTGGACCTTATGGGTCTGGGTTTAATGATAACACAAGAATAGTATAGTAATGAATACACAAAGGATGGAGTTACCCAAGACTTTTATCACCAGGAATAAAAGCAAAATGGGCAGTGAGAAGAAATACATCAGCATATAAGGAACTCGTTACCATAGTTAAGTGTACTAGACAAGATCAACAATAAATTTTCCTTGCAACTTACTCTGGGGCTAGGTTCCTTCCTATGCCTGGACTTGTTGGCGTTTAGACCAGGTTGTGGAAAGCAGAGCAGACCTTGGCTGGCTGGGAAATGGCAGAGACCTTACAGACTGACTGACCTTTCTTGAAACTCAAGTGATATAAAAATAACTTTTTTTTGTTTGTTTACTTATCAGAACAAATTTTATTTGCATCGAATAGTTTAGGATGATTTGTTAACTTGAACACGCAGACTCCTATTGTGTAGGAGGTTTTGATTAAAATTTTTTTTCTTATTTTTGCTTTTTAAAATACAACCAGTTTATCTTCTAAAGTGACTTGTTTCAGCCTGAGGGGTCCCTTTGGATGTGTGGGTGAGGGGGCACAGCTCTGTTACTGCAGGTCCCTCTCCTAGTGGAAGACAAGGATGGGTGGGTGTGGGGGTGGGCAGCTGCCAGCTGCTGGAGGGTGGTCAGGAGGCAGGAAAGGGTGGTGAGTCAGGATGGAGAGTCCTCAGGGTCTGATCAGCCATCCCTCTTTCTCAGTGGGGATCTAGGTCAGTCTGCTCTGAGGTGTGCATACAGGATGAATCATCTCTAACATGAGGTGAAGTTGAGGACAAGGGTCTGTCCTCAGCTGGCTTTGCTGGAAGTCTGTCCTGCCCAGAGTGGCATGGAGGTGACTGCTCATGGAGAGCTCACGTGTCTCCTGTCCCTACTGTGATGAATTGCCACCACCTGTGTGGCCTACAACAGCATACATTTATTCTCTTGTAGTTCTTCAAGTCAGAAATCCCAAATCAGTTTCGTTGGGTTGTAAGTAAAGTGTCAAGCTACATAATGACCACAGGGGTTATTTTCAGTAGCTGCTAGTCCATGATAAGGCCCTCCAGGCCCTCTTTGGTTTCCTGCATTAGCTCTTAGGTCCACAAGGTACTGCTTGTTGGTGGCAGGAAGTTCCTGGGACCGTGGCTCGAGAGTGTCACAACAGAGATGAGCATCTGCAGGCTTTGTCCCTGTGGGGCAGGGGGCCGGCTGCTCTGGGTGTGTTTTGGCCTCTTGATGGCTGGTTCTCTCCAGGAACACAGGGCCTTTGAGCAAAGGGCAGGATCAGGCTTGGTGCTCTAGGAGGCTGGTGGGCGGCCCACCTGGGACTTAGCCGCTCTGAGTCAGGACGACTGCAGGTGACCGTGCCACTGCCGACTTTAGCGAGAGCTCTGACCTGGGCCATCAGAGCAAGCCCAGCTGTGTGCTGTGTATGTTTGCCCTCTTGTGTTTGGAGAACCGGAAGTCCCCATGGGGTGGATAAGACCCAACTCTGAAGCTCGGGGTCTGTTTATAAGTGGCTCATGAGAGGGGTCTCAGTTCTTCATAGAAAGTCCTCGGAAGCTCTATACTAACCAGCACGCCTACTTCCCCAGCTGTATTACAATGGAGGCTTTTTTACACAACTGCACATGTTCTCAAACTCAGACCTGGAGATTCTACTCAATATAATTCTCTATGCTATGGATTTTTTTTAAATGTACTGCTCGGAGGTGATGCTGTGAGGAGCATTTGTAGTAGCTGTAGATTTCTGGAAGTTATAAAGGTTGCTTAGTCTGTGTAGCCTCAGACAAACACCAGCCAGTGCTTCCTTTTGGAGACTCTGGGGGAGAATCGGCTTCCTTATAGTTTTTAGCTTCTTGAGGTTACTTGCCTTCTTGATTCATGGCCCCATGTCACTCTGGCTTCTGTTCCTGTTGTCACATCTTCTCTGTCCCTTCTGCCTCCCTTTTACGATGACCCTGTCATTACATTGGCCCCACCAGGAGGCTGTAAGATAATCACACCCTAAGACCTTTAACTCAATCACATCAGCAAAGTCCCTTTTGCCATGTAAGGCAACATGTTCACAGGTTCTAGGGATTAAGCATGGGCACCTTTGAGAACAGTATTCTGTCTACCACTCTAATACTTTGGCCACCTGATGGGTAGAGCTGATTCATTGGAAAGGACCCTGATGCTGGGAAAGATTGAAGGCAGGAGGAGAGGAGGTGACAGAGAATGAAATGGTTGGATGGCATCACTGACTCAATGAACATGAGTTTTAGCAAACTCCAGGAGATGGTGAAGGACAGGAAAGCCTGGCATGCTGTAGTCCATGGGGTCACAAAGAGTCAGACGTGACTGAGCGATGGAACAGCAATGACAAATTCTATCTGCCGCAGAGCTGGCTTAGGGACCACTCCCTGTCCAGCTTTGCCTGCTGGAGCTTTGTTCTTGGTTTCTCATCCCATGGTAAAGGGACACAGATTATTGAAGCGTTACATAGTACAGTGGTGGACACCAGGAATGAGCTCACTAGAACACTTTAATATCATTCATTTGAGACTAGGACTATGACCGAGGCATCTGATGATTGCCATTCCTATCACTAACCTGTGATTTTGTAAACCAAAACTTGACTGGCAATTTGAGAAGGATCATCTTTCTCTTTCTGTTTTCTCATTTCACACTGATTTATTTCAGGTTGTAGCTCATAGTCTTAGCAAATAAAATGACTTGTTGCTTATTCTATTGCTGTACCTTCCCCCCGAGATGAGAGACCTCCTTCGAACCATAGTCCTTCAGGTCACTAGCTCAGCCAGGCAGGGCTTGCTTTCTCTTGTGCAGGGAGGGCTATGCCGCATGCAGCTCAAGCCCTAGTTCTTCCCAGCTGATCTTTAGCAGCAGAAGTAGGATGCTCAAGGCCTCCTGACTCCCTGGTAAAAATAATTCTAAAATTCACCATTGCGGGTCTCTCCCTGGCAAGGTGGCCACCGCAGTCCAGGCTCCAGCCGTTGCACTCCTCTCGCCTTTCATGCCTCTCACTCGTAGCACTGGAGGGCAGCACTTTCTCCAAAGGTGGTACCTTGTATTTATTACATGATAGAATGTGTCACCGAGAATGTTGCTAAGATTTTGACAGAGAGATGCTGGAAAAAAAATAAATAAATAAGAACAAAGTCACATCAGTGTTGCCCAGAGAGACACTAGGAGAGAATCAGTCAGGGTGGCTGGAACCCATCTTTTTTCACATTAGCTCTCCTCGCAAAGAAGACTGTTGGCTCTACCCGGGCCAGTCTTGTCTCCAGGCTCACCCCTCCCCACCCCAGGTGTTGGCACCTGGCCCCATGTCAGGTCTGGGCACTGCCTCCTGTGGGCCCATATATTGGGCACTGGGGCACATCCTCCTCTTGTGTCTTGGCTGTTGCAGATCAAGTAAGGGTGGCGGGATCCAGACCCGAGTCTGTGGGTATTAGTGTTTGGAGCACACAGACCCCACCTAGGACTTGCTTTGGTCTATATCTCTGCCCCAGCTCTGTTTGCCAGATCGCTACACTGGAGCATGGGGCCTGAGTCCAGCTATTAGCAAGGGGTTGCTTGGCTCTCCTCTGCCAAAGCGTCTTCTGTATTTGGAGACCTTGAAGGGATGGGGCACCATGGTTGGGGCAGGGTCCCACCTCACAGAAGCCCAGACACAGTGATTTCTCAGAGGAGGAGATGAGGTGCTGTTTCTGTGTATGATTGGATCTTCTCCATGATGCAAGAAAGCATAATATGTGTGAGTCTCATCACCTTGCCTTGGCTACCCTGTCCTTGAAGACAGGGATGATGTTCTTATATAAAGTGTGGTTGGAAGGTGCCTAGGCTAGTGCTGAGTATAAAACTACTGGTCATGTGACTCAGGATTGCAGGGGCCCTTGGAAACTGCTGTGTGAGCTACCCTGGAACAGCCAGCGAAGGGCAGGGAGTCCTGCAAGGAGGATTTCACCTGCTCTCACCTTGAAGTCGGGTGTGAGCAGCGGCTGCACTCGGGCTGCCTGGGTCGTGCTGCAGCTCTGGAAGATGCTGATATGCCAGTTTTCCCTGTGCCCTTTCTCCTTCTGTCAGATCAGTGATTCCCACTGTCAGTTTTACAGCACCCCAGGGTGTCTCCAGTTGTCTCAAGGGCTGGCGCAGGATTCTCAAAACCATTTGCTTCAAAAGAAAAACAAATATGCAGAATACAGCAGTTTCAGCCGCGTTTGGGGGTGGAGGGGAGAAACGTGTCACAAAATCCAAACAAGCAAATTGGGTGTCACACTCCAAAAGGTTGGCTGCGCTGCCTGAGAAAAGAGAAACGGTTACACAAAGCCATTGTCTTCTCGTCGTGGTTTGGATCAGTGTTTGTGGGCTGCTGCATAAATACAACCATAGGAGATTTTTTTTTATTAAAAAACCCATTTTACTGCTTGCTTTTCCTTCTCTGTAGAAAATAAATGTTATTATAGATGAGTAATGTTATACAAAAAAAGCGCCAAACATTCAACAGAAATCTGAAGCAGTGACTCTAAAACAGCGAGTCTCTATTGAAGCAGGATGTCACTGTTTGTGGAGCCTTGTGGGCTCTGGAGTGAGTTCAGGGTTAGAAATGCTCTGACTGGGCTGGATGACTTCTAGCTGCTTCGGCTGTCACCAGGGAGGCAGCAGTACTTCAGTCTCCTCATTCCTAATGGAGATGATGATCATATGTACCTCATGAAGTTAGGAGAATTAAGTGAAGATTTATAATAACCTTTGGATGGAGCCTGGCACATGGGAAAAATTCTGTTGCTGCTGTTGTTCAGTCATTAAGTCATTTCCGACTCTTTGCAACCCCATGAACTGCAGCACGCCAGACTTCCCTGTCCTTCCCTGTCTCCTGGAGCTTGCTCAAAGTCAATTGAGTTTGAGTCCATTGAGTCGGTGATGCCATCCAACCATCTTATCCTCTGTTGTCCCTTTCTCCTCCTGCCTTCAATCTTTCTCAGCTTGAGGGTCTTTTCCAGTGAGTTGGCTCTTTGCATCAGGTGGCCAAAGTACTGGAACGTCAGCATCAGTCCTTCCAGTGAATATTCAAAGTGGATTTCCTTAGGATTGGTTGGTTTTGATCTCCTTGCAGTGAGAGCCTTCTGTGTACTGGGGATGGTGCTAGGTCGGCCCCTGGTAGCTGATGTCTAGTGGTATTAGAAAAGACAGAAGGAGACAGCTGAATGAAATACCCTGTGGTGAGTGTAGTCCAGCACAGAACTGTGGGAAGATCCCTTAATTAAAATGTGGATTCTGGAGCTGGCATTGGTGGGTAGTATTTTGGGAGAACCATTTATCTTTTCTAAGCCTGGGTATGTGTGAAGGTTTGATAGATTACAGTAACAAGTCAGCCCCACAGTTTCAGTGTCTCAACACAACAGAAGTTGATTTCTTGCTCCAGAGACATTTCTGGACAGGTGTTCAGATGGTCAAGGCAGCTGTCCTCCACATGGTCTTTCAGGGACCCAAGCTGATGGCAGCTTCCAAGAGTGCCCTGGGTGTCAGCACCCAAGCCAGCCTGGGAAGGAGATAGAGGCACGTGTGTGGTATGGTCTCATGGCCAGACTTGGAGGGGCACTCTTCCTGCCCTGCACATTCTGGTCAGGATGACTCATCATGTGGTCACAATTACTAGCAAGAAATCATTGCACTCTGCCTCCATAGAAGAACCGGTTTTTACCAGACATTTGCTCCTTTCTAAAGTGGGTGTGATGTTCCTTGCCATAGTGACTCATCTGCGTTGTTGGTTGTCAAGTCACCTGAGCTAAAAGGAGCCATGTGGGCCAGGGCACGGTGGCCTAGGCTTGTGGGAGAGCAAGGTGGCAGTTTAGCCGGCATTTCAACGTCACTCCCTTGTTGTCCCCTGGCCAGTCACCGAATGTTCGCAGAGTCATATGTGCCAGGCCATGCCCTGGGTGCTGGGGACACAGTGGCCACATGACAAGGGCAGATGTGAGAGTCACAGTGACATGTGATGCCGTGTGGGGCGTGGGGCGTCTGATCTGGACAAGGCACCCTTCCCAGGGATGGGATGTCTACTAGAGGACAGAGCAGCTGGCCTGGCAGGGGCAGGTGGAAGGAGAGTGTTTAGACCAGGGGGATCCCAGGAGCAAAGCCCTGAGGGGGTGGGAGCACAGTCTGGGGGAGGAACTGAAGGCCACATACCCAGACCTTGTTGGTGGGGAGGGGAAGGCAACAGAGCAAGGGCTTGGCAGGCAGAGCAGAGCTCCTTGGGCTATGGACGAGCCTGACAGGTAGCTCACTGCCCTGTGGGCAATGCCCCTTTATTAAAGATAACTTGTTTTCTGGAGCCATGATGGTAGATCCTAGAAATTACTACTGAAACAACAGGACAGCTTGTGGTATTTTACCTCCCACCATGGCTCAAGGGGCACACTAGTGGTAAAGAACCCGCCTGCCAATGCAGGAGTTGTAAGAGATGCTGGTTCGATCCCTGGGTTGGGAAGATTGCCTCGAGGAGGGCATAGCAACCCACTCCAGTTTTCTTGCCTGGAGAATCCTGTGGACAGAGGAGTTGGTGGGCTATAGTCCATTGGATCACAAAGAGTCGGACGTGACTGAAGCAACTTACCACGCATGCACATGGCTCAGGGACCGCCATCCACCTGTCCATGAATTACACCCCTGAGGCAAAGTGGCAGGCATCACCAGGGTGATGCTGTGGTGCTTGGATGGAGCCTGATGATGAGGGTTCATCTTCATGCCCAGCACGGGTTGTCCAAGTAGTGGGAGTTAAGTTAGCTCATTACAGACTTGTTTTTACAGACTTGTTTTTTAGACTGTTTTACAGACTTGTAGGTGAGCGCACCATACTCGTTGGGGCTGGGAGATGGAGGCAGAGTGAGGCTGATCCTAGGCCACTGGGGGCTCACTAGGATCCTCCTGCCTGAGCCCAGAGCTGCACACCCATCTGGGCCACGAACCCTGCTGGTCACCACCCCACAGCCCACTCAGTGCGTGTGTGCTTGTGTCTATCTCACACCTTGATGTTGCCAAATAATGGGAAGAAGTGAGAGGAAATCAATAAAATGTGAATGACTCTTGGTGCTCTGAGTTCCCTCAGCTCTTGAGTTCACAGTTCTTACAGGATCAGTTCTGGCCTGCATTTTCAAAGGTGATTCCTGGTTGTTTAGCAGCAGTCTGTGTCTGGAATGCTTATGACACTGGCCAGTATTGCCATGACCACACTCATGCTCACAGTTGGGAGATTAAAACTGAGAGGAAGGGGGAATGGAGCCCCCTCCCCAGGGTTATGGGGAGCACCCCGGTTTCAATGAGGAATCAGGGCAGTTTTGGGTGAGAGTAATGTGTCTCTATGAAGCATCGGCTTGCATCAGTCTTTCTAGAACCTTGACTAATTCTTGATTCTCTGGTTCTCTTAGCCAAGCATTAGACGAAGCACCAAAATGCACCCTTCAATTTACAGAGAAGTGGAAGGTGTTCAGACACAGAATAAAAATAAGGGATAATTTTTCATCTTCCACTGAAACCTCTCATTTTCCAGCAGCTTAGAAACAAAAAGAGAGGCAGAGGAAGCATGTGGTGACTGAGAGGCAGCACATTAGCCATCCTTTGGGGAGAGTCCGGGTGCTGTGAGGCTCTCTAGGCAGAGGGTGTGCTCAGGAGTCCTCACTGCCCACTCCACTCATGCTTCCATGGATGTTCACAGGGTGTCATTCCACCTGCCCCTCTGCTGGCGGGAGGAGGAGGACTGGGAAACTTCCTCGCCGGGTCCCTTTAAAGATGAAGACAGTCAGCTCCATCCACCTGAGCACACAAGCTCCGTTTGCTCACAAGTCCCTCTTGGTCCCACGTTGGTCACATCCAGGTTAGCTACACGTTCTGCCCCCTTATCTTTCAGATCCAACCCTCCTTGACCCTTTATCCTCATCCCTGGTTCCCTGTGAAGGTGTCTCTGGCCCCAGTCTGTAAGCATCCATGGTGCCTCCTCACTCTTGGCCAGTAAGCTCCTTCACATGGAGGTCTCAATGGCTGATTTGGAGGTCACTAGGCATCATTCCCGCTCCTTTGATGGGAGTTCCAGGGCCATCCTTGATGTCTCAAGTGCCCCCCATCCTGCTCTCACAGCTTCCTTACTTCCAGCTCTACACAGGGGTGGCTTCTAGTTGTGAATACCTTTTCTATATCCTACAAGATCCAGCTAAGTTCTCATCTCACTTTCTCTCTGTTCACCTGCTCTTGCCTCACCACCCCAACACCACTTCTTACTGTCCAGTGCTTGATAACAAGGTTTCACGGATCCTTTCATCTCTCCCAGCTGCATGGGGAGGAGAATGAAGACAGTTATAGCATACTGATTACATACTACAGGCCAAAGATTAGGCCAAGCCCCTCCTAAATATCACAGCACTTCACCACTCAGTAACTCTGTGTGCTTAGTATCAATGTCTCATTTTAGTTAGTTTTTTTTTATTTTATTTTTAAACTTTACATAATTGTATTAGTTTTGCCAAATATCAAAATGAATCTGCCACAGGTATACATGTGTTCCCCATCCTGAACCCTCAAATCCCACTGCCAGGAATCAAAGCTGTTTACCTAGAAAAGCAATGCTGTTAACCAGCACCCTCACTGTGTCTCATACATGATAGCTCTCAGTAGATAGTTATTGCCCTGGGTTGGGAAGATCCCCTGGAGGAGGGCATGGCAACCCACTCCAGTATTTTTGCCTGTAGAATCCCTTGGACAGAGGAGACTGGTGGGCTACAGTCTGTGGGGTCACAAGGAGTCAGACACGACTGAGCAAGTAAGTACAGCACAAGACAGAGAGTTATTGGGCTTCCTGGGTGGCACTAGTGGTAAACAACCTGCCTGCCAATGCAGGAGACAGAAGAGACCTGGGTTCGATCCCTGGGTCAGGAAGATTCCCTGGAGGAGGGCATGGTAACCCACTCCAGTATTCTTGCCTGGAGAATCTGCATGGACAGAGGAGTCTGGTGGGCTACAGTCCATAGGGTCATAAAGAGTTGGACACGACTAAAGGCCTGGCGTGCTCAATTCATGGGGTCGCAAAGAGTCGGAAACGACTGAGCGACTGAACTGAACTGAAAGTGACTTAGCATGCACGCATGCACAGATAGTTATTAAAAGAATGAATGAGCCATTATGTCTTCCCCATGACCCTGGATCTCAGCATGATACATGTTTGATCGACATATTTTAAGAGATAAAGAGGGCGAGAATGTGGACAGCTCATCCTGGCTGCTGGAGTGACCCAGCACTTTGGTTGTCGGTCTAGAAATCCAGCTTCGGGTTCTGGCATTCTACTAATTGGCCATGGGCCCTTGGCCCTTAATCATCCTCAGACATAATTTCCTTATCTATATGATAAGAGGTTGTGCTCAGGTCCTGCTAAGTCTAAAATTCTTAATGTTTTTATTTTTGTTCCCTGGAGAGGTTAATTAGGATGTGGTGCTCTTTAACTGGCAATTACACAGCTGAGACATAGCTTGTTAGTGAGGATGGCATCATTGCCAAGGCCAGTACAGTTACTGATGACTGTGTGCCAGCCTCAGGAGAGCAGAGACCATGAGGAGATTGCTGAAGATAAATAAAAATTCTCCCCCACAACATTAAATAAGAAAGCTGTGGGTCCAAACCTGGGGCACATTAGTGGGCAGGATGTTTTAATGTTCCTCATTTAGCTAGCTCTGATCCATCACTTCATGGGAAATAGATGGGGAAACAGTGGAAACAGTGTCAGACTTTATTTTTTGGGGCTCCAAAATCACTGCAGATGATGATTGAAGCCATGAAATTAAAAGATGCTTACTCCTTGGAAGGAAAGTTAGGACCAATCTCAGTCAGTTCAGTCGCTCAGTCATGTCCGACTCTTGGTGACCCCATGAATTGCAGCATGCCAGGCCTCCCTGTCCATCACCAACTCCCGGAATTCACTCAGACTCACATCCATCAAGTCAGTGATGCCACCCAGAGATCAAATTGCCAACATCCGCTGGATCATGGAAAAAGCAAGAGAGTTCCAGAAAAACATCTATTTCTGCTTTATTGACTATGCCAAAGCCTTTGACTGGATCACAATAAACTGTGGAAAATTCTGAAAGAGATGGGAATACCAGACCACCTGACCTGCCTCTTGAGAAACCTATATGCAGGTGAGGAAACAACACTTAGAACTGGACATGGAATAACAGACTGATTCCAAATAGGAAAAGGAGTACGTCAATGCTGTATATTGTCACTCTGCTTATTTAACTTCTATGCAGAGTACATCATGAGAAACGCTGGGCTGGAAGAAGCACAAGCTGGAATCCAGATTGCCGGGAGAAATATCAATAACCTCCGATATGCAGATGACACCACCCTTATGGCAGAAAGTGAAGAGGAACTAAAGAGCCTCTTGATGAAAGTGAAAGAGGAGAGTGAAAAGTTGGGTTAAAGCTCAACATTCAGAAAAGTAAAATCATGGCATCTGGTCCCATCACTTCATGGGAAATAGATGAGGAAACAGTGGAAACAGTGTCAGACTTTATTTTTTTGGGCTCCAAAATGCAGATGGTGATTGCAGCCATGAAATTAAAAGACGCTTACTCCTTGGAAGAAAAGTTGTGACCAATCTAAATAGCATATTAAAAAGCAGAGACATTACTTTGCTAACAAAGGTTTGTCTAGTCAAGGCTATGTTTTTTCCAGTGGTCATGTATGGATGTGAGAGTTGGACTGTGAAGAAAGCTGAGCGCCGAAGAATTGATGCTTTTGAACTGTGGTGTTGGAGAAAACTCTTGAGAGTCCCTTGGACTGGCAAGGAGATCCAACCAGTCCATTCTAAAGGAGATCAGTCCTGGGTGTTCATTGGAAGGACTGATGCTAAAGCTGAAACTCCAATACTTTGGCCGCCTTATGCGAAAAGTTGACTCATTGGAAAAGACTGATGCTGGGAGGGATTGGGGGCAGGAGGAGAAGAGGACGACAGAGGATGAGATGGCTGGATGGAATCACCGACTCAATGGACATGAGTTTGAGTAAACTGGTCAATTTAATTTCATGGCTGCAATCACCATCTGCATTTTGGAGCCCCAAAAAATAAAGTCTGACACTGTTTCCACTGTTTCCTCATCTATTTCCCATGAAGTGATGGGACCAGTTGGTGATGGGCAGGGAGGCCTGGCGTGCTATGAATCATGGGGTTGCAAAGAGTTGGACACGACTGAGTGACTGAACTGAACTGATCCTTCCCGAAGCATCTCTTCATTCACATTGTGAAATAAAGGAGCTGCCTTTGAGTGGGCACTCAGAGATTCCTAATGAGGAGGAAGCCAGGACAGGCTAACCTGATGGACAGGAGAAGGGGTCCAGCTCCCCAGAGCTGGCCCTCATTGTATATCACATTTGGCTGTCTTGGCTTGGGGTTGGAATGTGAGTGATAAGCTAATTCACACAGAGGTCTGTGTGGCTGCCAAGGATCATTTGCATTTTTAACCAAGGGATTCATAATGAATGGAAGTCCTTCAGATGTTAAGTGGACTTGGACTTACCATCCCTGGGGCTGTTGTGCCAGAACGGTGAAAAGGCTGGAGCACCAGTCTTCTGAGAAGATACCGCATAGCAGGGTTTAAAAGGTGAAGTTTCAGAGGCCTGTTTAAGAGCTTAGTGCTACATGGATGTGTTCAAGGATCCCTTATCTAAAACTTACACATGCAAATAAGCAAGATTAGGTGGTTCTAAGGGGGTGCTAAAGGGCACTGGGTACAGTGAGGTCAGATTCAGTCCTGACATGCAATGTTCACCTGCTGGTCTGGGTTGATGCCCAGGTGGGTGGCATCCTTCATGCGATGTGTCTTGCAGGGGGGACAGCAGAGGTCCTGGAGGGCTGTGTGTTGGGTGTGACCTTCTGAGTCCCACTGTGCATATTTGAATCGCTGCAGTGTCGTGTGAGCCACCATAGCAAGGATCCTTGGAGGGTCCTCCGTGTGCAGATCCTCTGGCCAGAGCAGTGGCTGATGGAGAAAGCACGTTTCTCCTGTGCTCTGTCTGAAGCAGGCTCGTCTGTGCCAGGTGGCTCTCAACCTCTGTCTCCCAACTTACAGCCATCTGTGACAAGGCAAGGTGACAAACGGTGTGTGTTCCTCATAAACTCCTTGGGGCTGACGCCGCTCTGACCCTTTCCTCTTACGCTGCCAGAGGCTGCGACTCGGGTTTTTTTACCCTTCAGTCATCATAAAGCCTTTTCCTTATGTCTCGTCAGCCTTTGGAAAACCCAGAGTAATGGTCATGATTTATCTTCTTAAACCCTCCAGTGGCCTTCCATTATGCTTAGGATAAAATCCAATTTCTTCCCAGAGCCCTCAAGGCCCTGCATGATCTCACCCCCGCTGTCTCTCCCTATTCATCTCCTCCCTTCTCCTGCCTGCTCCCCGTGCTCCAGACACAAGGATTTGTCTTCTCTCTGCCCCTCAAGTAGAACAACCTTGCTTCCACTCTGGGCCTTAGCACTTGCTCTTCCCTCTGCCTTGAAAGTCTTCCTGAGTTCATTCTCACTGCCACCCTCTCACCATGTGGTGTCCCCTCAAATGGTGACTCCCTGGAAAGACCATTGCTGACTTTCTCCACTTAGGAGCCCTCTCTTCCCTCCACTGTCCATTGCTTTGTTATAATTCTTTCACAGCAGTTATGATGATCCAACATAGTCTTATTTACTGTCTAATTTACTGTCTGTCCAGTGAGCTAGAATGTAAGCTCCAAGTGAAAGATACCCTGAATGGGTTGGTTACCACTGTATCTGTGGTTCATGGACTGTTATTACTAAATGAATGAATGGTGAATGAATGTATGGCAGTAATGATAGTAGGGGCCGATATTTATTGAGCACCTGTTTTGTGTTAGGCTATATTCAGTAACCTGTTTAATCATCACACCAATTCCAAGTGACTGGTGCTATCATCCTCACTTTACATACGCAAAAATCAAGATTCATAGAGCTTATATTCACTGCCACTTTTGTAGTAAATGTAATGGCCATGAGATCTGTCTGGCCTGGAAACCAATGCACTATCTGTAAAGAACAAGTAACTCGCTACGCATCTACTGTCCAGTCTCTAGCACTCTTGGCTCACCTGGCTTTACCTCCTTAGAGGTCCTTTCTCCAGACAGTCACACTGAAGGTTAGGACTTTAACATAGGAATTTGGGGGAGAAATTTTCCAATTCCTTAGCTATACTCAGCTGATTGATATACAAAAGGTACCTCAAAACAAAATACTGAAATATATGGTTCCTGCCCTCAAGGAACTTATTAGAGTTCCTAATGATTATGTCATTGAGTTGTATGCTCTGCTAATGGTAATGGGCCTTTAGAATGAATTCCGGATGATGCCCCTGGTAAAGCCCTTGGGCTCCGAGGGACCACCGGGGCAGATGCATACTGAGAATGTGTTGATGGGATAATCAATTAGCTTCATTTGAAAAGTGGCAGCCACTGAAATATTAAATGTGAAAGATACAACTGAAAATTGTTTAGGCTGCAAGTCACATCAGAAAGATGTCTGCATCAGCATTATGCCATCAGCTTTGGCCTCCAAATTTTAGGCAGAATGTGAAAAGGCTGGAAGAGATCCAAAAATGAACAACAAGGGTGAATTAAGGGACAGAAAATGATGCTGTGAGGGAAAGCGATAAGAGTTGTGGTTTTTTATTTTTTAAAATCCCAGTGCCTGAGAGACTATGGCAAAAGGGTAATTTACTATCTTCCAGGGTAGTTAAAGGAAGAATGCTGACCAGCTGCTTAACATTTTCTTGGAAATTTTAATAGGCGTTATGGACTCAAGTCCAGTGAAAGAAAGGTGGAGGAGGCAAAGCACTGATCATTTTGATTTTTGCTGTGATTAAATGCAGAACTGAACGACCAAGAGAATTGCACTACCGGCGATCCTGTCTGATGGGCCTTTGTCTTGAGTGGTTACTGTGCAATAAAGTCAAGCCCACTACCAGTTTCCCCCGCAGCTCCATGTCCCTGTGGGGACTCTGGGGGCCTGGGGCCCTGTACCTCTATCTCACTTTGTGCGGTGCCTCCTTCCTGAAACGTCTGCATCTCTGTCATAAAGGCAGCTTTACATCATCTTGGCCTCCCTCCTCAGTTGCATCACTGTGCTCTTGGGACAGCCTGCTGTTTAGAAACCCAGCCACCTGGAGGCAGGAGATTAAACCAGATGACCTGTGAAGCCTCTCTATGGCCAAAACACCCTGCATGTTCTTACTTATAACTTAACAATGGGTGCCATATCGTGGTTGCCCACACTGCCTCTCCGTGAAAAGGAATTCAATAAAAATTCCCACTAAGATATGAATGGCCATAGAGAGTTAATAGGGTCCCTCTTGGGGAGTTAATGTAGAAAGCACTTATAGGATAATGGGAAGCAAAATGGAAAAGGTGTTTACTGAGAATCATTTTTTCTTTTAAAATATAGCAGATTTATGGAGGAGATGCCATAATTCCACTTGTATCATCCTTCCAGTGATTCCACAAAGGCCAGCTAGACACTGGGCAGTCACAGGTGCTGAGCAGGGGATGGCAAATGTGCATTTCCTGTCCTCTGGGAGCTTGCAGTTCCTCAGTTAGAATTTATAATCGCAAGTGTCAGAAATCCAACCAAACTGTCTTTAGCAAGAGGGAAAGGGATGTATAACTGGAGAGGCCAGTGATAACTGGCTCCACACAGGACTGGGTTCAGAACTCAGTTGGGAAGCAATAGACGACCCCTCCCCAGCTGCTTAAGCTCAAACCGTGAGGTCTCCTCTTGCTGGACCACATTGCATCTTGGGCCCATCCTCCAACAGCCATTGTGCAGAGAAGGAAAAGCTGCACCTAAGGTCAGATAGACACCAGGTTCCCCCCGACCTGGTGCTGGGGATGAGGACAGTGTTGCCCAGAGAGTGGGGCTGGGGTGGTTACTCTAAAGCAGGTGCCTGGTACTCTCATCCTAAGGAGAAATAGTGGGTGCTTGGTGGGGGTGGGGGGAAACAGTTACTTCTCACTGCAGCAGTGAAAGTGAAAGTGTTAGTTTCTTAGTTGTGTCCGACTCTTTGCAACCCCATGGACTGTAGCCCGCCACGCTCCTCTGTCCATGGGATTTCCCAGGGGGAGAATACTGGAGTGGGTAGCCATTCCCTTCTCCAAGGGATCTTCCCAACCCTGGGACTGAACCCAGGTCTCCTGCATTGCAAGCAGATTCTTTACCTTCTGAGCCACCAGGGAAGCCCACTATACCAGAGGAGGAACCAAACTGCAGAAAGCTTAGATGATCCACTCAGGGCTGCTGGACATTGATCCCAGAGCTTCCCCTTCACTGTGCTCCTTCAGGAAGCGTCCATCAGTGTTTCCCTGGTCCTCTCTGCAACAACAGTCTTCCTCATCAGCACCTCCAGATGCCTCACACATCCTGCCCTCTCACCCATCAGAATTGATCTTACATCTCATTCTCCAGTGCCTAGCTCTTTGTTTTTAAAGCAAGGCGTAATTCTAAAGTATTATATATAACATATACCTCTATTATTATATACTCACATATATGACTTTTCATATAAGCAATGCTGTTTATAAAAATCCCTACACTGCATGCTCCCCCCTGCCACCTTCTTCTGTCCAGTGCCTGAGCTCAGCATTATGCTTTCCAACAACAGGGACCAAACACCTCCCTGGTCTCAGCACTGCCCTGGACACACAGCAGATGCCTGTGAATGTTAGCCAAATGCCCAAGGGGCTGTTTTCTCCTCCTGAAGTACCATGCTCACCTCACATCTTATTTGTGTCCTGACAGTTCTGCCTGTCCCTTGCTGCCTGGGCGTCTGCTCGCACCCCGTCCCTTGCCCCTTGACACGGGGTATGTCAAGGGGCAACCCTGTACTTCTCTTTCAGATGTGCCCAGCACTTAGCAGTGTGGAGTCTGTGCTCAGTGTGAGCTGGTAGACTGGAATGGCTTCCTTGAGGCCACACCGAGGTCTGCAGAGCTGCAGGGAAGGGTACAGGGTCCAGACCTGACCTATTTCTCCGAACTCTGCTTTGAGGTCTAGTGACCCACTACCCATCTGCCTTTGAGGCATCTTCCTCTCAAAAACCCTGTGTGTATTTTTAAGTATGTGAGTGATAGAATCAGATTGCAAACAGAAAATGAGGAAGGCAGGCAGGCAGGCAGGAAGGGAGGGAAAGGAAGAGAAGGGAAATGAGTAAAAGAAAGGAGAAGGAAAAGTGAAAGAAAAATATGGAAAGCCACTTCTTTTTACCTCTTTGGTTTATTTCCTTCCAGGGTGTTTCCATGTACACATCTGGTTTATGTTGTTACTTTTTAAACTCAGTGCTGCCCACTGTCTAATTTAGCTGCTTGTTTATCCCAAGTAATTTTATGTAATTTTTTTCTATAGAAAATTTACTTTCAATCTTCTGGCGCTCCCCTTGCCAGGGCTAACACCTACATCAACTGCCTACGTGTCGTAATTAGACCCAGAATGAATGTATGTGACTTGTGGGGTCGCGGGCCCGGCGCCCTCTCCCTCTGATTAGAAGGTCTTAGAGATGACATATCTTGAGTTCTCGTTCCTGACTGCGCCTCTTAGAGCAGGAGTGATTCTTGCTAAACCACAAAATTCTCTGTAAAAAGCAGCTTGCCGGGGAAGGAGGGATAATATCTGGTTGGAAAAGTACAGCTAGTTATTGCGTGAAAAATGCTAGAGGGATGCAGGCATTCTTATTACTGTCATCGCCCTTCTCTGAGAGGCATGCGGCCACCCAGCCGCCTTGAGATGCCTGGAGCTACAGGGGCTCTCCTGAGCATTGCTACTTTGGGGAAAGGGGGCTGCAGGAAGCATAAAAGCCCAACACTACCCAGCACAGGCTTCCTGAGCACCAGCTCCTCACAGGTGCCAGGTGCTGGGTGGGAGCAGAAAGGGCCTGGTCTCCGGTCTCTGGGGGTGCTTGTGCGGGAGGGAGGCAGCTGGAGGGTGATTGTTACTGACCACTGAGTCACTGCAGCATGTCCAGGGAGCAGTGGGCACATTCTGGTTCATAAAAGGGGAGCTCTCGAGTGGAGATGTGCTATTGGTTTCTACAACAATCCAAACAAATGGTAGCCTTTAGAAAGTGACATAAGCGACATTAAACATTAAGGACAAGCAATGAAACTTTAGGGGCAGCGGTATGAGGGGGGACCCCATCCTTGCTTGGGGGACCTTGGTCCCCACCTGACACGTGAGCCTTTGAACCCAGAGCTTGGGTTTATAAAAATGATTTCTGTCTAGGTCTCAGTACTTTTATCTGTAAACTGGTGCTAATAATAGTCTTTCTTCTCTCTCTGGTCTGATGAAAGTCTCAAAAAAGGACTAATAACATACAAAGATTATTGTTAATTTTATTACATGCTTTGGTGGTCAGGGAATAATATCCTTTGTAATTGAGTTTTGAGAGAGCTTTTTGTTTGTTTTCCTTTTCCAAAGTGATGTATTGTAGTCAATTTGGAAAATACAACAAAGCACACAAAAATATTTTTAAACCACCACCTGGACCTTAAACACTATTACTGTTTGTATAATATGTATGTCCCATCAGGCTTTTTTTTTTTTTTTTTTTTTGCCATGCGTGGATTAAGAGTAACAAGCATTTAGTATCTTTGTTCTTACATCCACATCTATATATTCCTAATTTTTTCCTTAACATAGTGTTTTAGTAGTGAAATTGTTGGAATTTGGAGCAGCACATATGCAGAGTTTGAAATCTTTAGAAACATAGTGTCAATTTGACATTTTGACAGGGTACTTTAATTCACGTCTCCACCAAATTAAACATAATGCTGTTTGTTTTCCCTTTCCCTGTCCTTTGCTGAGTGTTGATATTCTTAAAGATATTCACTCATTTGATAGTATAAAGTGGCATGTCCTGGTTTAATGTGCCTGTCTTTGATTACTGGTGATGAGGAACCTGTCTTCATCTTCATCTGTGTATCAGGCACTTGTATGGATTTCTCTGCAGCCTTACTGTTCCTTTGCCCTTTGTCCTGCTCACCTGTTTTTATCATTTATCATTTTCTTACTGATTTGTAAAATAACACTTTAATATATTAAAGACATCATCCTTTCAGCATATATTTTACAAATATATCCCCCATTTGTAATCTGCCTTTTAATTTTATTCATGATAAGTTTGACATACAAGAAAGTTTTTTAACATGTTTATTTAGTCAAAATTTTCATTTTTTTTCTTTGTACTATATACATCTGCTTATATGCTGGTGCTGCTGCTGCTAAGTCGCTTCAGTCGTGTCTGACTCTGTGCGACCCCATAGACGGCAGCCCACCAGGCTCCCCCGTCCCTGGGATTCTCCAGGCAAGAACACTGGAGTGGCTTGCCATTTCCTTCTCCAGCTTATGTGCTAGAAAGTCCTTTCCAGACCAGGGATGATATAAATATTATCTTCTAATACTATTATGATGTCAGTTTCTACACTCTTTTATTAGTCTGTCGAAATGTAATGTTTGATGTGAGGCAGAGATTTAATTATCTCCCCTGTGGTTAACTAGATGTCCCGACATCATAAATTGAACAGCATATCCTTTCTTCTTTGTTTTGAAAAGGCACTCTTTATAAGTTTTTCTTCCTGGATTTCTTAGTCTGTTATTTTGATCTGTCTGTTCCTACTCCCATTCCCCACTGTTTCAGTTTCCTTAGTTTTACAATGCAGTTTAATGTTGGATACATACACTCTATATTGCTTTGTCTAAGTACTTTTTTGGGAATTACTTTCCACACTCATTTGAATAATCTTTGTTCCCAAAAGAACCCCTTTGGGATATTTATTGGAACCGCGTTAATGTAGGTTAGTGTCGAGGAAATTTAAATTTTTACAAAATCCCATTTAGTTGTCTTTTATTTTTCTCAATAAAATCTTGTAATTTTCTTCATATGTGTTTTGCATATTCTATAGTCATTTTCTACTTCCAATTGCTATTGTAAAGTGAGTTTTTTTGGCCATCATATTTGTTTTTCTGTTAATTTATCTTGTAAACAGTTGCCTTACTAATATTTTTATCTTATTATTTTTGCTTTAATACTTAATGAATTCCTGTAGTAATTTTGTGAATTGCAGATTTTTTTTCCAGAAAAAAGGATTATTTTTCTCTCCTAAATTTTTTGACTGCTATTTTATTTTCCTGTCTGATTGCAAATGACTAGACCTTGTTGAAAACAAAGTCATACATATTGTATGCAAGGATCTTTGTCTTAATTCCAAAAGTAAAGTGAATGCCCCTAAGTAAAAGTGAGTGATCACTGATACAAACATGAGAAGTAATTTCATCATTTCATGATTGAAAATGATGATTATTTTGAGGTCACATGGAGAAGGCAATGGCAACCCACTCCAGTACTCTTGCCTGGAAAATCCCATGGACGGAGGAGCCTGGTGGGCTGCAGTCCATGGGGTTGCTGAGAGTCGGGCACGACTTCACTTTCACTTTCACTTTTCACTTTGTGCATTGGAGAAGGAAATGGCAACCCACTCCAGTGTTCTTGCCTGGAGAATCCCAGGGACGGGAGAGCCTGGTGGGCTGCTGTCTATGGGGTCGCACAGAGTCAGACACGACTGAAGCAACTTAGCAGCAGTAGCAGCAGCAGTATTTAACATATGGAGCAAGCATCATGTTCCTACTTTTCAGTAAGATCTTTACATTAGGAATGACTTTGAAACTTTATCAGCTATCTTTTCTATACATATAAAGTGGTTTCTCACCTTTAGCAAAGAGGTTAAGAAAGTAGGCCCTAGATATAAACTTCAGGGTACAGATTCTGTCATCCCCCTTTACTAGGTATGGAATTTTGGACAAAATACTCAGATGTTTTGCATTTTGGTTTCCTCACCTTTAAATAAGGATGTAATAGTTACTCGGTAAATATTGGCTATTAAGTGTTATGGCTATTATTGCCATGTATGAAGTTCATTCCCCCCAGATAATCACCAGATTCCTAAAATTAGTGCTCCTTGGACATGATGGACTTGGACTCACGGTTTTTTCTTTGCATGAATTTTCATGGAAAAGAGCTGCAGTTTTCAGTTTTTATGTTTTATTTCTCATGCTTGTATCAGTGATCGTTCACTTTGTAAGGCGCTGGGAAAATCCATTTTTTCCCCAAAAAATTGAATTGTTAAATACTACTGGTCACCATATCCACACAAAGTCTAATGTTACTATTACCAACCCTACCTTTTTGTAAATTGGTTTTTCTGATATTCATTTATCCAACAAACATTTACTGAACACATACTATGTTCTAAGCATTGATTTTTATTTGTCCACCTGTATTTTCTATGTTTTTCTTATTTAAAAAAGATACAAGTGTTATTTGTTGAGCCAATCAAGTATTTTATTTTATAAGAGTATTTAATGTACTTATTATATGTGTTGTGATTGGAATTATTTCTTTCCGTTTATTTTGTTTTCTAAATTTATGCTTCTTTTGTCTTTGTTTTCCATAGTTTACTCAAGGATCTATCATTATTTCATTTTCATGTTT
Source organism: Bubalus kerabau (assembly GCF_029407905.1). Lineage (NCBI taxonomy): Eukaryota > Metazoa > Chordata > Mammalia > Artiodactyla > Bovidae > Bubalus > Bubalus kerabau. The sequence goes on along the minus strand of NC_073624.1, from coordinate 214,005,382 downwards.
TAGTGTTTTATTTTGTATTTTGTGTTGTAAAATTTCATTTCCAATTACCAGTGAGAGTTGAATATTTTCCTCTGCTCTTCCACAATGTAACCTCCCCCCTGGTTTTGTTAAAATTGACATATAACATTGGTAAGTTTTAAGTGTACAATGTTTTGATTTGGTGCACTTATTTACTGCAGAGTGGTTACCAACATAATATTAGCCAACACTTCCATCACATTCAGTTCAGTTCAGGTCAGTCACTCAGTTGTGTCCGACTCTTTGCAACCCCATGATTCGCAGCACGCCAGGCCTCCCTGTCCATCACCAACTCCCAGAGTTCACTGAGATTCACGTCCATCGAGTCGGTGATGCCATCCAGCCATCTCATCCTCTGTTGTCCCCTTGTCCTCTTGCCCCCAATCCCTCCCAGCATCAGAGTCTTTTCCAATGAGTCAACTCTTCGCATGAGGTGGCCAAAATACTGGAGTTTCAGCTTTAGCATCATTCCTTCCAAAGAAATCCCAGGGCTGATCTCCTTCAGAATGGACTGGTTGGATCTCCTTGCAGTCCAAGGGACTCTCAAGAGTCTTCTCCAACACTGCAGTTCAAAAGCATCAATTCTTCGGTGCTCAGCTTTCTTCATAGTCCAACTCACACATCCATACATGACCACTGGAAAAACCATAGCCTTGACTAGATGGACCTTTGTTGGCAAAGTAACGTCTCTGCTTTTGAATATGCTATCTAGATTGGTCATAACTTTTCTTCCAAGGAGTAAGTGTCTTTTAATTTCATGGCTGCAGTCACCATCTGCAGATTTTGGAGCCCCCCAAAATAAAGTCAGCTACTGTTTCCACTGTTTCCCCATCTATTTGCCATGAAGTGATGGGACCAGATGCCATGATTTTACTTTTCTGAATGTTGAGCTTTAAGCCAACTTTTTCACTCTCCTCTTTCACTTTCATCAAGAGGCTTTTTAGTTCCTCTTCACTTTCTGCCATAAGGGTGGTGTCATCTACATATCTGAGGTTATTGATATTTCTCCTGGCCATCTGGATTCCAGCTTGTGCTTCCTCCAGCCCAGCGTTTCTCATGATGTACTCTGCATAGAAGTTAAATAAGCAGGGTGACAATATACAGCCTTGACGTACTCCTTTTCCTATTTGGAACAAGTCTCTTGTTCCATGTCCAGTTCTAACTATTGCTTCCTGACCTGCATATTGGTTTCTCAAGAGGCAGGTCAGGTGGTCTGGTATTCCCATCTCTTTCAGAATTTTCCACAGTTTATTGTGATCCACACAGTCAAGGGCTTTGGCATAGTCAATAAAGCAGAAATAGATGTTTTTCTGGAACTCTCTTGCTTTTTCCATGATCCAGCGGATGTTGGCAATTTGATCTCTGGTTCCTCTGCCTTTTCTAAAGCCAGCTTGAACATCTGGAAGTTCATGGTTCACATATTGCTGAAGCCTGGCTTGGAGAATTTTGAGCATTACTTTACTAGCGTGTGAGATGAATGCAATTGTGCAGTAGTTTGAGCATTCTTTGGCATTGCCTTTCTTTGGGATTGGAATGAAAACTGACCTTTTCCAGTCCTGTGATCACTGCTGAGTTTTCCAAACTTGCTGGCATATTGAGTGCAGCACTTTCACAGCATCATCTTTCAGGATTTGAAATAGCTCAACTGGAATTCCATCACCGCCACTAGCTTTGTTCGTAGTGATGCTTTCTAAGGCCCACTTGACTTCACATTCCAGGATGTCTGGCTCTAGGTGAGTGATCACAGCATCATGATTGTCTGGGTCGTGAAGATCTTTTTTGTACAGTTCTTCTGTGTATTCTTGCCATCTCTTAATATCTTTTGTTTTTAATAGGTCCATCACATTATGTAGTCAATATTTCTTTTTTGTGGTAACAACATTCAAGATTGAAAGCTGCTAAACTCTGTAAGCAGCTTTCAAGTACATGATATAGTCGTTGTTCAGTCGCTAAGTTGTATCCGACTCTGCAGCCTCACGGACTGCAGCATGCCAGGCCTCCCTGTCCTTCACCATCTCTTGGAGTTCACTCAAGCTCATGTCCATTGGATCGGTAATGCCATTCAACCAACTCATTCTCTGCTGCCCTCTTCTCTGTTTGCCTTCAGTCTTTCCTAACATCAGGGTCTTTTCCAGTGAGTCTGCTCTTTGCATCAGGTGGCCAAAGTATTGATACAGTATATGATACAACATTATTAGCTATAATCACCATGTGGCACATTAAATCCCCAGAAGTTGTTAATCTTACAGCTGAAAGTTCATGCACTTTGGCCAGTATTTACGCATTTCCCCTACTGCCACCTCCCATCCCTGGTAACCACCACTATATTTGTTATTTTTCTGAGTTGAGCTTTTTTAGATTGCCACATACAAGTGATATACAGCATTTGTCTTTCTTTGACTTCTTTCACTTAACATAATGTCCTCAAGATTCATCCAAGTTATTGAAAACAGCAGGATTTCCTTCTTTCTAACGGCTGAATAATATCCCATTGTGTATATCATTGTGCACACCACATCTTCATTACCCATTCATCCCCTGACAGACACATAGGTTATTTCCTATCTTAGCTATTTTGCATAATGTTGCAATGAACATGGGGTTGAGATATCTCTATAAGATCCTGATTTCTATTCCTTTGTATATATATATTCAGAATTGAGATTGCTGTATCATGTGGTATTTTTATTTTTAATTTTTTGAGGCACTTACATACTGTTTTCCATAGTGGCTGCCCCAGTTTACATTCCCACCAACAATGCACAAATACTCCTTTTTCTTCACACTCTCACTTTCTTCACAGTTTTTTCCCTGTTCTTAAAATTTCCCACATTTAAATTTTCTGAAGCACCATAAATCCATTTTTCTCTAGCTTTTGAGTCCATTGAAACAGTGTCTTTTGAATTTCAGTATTAACTCATTTTAATAACTCTTTACCCTCCTTTCTGCTTCCAGTGTCTTTCCCTACCTCTGTACCACTTTTTAGTTTCTATTAATGTTAGGGGTTTGGTGCCAAGTCAATTTTTAAAACTTGTTAAATCTTTAAAAATAAAATGTTGACATTGATGAAGGAAATTGAGGATGATGCAAATAAATGGAAAGAAATCCTGTTCATGAACTGGAAGAACTGAAATTGCTAAAATGTCTGTACTACCCAAAGCAATCTACAAATTTAATGTAATCCCTATAAAAATACTCAGAACTAGAAGAAATAATCCTAAAATCTTTGTGGAATCACATAAGACCCTGAATAGCCAAAACAATCTTGAGGCAAAAGAACAAAGCCAGAAGTAGCATGCTGCCTGACTTCAGGCTATACTATGAAGCTACAGTAAGCATAACAGTATGGTACTGGCACAAAAATAGTCACAGAGGTCAGTGCAACAGATATGGAGCTCAGAGACAAACCCACACACATATGGTTAATCTGTGACAGAGGAAGAAAAATATACAATATGAAAAAGATTGTTGTTCAGTCGCTAAATCATTGCCGACTCTTTGCCATCCCATGGACTGCAGCACTCCAGGCTTCCCTGTCCTTCGCTCTCTCCCAGAGTTTGCTCAAACTCATGTCCAGCAAAAAAGAAAAGGATAGTTTCTTCAATAAATGGTATTGAGAAAACTGGAAAGGTGCATATAAAACATAAAATTAGAGTATTTTCTGAAAATGGCAACCCACTGCAGTATTCTTGCCTGGAGAATTTCATGGACAGAGGAGCCTGGCAGGCTACAGTCCATGGGATCTCAAAGAGTCAGACATGACTGAGTGACTAACACTTACGTACTTAGAATATTTTCTCATACTATATACAAAAATAAACTCAAAATGGATTAGAAATCTAAACCTAAATATAAGACCAGAAATTGTAAAACTTCTATAAGAAAACATAGGTAGTGTGCTCTTTGACAGAGGTCTTAGCAACATTGTTTTGGATCTGTCTCATCACACAAGGAACACAAAGGCAAAGATAAATGGGACCGAATCAAAATTAAAGGCTTTGGCACAGGGAAGGAAACTATCAGTAAACAAAAAGACAACCTACTGAAGGGGAGAAGATACTTACAAATAATATGTCAGATAAGAGGTTAATATTCAAAACGTAGAAAGAACTCACACAACTCATATGAAAAAAACAACCTTGTTAAGGAATGGGTAGAAGACCTGAACAGATACTTTTCCAAAGAAGACATAAAGATGGCCAACAGACACATGAAAAGCTGCTCAACATCACTCATCGGGAAATGCAAGTCCAAACTACACTGAGGTATCACAGCGCACCGTCAACATTGCTGTCGTCAAAGGCAGAAAATACTAAATGTTGGTGAAGATGTGAAGAACAGGGAACTCGAGTATAATGTTGGTGAGAATATAAATTGGTACAGTTACTGTGGTAAACTATATAAAGGTTCCCTACCCACCCCCCAACCCCCCGCAAATAGAAGTATAATATGATCCAGCAATTCTACTCCTGGGTGTATAGTCAAAGAAAATGAAAACACTAATTTGAAAAGATATATGCACCTCAATATTCATAGCAGCATTATTTATAAGATCAAGATATAGAAGCAACCTAAATGTCTACCAAAAGATCAATGAATAAAGAAGATGTGGAATATGTGTGTGTATGTATGTATGTATGTGTGTGTGTATCAGTTCAGTTCAGTTCAGTCACTCAGTCTTGTCCGACTATTTGCGACCCCATGAATCGCAGCACGCCAGGTCTCCCTGTCCGTCACCAACTCCTGGAGTTCACTCAGACTCACATCCATCGAGTCAGTGATGCCATCCAGCCATCTCATCCTCTGTTGTCCCCTTCTCCTCTTGCCCCCAATCCCTCCCAGCATTAGTCTTTTCCAATGAGTCAACTCTTCTCATGAGGTGGCCAAAGTACTGGAGTTTCAGCTTTAGCATCATTCCTTCCAAAGAAATCCCCGGGCTGATCTCCTTCAGAATGGACTGGTTGGATCTCCTTGAAGTCCAAGGGTATATGTGTATAACAAAATATTACTCAGCCATCAAAAGGAATGAAATTTTGCTATTTTCCACAACATAGATGAACCTGAAAGTGTATTATGGTTAGTGAAATAAGAGAAACACAAATACTGCGTGTTTTCACTTATATGTAGAATCTAAAACATAAAATGCATGAATGTTACAAAACTGAAGCAGACTCACAGATAGGAAGAAACAAACTAACAGTTCACAGTGTGGAGGGCAGGTAAGGGGATAATAGGGAAGGGGATAAAGAGATACAAGCTACTAGGTATAAAATAAGATACAAAAATGTAATGCACAGCACAGGGAATGTAGCCAATGTTTTATAATAACTTTAAATTGAGTATAATGTATACAAATATTGAATCACTATGTTGTACACCTGCAGCTAAAATAAAAATGTAAATTAACTATAGTTCAGTAAAAAAAAATGTTGACTTTTCTTCAGTTTATCAACCAACATAATAACATTTATTTTGATTTATTGATGATTTAGTTGCATGACTTGTTGAGGGTTCCTTTATAGTTTCAGGAGATATTAACTTTCTTCTCCTGAGTTTGTTGCATTAATACTGTATTTTCAAGCAATGCTTTTGGAGGAAGAATGCATGAGTGTACTATTGTCTGAAATGTTGCATCTCTAAGAATATAATACTTTTATACATGAAAGACAACTTTCCTGGCTATCCTTCTTAAATAAAATAGTTATTTTCCTTACATCTCCATAGGTATTACTCCATCATCTTTCAGTGTTTTGTGTTCCGGAATAAAAATCTAAAGGAGGCCTGATTTTGTTTTCTTGCAGAAAATCTGTTTGTCATTGTTCTTTTCTTATTACAGTGCTAGAACCACTTGTGCTTCATTTTTGCTACTAACACATTTTGTTGAGACAAGTATAGTTATATGCTTGTTATCATTTTTTTTTTCTTCCAGAACATGGTAAGCATTTTTTTTTTTTTTTAAATCTGGGCTTTGATCTTTAGGAAAATTTTCCTCAACTATGTCTTAATTATTCATTCTGGTTTGTCTACCAAATTATCTGTGTACGTAGATCTCTATTGCTGATCCTACACTCTGTCCTCTGTCTTCTCTTTGCTGAGAGAAAGCTTCTGAAGTTTGTCTCTGCATCACTGATTAAGTTTTGTACCATTTCAGTTCTGCTTTTTACTGGCTCCTATATGGATGTTCGCTCAGGGTCGGACAAAACTGAGCGACTTCACTTTTACTTTTTACTTTCATGCCTTGGAGGAGGAAAGGGCAACCCACTCCAGTGTTCTTACCTGGAGAATCCCAGGGACGGGGGAGCCTGGTGGGCTGCCATCTATGGGGTTGCACAGAGTCGGACACGACTGAAGTGACTTAGCAGCAGCAGCAGCAGCATATGGATGTTAATTATGCAAATTCCTTTTCTGCCCCTTAAAATCTCCAGTTTTCTAAGCTACCTCACATTAGTTTTCCTCATGTTGCCCTTCCATCCTTTTCTATTGAATTGATTCATTCTCTTGTCTTTTTATATATTCCTTTTCTCTATGAATTTCTGCTTCTCTCTCAGAAACCACGACTTCTTGACTTCTCCTGAGGTGCAGAATTTTCTTAAATTTTCTTCTGAATCCTAGAATTGATCATTTTCTGATATGACTCCTCAGGGAGGTATTCTCCTGATGGGCAGTTTTCACCTCCACCCTCATCCCTACCCTTTTGCCCTAAGCCTCCTGTTAGGTTTAAATCCTTTACTCATCATTGAAATAATGATCCATTCCCATTCCTTGTTTGCCAAAACACAGGGTGTTTAGATGCTCCTGTCCTTGTTTGTCTATGTGGGCTGCTGAGCACAGGTCCGCTAGAATCCAGTCCCTCCTGCAAGTCCTAGGAAGAACTAAGCTCATGATGAGTGTCTAACCACGTGTATCTTTTCATCCCACTCGCTGCTTCTCTGACACAACACCCTGGACATATGAATAGGTACAGGACAGGCTGTATTCACAGAGTGTACTGCTGTTAGGATCTCTTCTCTCGTGCACTGTGTCAGAATAAATTCAGTGTGATCACTGCTTATTCTAGTGGCAAGCCTCATTCTCTCTGCCCAAAGAACACAATTTAACTTTTGTCCCATTTAATAATGAATCATGTTTATTTATGGAAAGAAATAGTTATGCCCTGTTAGACTACATATGATATGAAAATTTATATATGTATATGTTTATATATATGTGTGTGTGTGTGTAGATATACATATATGTGTGTGGGTACATGTGTATATAGCACACTTAAAGTTGAGGGTTCATCATCAAAGCAAAATGCCCATTCAAAGCATTCAAAGGTGCATTTCCCTGAAGGAGGCCTATGAGATTGTAGAAAATTTTATCCATTTTCTTGGTGATTGTTGTTCAGTTGCTGAGTTGTGTCCAACTCTTTGCAACCCTAAGGACTGCAGTGCATCAGGCTTCCCTATCCTTCACTATCTCCTGGAGTTTGCTCAAACTCATGTTTATTGACTCGGTATCGCTCGTTTAATTTAATCCTGCCTCTGTGTTGGCAGCTAAGGCTACTGTCAGCATCATATGCAGGACCTATTCTTCTTCTTGAGTATGTAAGTGTCTTAAGTATGTATGTGTGTGTGCATGAATGTACAGCACATAATGCATAACTTATACAGAATGAAAGAGATTAAAAAACACATGCATGCTGGCTGAATTACTGTTGAGGATCTGTAACAATATAATTGAGTGATATGTATGTAAAAATCTAATGTATCAAATTCTGGGGAGAAGCACCACATTATTCTGTGTCACATCTCTCTGTCAAAAAATAAATTGAAAAAAGCATATTGAACAGTAGTGTATTTTCAGTTGTAAGTGTCCAATCCAGTTGAGATCCAAGCCCCCTCATGAGACCATAGATCTTTCTTCTATGTGTTTGTTTGTTACCAGCATCGTTTGCTAATCGGCTATATTTATGGAGGGCCCAGAGTAGAAACCATGAGTTGTGGGGACACCTGTGTGGTCAGAGTTGAGTTTTAGTGTGTGCTGGACTGTGTGCGGCAGAGAGAGAGGTGACAGGGCCCAGGTAAGGAGCCTGTAGCACTGAGTGGGTGCAGAGCCAGGGGGAGCATGGCAAGCGCTGCAGGTCTGACGCTTTGGAGGAGGGAGTAACACCCCTGCCCAGTGTGAGCCCCACAGCCTGTTGTTAGGAGTTCAGCACTGGGGTTCTGGAAAGCTCGGCTGTGTGGTCCAGCCATGCCATTTGACTCTATGGCATGAGACCAGTTGGTTAACCACACTGAGCTCAGTTCCCCCAACTGTAAAACGGGGATAATACTCATGCCTGCATCATGAACTATTGTCAGCATTTAAAGAAAATACACACGTGCTAAGTCACTTCAGTCATGTCCAACTCTGTGACCCCATGGACTGTTGCCCGGCAGGCTCCTCTGGCCATGGGATTCTCTGGGCAAAAATACTGGAGTGGGTTGCCATTTCCTCCTCCAGGGGATCTTCCCGACCCAGGGATTGAACCCTCATCTCTTATGTCTCCTGCATCGGCAGGCAGGTTCTTGACCACTAGTGCCACCTGATAGCATGTATAAATACCTTGGCACAGGGCCTAGCATACAGTGGGCCCTTAACCTTAGCTATGATTGCTAAGTATGAGTGAGTGGGCCGGATCTTTTACCTGTTCTCTGTGTATGAGCTCTAGCATCTGGGACTTGGGCCAGACATTGGTCCCCAGAGCCTCATAGGAATTTGACACATGCATGACTTCTGAGGTCCTTACTCAGGTTCAGAGCAGGTGCTGGGAGGTCAAAGCCCTCGGCCAGGAGGCACTGCCTCGGGCAGCAGAAAGGGTGGGGCTGGCACACCACACAGCTCCTCATCTGGCTTGATGTCTTTCCTCTTTTCCTGTTGCTTATATATGTTATTGTATTAGGCCCATTATCCATAATGAAACACTCGGAGTGTTTAGCAACCCAGATGCTATTACAGTCCCACACTGAGGGACTCTGTTGTTATGAAATGAATCATTTCCAGAGAAAAACAAGAGAAAGCTCCCACAGCCATTTTCCTACGCTGAGAGCAATAACCGTTTGAATAGCTAAAGCGAGCGCTTAGTGGTCCAGCCCCTTAAAAGGTTTTCTCGGGATGAATTGAGCGATGTGCATCTCTGTGAGGGTGCCCAGGATGCAGTAATGAGAGAGGAGGAGACGGGTCAGGGACGGCCAAGGTTCCTCTTAGATAAAGAATCAGAAGAGAGGAAATCAGGAAAAGAAAAATCTAAACAGAACATGGAAATGAGGAACACAGTAGGTTGGCCAGGCCTTTGCTGTGTGTGTAAAGGAGAGTAAGGCTGTGTCCCAGAAGAGCCCGGAAGCCCAGCTGAGAGGAGGCCCAGGGCAGTGGGGGCGGGAAGCGGCAGCCCTGTGGCCATGGCACAGCCACAGGAGGGGGGCTCCCCACTACTGCAGGGGCAGCTCTCCCAGGGTCTGAAGAGCCTTCCACATGGGGATGGCCATGTAAGAGGGTAGAGGGAACATGCCTGCATTTTGAAAATTATTGCCAGATTTTTGTTTTCATATGTGGGTATTAGTTTCAAAAGGGAGCATTAGATCACTGAGTTGGTAAAAGCAGTTTCTGAGCCAGTTTCAAAGCAGCCTTCTGGTTGACCTGCAGAAATGACCCACTGGGCCCCAGCTCTTTGCAGCCTGATTGGAGAAACTATAAAGAACTGGTACAGCATGGTGCATTGTTCATTTGTGCCTTTTAAAGTCCCATTCTGATTTATTTCAAATCAGTCTTGCAGAAATTCTTGCTGTTATTTTGTTTATTCAGCTAGCCATTCCTCCAGCAAGTTATCTATTGAATGACCCCATTTGTGCTAGGCACTGTTCAGGAACCTGAAACAGAGATAGACATTTAAACAACTCTGCTCTCAACCTGATTCTCACCTTTGTTTGTGCCCTGCCTCGGCCCTCAAATCTGTGGAATGTTTGTGTCACATCTGTTCTCACAACGATGCTGCCTGGATGATAGCCCTGCCACGCAGGTGAGAAAACAGACAGCGTGATTAGCAGTTGTATGAACTACCAAAGGCAGTGGTGAATCAGAAGCCAGGATTGTCATTCTGCCCTGTTGAGTTTCCGATCATTCTTCTCTCCCTCCCTGCTCATCAGCTCTTACCTGTCCCTCCCCTCATTCTTTCAAGGTTGAGTTGTTGACTTTTGAGGGTGACAAGTGATGGAGTCAGCTCCTCTGTGCTAATGGGTGGGAAGTTAATCACTGTTATGATACAGTTACCCTCTGTGCACCTGCTTTACCTGCCACAGGGTCGGCAGCTTGTCTCACACACACCTCTCACCTTTGGTTCTGTAATTCCCTGTTAGCTAGAGTTGGGGGTACACCTGGACTAAAACTTGATGAATAGGAAGGAGCATATTTCTGCCATGTTACAAATCCCTGGGAAACCAAATGGATTGACACAGCTTTTAGTTTCTATAAAATAATTGTCAGCCTTTTCTCTAAGAGCTGAGTGTGGGTAACAGCTTTTGAAGTTAAAAGTCTTTCCCCAGCTCTAAAGAGACCCCACCCTGCTGGGGTTGACAGGCAGTCCCTTGCCCACTCTTTAGACTTGTGCAGTTGTCTGGCCTGAAGTAAAACTACTTGAAGAATATATTCCCAGGCCAAGTGGGATGGGCATTTTTGATGGGGGTTGAGAGGAGATGTAGTTTATTGGATTTTATCTCACAACTGATTTGTTTCTGCCAGATATCGATATGCAGGCCTGATGCCGTGATTTCAGGCCTCAGGAGTATTAACGTTATAAACAACCTTCCACTGCTTCATCTGCTAGAAGGAACCTTAATTTATCACATAGATGTTAGAGTCGCAGTTTCTTATCCACTTGTAACAAAAAAAATAAAATAAAGTAAAATTGGCAGCTATAGGGAATGCATCTCCTTTCTTAAAAATTCATTTTAAGGAATAAGAGAGAATTTATTCTAAAATATCTTCATCCCAATGGAAATAAAAATCCTGCTTAATGGCCAGGAATCTCCCCTGGGTTTTGATTAAGATAGGTACTATGAAGACAGGCGTTTCTTAAATCTTGTCTTAGGTTCTCAATGGGGCCAGGACCTTCCAGTACATAGAGGTTGGCTTGTGAGAACCGACTGCTGCCCAGAGTGTGCTATGGGGATGCTCACTGGTTCAGAGACCTGCTTGGGACCAGAGGTAGAGGAGAAGGGTAGGGGCCTCCTTCATTCTTTAACTTCAGACACAGTGCCCCTTCTGCTATGTTCTTGCACTTAAAAACAATACCCTTCATAGCATTTCCCCCTGATTATAATAATAGAACATGTCCTTTGTTAAAAGAAGGAAAAAAGAATCTATGTGTAGACAGGGAGGCAAACGTTGCTTGTAATACCAGACAAATGGTCTTCTGATTTATATCCAGCCTGTTCTCTGTTAAAGCATCTTTGATGTTGCTACAAAACTGGAATCTTCCTGTACATTCTGTAACCTGATTCTGTAACCTGACTCTTCTCACTTAACCATACAGTTTTCATTTATTGCTATTAAAAATTACACATTCTGCATCTCTCCATGATTAAGTTGTTGTGGTTGTTGTGAGAATACAGACTCTACCCTCAGGCCCCAGACATTTTCAGCCAATCATGGATTCTTTTGCAATCCACAAGCTGATGATCCTCAAATCTTCATGTTCAATCCAGGGCCCTCTGTTGCATTCCAGTTCTGCTTGGCCAATAGCCTGTATGCTGTCTCCTTCCCAACCGGCACGTCCAGCCTGGCATGCGTAAACCAGAGTCCATTATCTATGCCTCCAAAATCCCGGTCCTCTCTGTGTTCCCTGTGTCAGTGTCCAGCGCCTCTATTCAGTAGAGAGAGACTGGACCCACTGGACCAGCCCTCACTGAGTGCTCATCCAAGAGAGGGGAGAGGGCATTAAACAAAGAATTGCTCCAATGATTATTTGAGTACAATTGTGATAATAGCAATGAACGGTAAAGACAGGGGACTGTGGGCACCTGCCCGGGTCTGGGCACTGGGAAGGCTTCCCTGAGGAAGTGATGAAGGCAAAGAGCTGCGCCTCTTCAGCTCCTTCGGGCCAAGCCTGTCTGCCTTCCTTCAAGATAACTTCTCTCCATACTGCTTTGTGAATCCACATGGAGTGCTGAAGCCAGCTCTCCTGGTTCATGAGAAGTTGTATTAAATTTTCAGGAATTTTGTGAGCCAATTATTTAAAATTGGCCACCATAGGAGCACTCCTACTGTGGAAATTGGCAGATGTAATTTAGGGTGTTTTTTTTTTCCTTCCCCATCCTGGAGAGCTGGTTGTTAAACTTTCACTAGCATACCACTGTTTCTAACTAGCTTTATTTCTAGTGTGATTTTGTGGGTTATTTCCATTGGAATCTGAGCAGGAGACTTACTGATGATGGCTTTCATATTTCTTCTGAAAGTCTCTGATTTTGTTCTAAATTACCAGCGCCTTCTGCTAAAGACGGAGTAAGCAAATGACCGGTTGAGATAACTTCCTCAGTCTCTGTCTCAGTTTTCTGTCACTGCTACAACAAATCACACACATAGCAACCTGAAACAATACAAACCTATTATCTCAAGGTTTCTCTAGGTCAGAGGTCCACCTTGGCCTGGCTGGGTTCCCTGTTTAGTGTCTCACAAGGCCCAAATCAAGGGGTTGTGCAGGCTAGGCTGTTGTCTGGAGGCTCTGGAGAAAAAACCCTGGGTCTTCCCAGTTGGCACTAGTGGTAAAGAACCCGCCTGCCAATGCAGGAGACCTAAGAGATGCATGTTCACTCCCTGGGTCAGGAAGAACCCACTCCAGTATTCTTGCCTGGAGAATCCCATGGACAGAAGACCCTGGTGGGCTACAGTCCCTAGCATTGCAAAAGAATCGGACATGACTGAAGCAACTTAGCATGCACTCGAGCTCCTTCATGTTGCTGCAGAATTCAGTTCCTTCTGAAAGTGGGACCGAGACCCTTGACTTCTTGCTGGCCTCTGCTCGGGGTCACTCTGCTCCTAGAGGTTACTTGCATTCCTTTCCACGTGGTCCCTCCATCCTCAGGTCAGCAACAGAACATCGAGTCCTTCTCACACTTGGAACCTCTGACCTCTCTGTCTTAAAGGAATCACACCATTAGATCAGTCCTACCTAGATTATCCACCTATCTTATGGTTAACTGTTCTTGTTTTGGTTTCCTGGGGCTTCAGTGACAAAGTGCCAGTAACTGGGTAGCTTAAAACTTTGGGAATTTATTCTCACAGGTCTAAATGCTAGAAGTCCACTATCAAGGTGTCAGCAGGGCCCTTCTCCCTCCAAAGCCTCTAGGGGAGGATCTTTCCTTGCGTCTTCCAGCTTCTGGAAGCCCCAGGCATTCCTTGACTTGTGGCAGCACCTCTGATATCTGCCTTCATCCTCACGTGCCTGTCTCCCCTCTGTCTCTGTGTCCTCCTCCTCATGTGTGTCCATGTTCACATTACCCACTTCCTATAAACATGCCGGGCAGGCTGAACTGGGGCCCGCCCTAACGACATCATCTTTACTTGATTACATCTGCAAAGACCCTCCAAATAGTGACATTCTCAGGGACCAGGAGTTAGTACTCCTACAAGTGTTTTTAAAATTTTTATTTTATATTGGAGTATGGTCAATTTATGCTGCTGAGTCACTTCAGTTGTGTCCGACTCTGTGCGACCCCATAGGCGGCAGCCCAGCAGGCTGCCCCATCTCTTGTCCAGCAAAGTGGTTCAGTTATACAGATTCATATATCTGTTCTTTTTAAGATTCTTTTCCCATATAGATTATTACAGAATATTGAATTTAGTTATCTGGGCCAGACAGTAGGTCATTGTCAATTATTTTATATATCATATGTGTATATGTTAATCTCAAACTCCTAATCTATCCCTCACCCCACCTTTCCCCTTTGATAACCATAAGTTTACTTTCTATGTCTATGAGGCTATTTCTGTTTTGTAAATAAGTTCATTTCTTTTTAGTTTTCACATGTAAGTGGTTTCATATGCTATTTGTCTTTCTCTGTCTGACTTGCTTCACTTAGTATGATAATTTCCAGGTCCATCCATGTTGCCACAAATGACATTATTTTATTCTTTTTAATGGCTGAGTAATATTCCATTATATATAGTTGCCACATCTTAACAAATGTTTATGAGGGGCACAGCTCAACCCATAACAGGGCCATTGCACATATAAGATAATCACAGAAATGGGATCTCATCATGTTGGCAGGTTCCAGGAATTAGGGGCCTAGACTCTTTGGGGGATGGGCACACTTTTAGAATTCTGCCTACCAGGGTCTCCAGAGATGCCCTTTAAAGAACTGTCTCATTTTCTGCCTTACCCAAAAATAGATTCCATGCCCCCTGGCACTCCTCTTTGTGTGACCTCAGTTCACACCTTTTCTTGTCTCTTCCAGTTTTGAGTGTATTGTCTGTCTTCCCAACAAGACTGTCTCATGGAGCATACTGCTCCTCTTTCTTGGGGAAGGCTTAGGAGAAATTGAATTGGTACAAGACACAGTGATAAGAAAGAACTCTCCCATCCTTGAATCATGACCAATTTTGTGCTCTACTTATCAGCAAAGGAAAGTTTGCTTTTTATTTCTGTCTTAAGATGGTGGCGTGTGTAACAAATTGCTCCCCATTTTTGCTCATGTGGTTGTGGTTGGAGGATGTCTTCCTTTCCCCAGTGCTCTCTGCACCCCATTCTGCTGCCCACTGAAGGTGCATCTGTGCAGGCCAGAGTCATCCATGCCCACCTAATTGCAGCCTGCCCTCTCTTTTCATCTTCCCCTGGAGTGCCTCTCCCACTGTGGATGATGGCTGAAATTACAGAGCACTTAGAGTCTCCCTTCATCTCCCCCTCCTCCAGATATCAAGCAAATTCAAAAGTTAAAGCATACATTTGATGAGGCAAGCAGGAGTCTTGTCGGTGTCCAAGTTGCACAGGAATGTTGAGAGCTCAGTGGTTTCCCACTGTGTGTCCAGTTTGTTCTCTTCTGGGCAATTTCCTGTGGACAATTTAATTATGCTAAGTTACCATATGATCATCTACTCTATCTAGAAAGGTGAGAGAGGAGAATTAGTCATTATGAAATCCTTTTTGGAAATGGGTTTGGTTATTTTATCAACTTTTATATCTTCAAAGGTTAACATGTTAATTGCTTTGATTTTTTTTTTAAAGCACTGCTATTTTGTAAAATAGCCTCGGAGTACAAGCTTGGAAAATTAACACGGTTGTTATTCTGTGTCTCTGGACACTGACCTTTGCACCCTAAGATGACACATCAGCCCTAGAGTCGGGAGGTGACTGGGCTTTCTTGCTGCTGAGGCTGAGTTCCAGGCACGTGTGCATCTACTTGGACCCTTTAGGCTCAAAGCTTTGCATGCGGGTCATTCTGTGCAGACAACATGAGGAAGGGCTGCTTCTGAGGGGGGCTTGGACCCACAACCTTGGTCCTCTTAACCTTGCTCACTGGCAGCATCATGCCACGTGATGAGCTAAAGACCAGGGCTCAGTCAGTGTGATCACAGTGTCCATTCTGAGCCTCATTGTTGTGTGAAACCAGGACAGGTCGACAAACCTACCATGAACACTGTGTTTCTCTGCAGAGTGCGGGCTCAGCTTCTCTTAGAGGGATGTGGGGAGGGTTGCATGAGTTCATAGAGTCAATGTGGGATGTTGGCGGGGAAAAGAGGATGAAGGGCACAACTCCTGAGATAAAAGACCCTTCAGCTGAAAACAGGGCCCATGAAGGGTTCTTAGGAACTCCTTCTCTCCTTCTGCAGCAGAACAAATATTTATTCAATGCTCCAAGTGTTTACAAAGCACCTTCTATGTCCCAGCCTTCTGCTGGCCCACAAGAGGAAGCATGCATGCTTTGCAGCCCCATTGGTCTAGTTGTAAAGATAAGACTTGAGCAGAGCGGGCTCTGAATACATACTGATTGATTGAATAAACGAATGTCAAGCAAAATACAAGAAAGCAGAACTTGGGTCCTGCCTTTCCAAGATCCCATTACCAAGCTAAACTGTGTGCCATGGTGGTGGGGCTGGGTAGAGATCATTGCTGTCTAGAGGATTTCAAAGGGATTGGGGGCATGGTCCCAGCAACAGCCCCACATCCCCAACACAGGATGGAACTGTTGAGTGAATTCAGTCACAGAGGGATTTAAAATCATGTAAGTGTGTACTTCACCAAAGCAAAGATACATTGTCCCTGTTGTGAACGGCAATTTTTTCAGCTGAACTGAAAGTCTGGGAGGTTGTTTTATTCCTGAGTTTGAACCCATTGAAGCAGCTGGCAATTATAATTTGTGCAAGCCTTTCCTGTAAACTCCAACCCCATATCCCTAATCAAGGAAGTCTCACTTTTTCTTCTGCCCACAACAAAGTGAGTCTTCCCTGTGTGTTACTAGGGGACTCCTAAATGCCTTCCAGACACCCTCAGGACGCAATGATGTGTGTAACCAAGATGAACCTCTGTTGAAATGGTCAGGTGCTTCCAGAGATTTCAGCAAAGACTTGGTGTCCAGTTAATCTTGGATCTGTTTCCCTAGCTTTAAACCAGCCATCTCAGGACCAGGTGAGACTGGGATCAAATAAGAGCTACTTAGATCTCCTGTGTGTGTGGAACTTTGAACATGACCATGGAAATGGCTAAAGTTTAGCCAGACGGCAACCATTTGTCTGCACTGGGCATTTATGGCTGGGATTCGTTCTGACTGGCCACTGTGCATGCCACACTAGTTGTTTAATGTTTGGAAAATAACCAGTGGGTAAAAGGAGTGTGTTCAAGCAGTCTGTGTATGTGTGTACAATTTGTTGGTGCTGGGAACATGCTCACTTTGGGTGATCTGAAAAGTTTCTGTATTCTCTGTCAGACATTCACATCATGATTGTATAGGCATTTCCTCTAAACAAGGAAGATGTTGACAAAAAAGGTGAGACTCTCCTCCTCTGAACTCAGCCCTCATAGGCATTGTCTCTGAGTCCAGCTCTAAGGTATCTGACTCACCACAGAATTATGCAAGACCTTCCCTTCTGCACTGTGGAGGCGCTTTCCAAGATGGAGCAGGGCTTAGCACTCTGGACTGACACCATGTGAGTTCCAGTCCTGGTTCTGCTACTCCAGTAGCTGTGTGGCCCTGAGGTGGTCACCTTCTGTGAGTTTCCTCTCCAATAGGATGGATAGAGGAGGTATGGAAGTCAAAATACATCACATGAAGCCCTGGGCACACTGCTTCACTCATAGCACTTGCTCAATAAGTGGTAGAGTGGAGATGATTATTATTGTTTGAGGGTCAGGGGCAGAAACCTCAGCTCCTTGCTCAGGCTGAGCCCAGAGAGCCCTGCAGTTGGTTCCTTATGTCCGTTCATCAGGCCTCTTCCCCAGAGATCTGGTTGTGGGGGACAAGTGCCCTTGATCCAAGGAAAGTGCAGGCCAGGTCTCTGTCAGAACCAGAAGCTGTGGTGTCACACACACTGGAAATCAGCCAGCAGGGTGCTGGAGCTGAAGGCCTCTGACCAGGCTGCAAGGCTGGAGCCCACAGTGCACTGATGTCTGGCATCTCTGATGAGTCTGAAACACGATTCACACCCAGATACATGAATCTGGTGCTCTCAAGGGGTCCCTGGGTCTGTCCTCCCCACTTATTTTTTTTCTCTTGTTTTTTTTAAATGGAATGCAGAACAGAATGTGCTTATACAATTTTATTTATTTATTTGCCCACACCATGTGGCTTGTAGGCTCTTAGTACCTGAGCAGGCATTGAACCCTTGCCGTCAGCAGTGAAAGCATGGAGTCCTGACCACTAGACTGCCAGGAAAGTCTCTTGTTTTTTTTTTTAATTGGGAGATGCTCCCAAGAAAGCCAGGATTGATGGATTGACTTTTGGCCATACTATGCAGCTTGTGGGATCTTAGTTTTCCCAAGCAGGGATTAAACCATGGCCCCTTGTAGTGGAAGCATGGAGCCCTAACCACTGGGCTGCCAGGAACTTCCCAGAAAGCCAGGATTTAGAGATAGGTTTGGAGGAAGGAGATTTGCAGGAAAGAATTTACCTAGAAGGTACTTCTGCTGAACCCACACGAAGTGGTCTATGCACTGTGCTTATTTCTGACTTCAGGGGTCTGTCTGTAGGCATGGCCCCCGCCTACACGCTGGTGGCACCAAAAGGGGCTGGTGAGGGAGACTACAGCTCTCCCATAATATTAATATTTTTCAGCACCTCCCTCAAAGAGCTACATTCTGATCAGAACAGTGAGTGTGCTGGGCAAATGAGGCTTCAGGGTAAATCTCAGGTTCCCCTGCTCCCAGGACAACTGACACCCCAAGCTGTCCTCCTAAGAGCTTCCAGAGCTGCCACTGGTATTCATCCTACATCCTTTCATCTCTTTCTTCAGTAAAGGAATCCTTGAGAAAGTTTTCTGTCCCCAGGGCTCACTACTCATGGCCTTGCTTAATAAGAATTGCAACGCAGAGATTGATAAGAACTGGGATTTTATCATTTTAGACTCTTCACATCACAAATAATAGATCATATCTTTTAAAGCCCTTGCCAACATCCTGGAGCCTTTTTCAGATTTCATAAATGACCATCATTCTCCCCTCTCTACCTACTCAGTCCATACTGATTCTCTTGCATTTTCCTGGGTGCCTGCTGGGTCGTCTGGGGTGGGGTGCTGATTTGGCAGAACCAGAATGGGATTAGGAGCGGGTGCAGCCCTGGACCTCACAGAAGCTCCATGGAATCAGCACAGCTCAGGGAGCGCAGCTGGAAGGAGATGCATGCATGGTGGAAAGACCCAGGACTGAGGCAGGCAGGGAGGCCCCTGGAGGGAAGGGGAGGCGGCTTGGCCCTGAGGGCAGATAAGGGGAGAGGACTAGGTTGGGGCCTCCCCAGATCAGAAGGTGGCTATCACCAAGAGCTCCCACTGGGAGGGGTGGCCGTGCGAGTGGTGGTCCTGGCTGGTCCCACAGGAAGTGAACAGGAGCAAGGCTAGGCCTGAGCAGGGGAGGATGGAGCAGTTCATGGAGTTGGCTGGGAGTGGGAGAGACTGGCAGGGAAGAGCCCAGTCCCAGTGCTTTAGTCTTCCCCGGAGTCCTCTGTCTTCCTCTGGGACAGCTCTGATCCGATAGGCAGGCAAAGGCAAAGGTGGTGCAGGATTTCCTTGTTCCTCATCCTTGCCTGTGCATTTCCTGTCAAGGCCTCACCCCCACTTACATCCCATGGGAGAGGTGGTGAAGAGGCTCATCTTCTGGTTGGTTTGGAATCTCATTCAGCAAATGTTGGTCTTCCCCTAGGACCCAGGTCTCAGGGTTCTAAGAGTCTTTTGATGGGAAAATCATGTGGCCAGGTGTAGCGGAAAAGCTAAGTCAACAGTGGCCTTTCTTCTCAGATCTTAGATCTCTGCAGGCCTGGGCAGTGGAGGGGCTAACACAAGAGAGCGCTAGGTGTCAGACCATGGGTCTGGACAGCATGTTCTTCCTTCCCACGTTAGCATCTTAAAGAGCAAATTACATTTGAATCTACAAGATGGCTTTGTTTGTTAAAATGTTTTTACCCTTGCAGAAGGCACACTATACCCACCAGCTTTATGTCACAGGAATACATTCTAGTGAAAGAAACTAAGTATAGATGGTTTTGGATTTCAGAGCATAGTTCTAGACATGATAGATGGGAGGGTGGAATCCCAGTTATGTGCTGTCGGTGGCACTGATCCTCCTCCTCCTAGCAGCAGAGCTGCTGCGCCCCACACCTGTCCCTCCTCTGCCTGCTGAACCTCTTAGAGCCCGGAGGCACCCAGAAGCCCTTTGAGCTATTCATCCTGAGGCCACAGCCTGTGCAAATGCTCCTAATTACTTGAGAAGAGAAGCCTCTCTCAGGACTCAGAGCCTGGTGACTCCTGCTTGAAACATAATTCTAACCACCTTGGTGAAGTGGATTCCCAGCCCATGAGCAATTAGATGCAGGAAAGGAAAAGCCAGAGGCAGCAGATTCTGGCCACAGTACAGGGGACAGATGGCAGCCCAAAAGCAAACTGCAGAAGTGGACAGAAGGTCACCAGTTTACTCAGAGTTGGCCCAAACCTCCCTCCAGTACCTTATTAGGCCCTGGGGTCATCCTGGGAGTAGAGCATGGGGAGTAGAGCCTGTAGGCCACCGGCCTTCTCTGTCCATGGGATTTTTCACGTGAGAATACTGGAGTGGGTTGCCATTTCCTCCTCCAGGGGATCTTCCCAACCCAGGGATAAAACCCATGGGAACCTGCATTGCAGGGGATTTTTTTACCTGCCGAACCATCAGGGAAGCCTCAGAGGCTATTAGGTTCTCTCTGTGTAAAAGGGTGTGTATCACACCCTAGAGAAGGGATTCACCCAAAATAATTGCACTTAGAAGAAAAGTTTTGCCATGTGAAGGTCTGAAGCTCAGTTATTTGAATTATTTGCTCGTCTGCTTAGAGATACCCTCAAATGTGCCAGCTTTAAGGTGTGATTTACAGCACCTTATTTCCAGGCTTCCCAGGTGGTGCTAGTGGTAAAGAATCAGCCTGCCAATGCAGGGGATGTGAGAGATGCGGGTTCGATCCCTGGGTTGGAAAGATCCTTTGGAGTAGGAAATGGCAACCCACTCCAGTATTCTTGCCTGGAAAATTTCATTGTCAGAGCTGGACGCGACAGCACAATGAACGTCCCAGGATTGATGTTCAGTTTTATTTCAGTCTCTTCACTGATAGCCAAACTGCCCTCTAGGTGTGACCATGACATCTGAGACACTTGCTCTTTCACCTTAAAGCCTTGGAAATTACCTGCAGAGTTTCCCTGCCCTGTCCTGTCCCTGCCCTGTCCTTGCCCACAGGGACCTGGGCAGGTCCCCGCCTCAGTCATTAACAGCACATGTCTCTGACATCTGATATCAGCTGCAGTCCTTCAAACCTAGCCAGTGTGTAAGCAGACAAGCATTTGTGTTGATCCTTCTCATCAGTGATTCCCGTGTATGTTCCCCAGACTGATTCCTGTCAGGATGCTGCGGGCCAAGGCAGGAATCATTCCTCCTCTTTGTTTGTTCAACACGCTGTGTTTGGTTTTCTGCCTCAGAATGAAGACAGTTGTTTGCAGCCTCACCAGTCAAAATATTTGCTAAATGTAACCTGCGGTTCCAGGACTGAGAGTAGGGAAAAAAGACAGTTCACTTTCCAGGCTGATCAAAGCATTTGTATCAGATGCCTTGGCACGCAAGTCTGCTGCCTCTCTGTGCTGGGACGTTGTATTCACGTTAACGTCCCACCAGTGGGTTTTCTCAGGCCGCAGGCCACCTTCTTTTAAATGTTGTAACAGAAATAAATGTGTGTATAAGCCAGACCATGCTCTTCAAAGGACATCAGGATTTCACAGTTTTCAGATACAGTTTAGTCCCATGGAATTCAGATTTCAGTTGATCAAAATCTATGCTCGGAATTCCATAAGGTCTAAGGACGTAGTTGTTGAACATTTTATCTTCAAAAAAAACCCCACTACTTCTCCGTGTATTCTATGCTGGCAGGGTATCCATATGTCTGCAAATGTGTTTCAAGTGTGAGAGTCCATGTGCGCTAATGTCTTCTGTACATTAGTAACAGCACCAGTGATTCAGTGAACTTACTCCTGTGTGATGCTGAGCTTGGGAAGCTTTCAAGGAAATTAAATTACACATCTGTACAACACAATTTTAAAAAAGACAGCACCACGAGTATCATCTCAGGCAGAATAAGCCCGTATTAAACCCTGAGTGGCAGGTAGTAGTTGTGAGACTGCCACATATAAAATCCTGTCATTTCAACTCTAGGAAAGTAGAGATGTCTTCCTTTTCTTCTTTCTGCTGTTGTTTAGATGTTGTTAAACAAACAGCTGCTGTGTGTATTTAGCCTCTCTGTTCCTCAGCTTCCTTAACTGTAAAATGGATGGTAATACCTACCTTGTAGGACTGTCATGGAGCTCACATATCTCAGTGTGTTTAAAATCCTCAGAAAATCCCTGGCACGTAGTGGGTCTGCTATTGTTATTGCATAGCTTAGAGCTCCATGCTTCACTGTTGGAGTTTTCTTTCTTTTAACTTTGTTTGAAAAGTGAAAGTCGCTCAGTTGTGTCTGACTCTTTGCGACCCCATAGACTGTAGCCCACTAGGCTCCTCTGATCAGATTCTCCAGGCAAGAATACTGGAGTGGATAGCTGTTCCATTTTCCAGGGGATCTTCCCAATCCAGGGATCAAACCCAGGTCTCCTATATTGCAGGCAGATTCTTTATCATCTGAGCCACAGGCTAGAGTTCCATGCTTCACTGTTGGAGTTTTCTTTCTTTCAAGTTTGTGTCGGTTGAAGCAATAATTAGGGGCTGGGTTTTTCCTCCAAAGAAAACAAATAGTCAAGCGAGGGGCTCAAAGACTCCCTTTCTGACAGAAGGATGATCTGGCTTGACACCAGACAGCTCACTGTGCCCACTCCAAATATGTATAAATGATGGATAAAACGTTAATATTATTGGGGGAAAAGGGTGGTTGGCTGGTTTTCTAAATACATGGTCGAATGTGAAGGTAAGGAAAATCCCTAGGTGCCAGAATGAATAAAGAACTCTAGAAGGCTGAGATTAGTGAGTCAGCCCCTGTGATGGCACCCTGCAGTTTCAGAGGGTAGTGCCAAATGCACGTGTAATCCATGAGAGTTGGGAGCAGGGACTTGAACACCCATGTCAGGGCAACAGATGTGATCTGCCTATACCATTGAGAAAGGCCCCTACAAGAGGCCAAAAGCAAGGGAACTGCCAGGGCCTATGAAAATTTTACCTGCTGGGCCAGGAAAGTAGCAAGTAATTTGTGATCTGCTGAAGTTTTCTCCATTACATAAGTGTGAGGCTCTGCATTTACACTATAAGTGGTTCTGAAATTCTAAACCTAGAAATTAGCATGCAGCTAGTTCCCAGATCAGTAAAACTATCAGGGAATCCTAGAAGAAATACATGTAAATGTGTTTTAAAGGAATACCTCCACACCAGAACATATGGGATCCCCATGGGGAAAAGAAATCTAAAAATATAAAATTGCTGATCATAAAGAACTTATTTGCCATGAGGAAGAGTTAACCAGACTCAATACACTGGAGGGTTAGTCCCTTCAGATTCTTTAGGTCATAAAAGAATGTAAGAGTAACTATTTTAAAAGTTGTGTTTGAAATGATTAGAATAGTAAAAAGAAAGCGAGGAATTATAAAGAAAGAATTGTACAGAAAAAACACAGGTAAATTTGGAAAAGTAGAATTTCCAGAAATTAAAGTTATTAAAATTGATAACTCAATGGATGGGTTAAAAAGCATATTAGACATAGCTAAAGAGAGAATGATTGAACTGGAAGATAGATCTTGGAAAATTATCCAGAAAAGAACTCAAGAGACATAAAGATGAAAAGTATAGAACAGATATTGAGAGAATATTAAGACATTGAGATGTTGAGAGATATTAAAAAGATATTAAGATTTGGGGAGAGAGAATAAGAAGGTCTATAAGAAAAGTATGAAGGGAGTGGAAGAGAGGAAACATTGGAAATGATAATGGTTAAGAATTTCCTAGAATTGAAGGAAGATATAAATTTCTAGATTGAAGAAGCATACTAAGTCCTGAATAAAATGAATACAGTTTATATAACAGTGAACTGCAAAATACCAAAAATAAAAAACAAAGAGGAAAAAATTAACTGCAGAGAATGGAACAATTACTGATTGCAAGCTTTTCATTGGCAACAATGGAGGCCAGAAGGCAATTGAATAATATCTTCCATGTTATGAGGGAAAATAGTTAACAAAATTATATTCAGTAGTGAAAGCAAAGGTACTTCGTGACAAAGATTTGAGAGGTGACCATTAACAAACTCTCTGGAAGAAGTACTAAAGGGTATACTTTAGGAGGAAGGTGATTGATTCCAGAAGATAATAATGGAATATAAAAATCACTATTAAAGGCAAACATGTAGATAAATATAAGTAAGCATTGACTGTAGAAAAACAGCAATTATAAGATAACTATTCCATGTGTCTAAATATGAGATGGGAGGTGATGATGATTAAAATGCTAAAGCATTTTATAATTTTGGTGTTATTTTAGAAGATAATAGGCCTTAATAAACTTTAGATCTTTAAATAAAAATGCATATTAAAAATTTAGGAGTAACCTGTAAAAGAATATAAATGGTATGTAACGTCTAACACAGAAGAGTGGAAAAGGGATTTTGTTAGACAACACTCAACCAAATCTATAGAAGGGATGAAAGTAGACAAAATGAAGCAAAGTAAAAGCATAATAGTGGTAATAATATACAATAATAAAACAGTAATAAATAAATATACAAAATAAGATGGCAAAATGTCTGAATATATCAGTAATAATCATTAATGAACTTGACTCATCTATTAGTAGTAATTCTCAGATTGAATTTTTAAAATCTAGAGATGTACTACTTAAAAGCATCATGTCTAAATATAACAAAAAAAAGTTTGAAATGGCATCTATGGGAAACAGTATACTATTAAAGGCATATATACTAAAAGAAAAAATATGCTTTGTAGCGGTATTAATATCAAAGTGTACTTTTAGATCCAGACACATTATTGGGTTTACTGCACACCGACAAAAGAAACAAGTCACTGAGAAGCATAACAATTATGAACCTATATGTACCTAACATAGGTGCTAAATAGACATAACGCAAAGCCTAGAAACTTACAGGAGAAAACTGACAAATCCACCACTATGATGGAATATTTTAGCATATATTTCATAAAATAAGTCAAGCAAACCATAAGTCATTAAAAACAGATATTTGGAAATTATAACTAATAAACTTAGTCCAATTGCTATATGTAAAACTGTGTACCTAGTATACATCCTTTGCATATGCAATTACCAAAGGTAACCATGTTCTAGGCCACAAAAATGCTTCAACAAATGCAAAGTAATTGATAGACCAGTCTTCAACCAATCTGCAATAGAATTATAAACCAATAACAAAAAACCCACGATAAATGTGTACATTTAGAAACTTAAATATATACTTCTAAATATAATGTTGTACACATGAAGCTTACATAATATAAACCCGTGTTACCTCAATTTAAATATATACAGTGTGTGTGTGTGTGTGTGTGTGTGTGTGTGTGTGTGTATTTCTAAGTAACTCAAGGGTCAGAGAAGTGGTCATAATGAAAATGATTGAATGTTTAGAACTAAATAATAATGAGTTCATTGTATATCAAAATACATAGGATGATGCTAAAGTGATACTTGGAGGGAAATTTATAACCTTCATTGCAATGTTAGGAAATTAGAAAAGTTGCAAATTAAAGAGCCAAAAGAGTTAACTCAAGAACATTGAAATAATGCATATAAGAACAGAAATTAATAGAAAACAGACACAATTGTGATAATCCTTGAAGCCAAGACCTGGCCTCCTGAAATAAATGAATAAAATACATTAAGCTCTGGAAAGACTGATGATAATACTACTGCTCATGTACCACAGACTTCTGTGTGCCTTTTGTTTAATTTCCTTAAAGGCCAAAACAACCTAAGAGACAGATAAGTGTAGTATTTTACCAGATAGCCACTCGTGCTCCATGGGACCTGAGCGACATTCCTCTGTTGTAGGACATTCCGTTTTTTATGACAAATGTAAATTTGTTTTAAAAAAGCAACAAAATCATAAATGATTTGAAAAGGATGGAAGGTAACTTATGATGAAGTATAATTTTACATAATTATATATAATTACTAGGGCAGGTAAAATAAAACTTAAAAATGGAAGAAACAAATTTGGCAAAAAGGAGAATGTCTTAAACTAAGGACCTGAAATGAGATGATGGTTCCTGGCAGTCAAGGTTAATGTGGAAATGAGTATTTCCTGGCAAAAGGGATGAGCTGTATGAAATGATGTCATTGGGTGCAGCATTCAGGCTAGAGTCTTGTTTTCAGGGCGGAGGTAAGCCTTTGACCTGGCTTATGCATTAATACATCAGCGTCTATTCAGATGTCAGTGATGAGTGGCTCGTCATCCTTTGTTGGCCCCCTAGGGAGGGTCTCAGAGCCCCCTGGGACTACATGGGGCTGAGGATGTGGGGGTTATTTAGAGGGTGACATATCCATCATTGCCCAGACACCGTGTGCTACATCGGGGAAGTTTTCTTCCCAATGCTCCAACAGGGAAGTTTTCTCCCCAGAACAAACACCAGTCCCTCAGCTTATGCACATTTTCCAAGACCGGTTCAGTAGTCTCAGCCTCAGGCTCTTCTGAGGGTCCCAGATTGCATCTAGGATGATAGAGCCTCTGGACAGGAAGTCAAAGTGTTCCTCCTTGGAAAATGGAGGTCCTGCCTCTCTGCCCCCTGAGGGAGTCACAGTGACAGCCCCTGGCAATCGACAGCCAGGTGTCCCAGAGGTTAGCTGAAAAGTGGGTTCCGCTGAGGGCCAGCCCCTTCAGAGATTCAGAGTTGGTGCTTCTCTTAAGAGTCCTGGCCTCCTCTGGGCCTTCTTAGTAGTACCCTGTGTCAGGATGGATTCAAAGGAAGGAGAGATCAAGCTTCCAGTGGCACCAGCTGCTCTTGTTAAACTCCAGCTTCCTGGCCCCTCCCGGAAGGGCCTGACTGCCTGACTCTCAGCCCAGTGAGGGCTTTGTGAGATGGCCTTTGGGGATAGGTCCTGTGGTGGGAGCTTCATGGCACCCAAGCCCTGTGGATCTCTGATGGGCCGTCTCCAGGAGGAAGACCAGATGCAGGGGAGGAGCAGGGTCCAGCTGCAGTGGGAGGGGTGAGATGCCTCCCTGGGAGGCGGGGAGCATCATGGGGCCTGTGAGACTGGGGTGATGGTGGGTCCTCTGAAGCACACCTAGTCATTCACAGCCTAGCATCCGACCTGTGTATACCTCCCCAGGGAAGTTCTTGTTTTAGTGTTGTCATGTCCCTAAAGAATGAAAATTGACCTCGCTTTGGGAGTTTTTCTTCCAAATTTACCTCTTTAATAACATTTCTCAACCAGAGGTAAACTCAGGATCTCTGCTCTGCACATGGCAGGTAATGCTCCATCCCTGATCTGTATAGGATTCCCACCACAATGATCATTTCATTTCTCCTGAGCTTTTTAAAACATCCTAAATGATATTAGATGGCTTTCCACGGTGGCTCAGATGGTAAAGAATCTGCCTGCAGTGCAGGAGACCCAGGTTTGATCCCTGGGTCAGGAAGATCCCCTGGAGAAGGAAATGACAACCCATTCCAGTATTCTTGCCTGGAGAATCCCATGGACAGAGGAGCCTGTCATAGGTGCTAAATATCCTTAACATAGGTGCTAAATAGACATAAAGCAAAGCCTAAAAACTTACTAAATATTATTTCAGAGTGCTAAAATATTCCATTATAGTGGTGGATTTGTCAGTTTTCTCCTGTAAGTTTCTAGGCTTCGCTTTATGTCTATTTAGCACCTATGTTAGGTACATATAGGTTCATAATTGTTATGTCTTCTCAGTGACTTGTTTCTTTTGTCAGTGTGCAGTAAACCCAATAATGTGTCTGGATCTAAAAGTACACTTTGATATTAATGCCACTACAAAGCATATTTTTTCTTTTAGTATGTATGTCTTTAAGAGTATACCTTTTCCCATGGGTTGCAGTCCATAGCGTTGTAAGAATTGGACACGACTTGAGCTACTAACACTTTCACTTCACTTTTCAACATAAGATAATTATATCAACAAAATCAAAATCAATACTAGTTAATAATGGAAAATATATATTATAAAATAATTAAAAACACACAGTAATATATGTTCTGGTTTAGCTTTTAGTCCTTTAGTACACAGTTGTGTAGGAAGATGTCTGAATTTTAGTTCCTCAACAGTCTTTGCACGAGGCGTGACCCCTTCCCTCCTGGAGCATCCTGTTTCCCGTGTGTGAGGCAGTAGTGCTGGACTGGACTATCACTTTTGGCCTTCCTCTGTATGCTTGGTCCTAAGGATGGAGAACCCGAGGCCCACAGCATCAGGGCTGGAGGTTGGAGACCCAGGTCTCCCAGACTTTTCTGGAGATTAGAGACAGCCCAAGGTGCTAGCCCTTCGCTGTGGTTCTGCAGCGTGCTCAGCGGAGCCGAGCACTGGGGCTGGTCAGCACAGTGAGAGATGATGGTGAGGAAGGGTGAGTGGGGATCCTGCTGCGTGTTGGGGGGAAGCGGCCTCCTCCCGTGGCTGACTCTCCTTCACTGAGTGAGGACTTGCCATCTACCAAGCACTTTGCTAATGTGTTCATATCACAGTACACACTCCACATGACCCGGTGAGGTACAAATTTTACATTTAATAGTGAAAACCTGAAGCTCAGAGGCAGTCACTTGACCGAGTTCACAGAGACAGGCTGGCAGCAGAACAGTTCACTGAGCGGGGGACCTGCCACCAGGTATCCAGGGCCCCCGGTGAGTGCTGCTTAACCTCAGGTGGCTCACGCTCCATCATCCGCACGGAAAGATGGTGACAGCTCAGACTGCAGGAGGAGGAGAATACCAAACAGCAGATAAATCGTGGGCACCTGCCCTTTGTGTGTTCATCCTGAACTCCAGCACCCCCGGGTGCCGAGTGTGTGGAGATGGAAGCGCTTGACGTGGGTGGTGAGACCAAGCATCAGGCCACCTCCCGGGGCTCACAGGGTGAAATGCCCACAGTGGAGTGTCCTCCAGGCTCATGGGGCACTTTCAGGTGGCATCGGGGATGCGCTTGATATCTGCCTGCTCTGCATAGCCTCTGCTAGTTTTTCTCTGTGTTTCACTATGCTTTGGGTTCCAGGGTCAGACCCAGTTCCTCCACGCAGCTACTACCAAGGGCAGTGTAATGTATGAAATCTTTGACAAAGCTCAGTTCTCTGCTCAGAAGGCAGGCACCAGGGCCTCCTGCAGTAGTCATGGGGGAACCCTTGCAAGGTTCTCCTCCTACCACTGCGTAGCTTCAAGCGCATTATCCTGCCTGAGCCTGCATTTCCTCATCAGTCAAATGGGAATAATATTGCATAATTTTGTAGAGTTTCACTGTGTATGCCATGCTGAAGACAGCGTGGCCCAAAGCACCCCTCACCCCCTAGTCCAGCTCTCAGGCTCACTTGCATGTATAGACCTGTCCCCTGGATGTGGCTTAGGGAGGTGGGAGTGTCTCTAGGTTCTTCTGGTAATTTATTGATAAGCTATGAAGGGTCACTTGGGCTGTTTTTGCTTCCTTAGTGTAAGCCAGTGAAATAACTTGTGACGGGCGATGAATTTTTACAGGGAAACATTTTTCTTCAACTTATCCCCTCAAGTGCATTTCAGACGTGGTTGATGATTGAGCTAGAAACTGGGGACAGAACAGGGGCAGGAATGCTTGTCTGAGTTCTGTCTCTTTTCCTCGTCCCTTAGAGAAATCAGTCTCTCCCCCTCTCTTTCCTTCAATCTCTCTGTCTCTGTATGAAGGTTTTCTTGAGGTCTGTCTTCTTGTCCATCTTGGTCTTTTCTTCCCTCTCTGTAGCCCCTCTCTTCGCTTTAGGTCTCTCTCTTGTACTGTCATGGTCCCTCTCCCTAGCTTGCTTTCTTTACCAGTGTCCCTCTCTGTCAGTCTCTTGCTGTCAGGCTTTCTCCCCATCTCTCTCTCTCTCCCCTGTCTTTCTGCTCCCTCCCTCTCTTCCTCTCTCACTGTCTCTCTGTCCCTGTCTCTGTCTCTCAGTCCTGCTCCCCCTCCTCCCCAACACACACACACACACACACACACACACACACACACTATGCTCTCTCTCAAGCACAGAGGTCTCTCTCAAGTACAAGCCCATGTTTTGCTGATGCCGACATGAAGGTCACATGTTCACGAGTGTGAGCCAATCCTGCTGGGACTGCTTTTTTCCCAAGGGGCAGGGAGTCCCTCCTCAGCTTGGGGATATGTCCATTTACCAACAGAAAGACAGTCAGCCTGGTCCAGGACTGGAGAAAGTAGTAATTTACCTCTTAAAGGAGAGTTTGTCTTCCACAATATCATTATCACAAAGTGCATTATCTGCAAAGCGCATTATCACAGCTGATTGCTTGGGGTTTTAAGGATGCACTCCTCAGATAACCATGGTTCAGGACCAACGTGAGCCCACGTATAGTGGACCTCAGCAACTCAGTCTCCTATACAGTATCTGACACCCAGAAACTGGCTGAGTGTTCTAGGCATGGAGTGTTTGCAAGGACGCAGGCACTATCTGCAAACCTGAGGCAAGGCCTGCCTCCTCCCCAGCCAACAGCTTGTTTGCAACTGCCTGGGCTGTTCCCATTGGCATATTGGCTTGGAATGTACTGATTATAAATTCTTTACCTCTTATAAAGTGGGTTTAAAGGACCTCTGCCAAGCAGCAAGTCCTAGTCATACTTTCTACTCTGGGTTGCTGCAAAACCAAAATTAAATTAGATTTCACTTTCAATGTTCCCAAGCTCAGCTAGCACTAACACAGCTGGTCAGCCTCCCAATTAGCCTAAAGTGGTAAGGTTTGCCTGCAAGGGAAGCAGTGCCACTACCTGCCCATAAAGTGTTCCCCCGCTGCTTCCTCCAAGAATCTCCAGACAGGTATTTTTTAAATATCTGCTCCCAAGAGCTGGCTGGGGCTGTGATCTCTGCCTCTGAACTAGTTCTAAAGCTCAGGCTAAGAGAATGGGTGTTCCTACAGCTCAGGCTGCTATGAGGTCCTCTCAGGGCCATTGGGAGAAACTCTTCGTGCTCTAGAATGTCCATAAACATTCCCCCCCCGCCCCCCGGGCTGAGGAATGGCACTACTCAGGGGCAGTCACATTTCATTTTTAAGCCAAAATTCATGGCTACTGTCAGTTCAGTTCAGTCACTCAGTTGTGTCCGACTCTTTGCGACCCCATGAATTGCAGCACGTCAGGCCTCCCTGTCCATCACCAACTCCTGGAGTTCACTCAAACTCACATCCATCGAGTTGGTGATGCCATCCAGCCATCTCATCCTCTGTCGTCCCCTTCTCCTCCTGCCCCCAATCCCTCCCAGCATCAGAGTCTTTCCCAGTGAGTCAACTCTTCACATGAGGTGGCCAAAGTATTAGAGTTTCAGCTTTAGCATCAGTCCTTCCAATGAACACCCAGGACTGATCTCCTTTAGAATGGACTGGTTGGATCTCCTTGCAGTCCAAAGGACTCTCAAGAGTCTTCTCCAACACCACAGTTCAAAAGCATCAATTCTTCGGCACTCAGCTTTCTTCACAGTCCAACTCTCGCATCCATACATGACCACTGGAAAAACCATAGCCTTGACTAGATGGACCTTTGTTGGCAAAGTGATGTCTCTGCTTTTCAATATGCTATCTAGGTTGGTCATAACTTTCCTTCCAGGGAGTAAGTGTCTTTTAATTTCATGGCTGCAGTCACCATCTGCAGTGATTTTGGAGCCCAAAAAAATAAAGTCGGACACTGTTTCCACTGTTTCCCCATCTATTTCCCATGAAGTGATGGGACCAGATGCCATGATCTTCGTTTTCTGAATGTTGAGCTTTAACCCAACTTTTCACTCTCCTCTTTCACTTTCATCAAGAGGCTTTTTAGTTCCTCTTCACTTTCTGCCATGAGGGTGGTGTCATCTGCATATCTGAGGTTAGTGATATTTCTCCCAGCAATCTTGATTCCAACCTGTGCTTCTTCCAGTCCAGCGTTTCTCATGATGTACTCTGCATAGAAATTAAATAAGCAGGGTGACAATATACAGCATTGATGTACTCTTCTTATTTGGAACCAGTCTGTTGTTCCATGTCCAGTTCTAACTGTTGCTTCCTGACCTGCATATAGGTTTCTCAAGAGGCAGGTCAGGTGGTCTGGTATTCCCATCTCTTGAAGAATTTTCCACAGTTTATTGTGATCCACACAGTCAAAGGCTTTGGCATAGTCAATAAAGCAGAAATAGATGTTTTTCTGGAACTCTCTTGCTTTTTCCATGATCCAGCGGATGTTGGCAATTTGATCTCTGGTTCCTCTGCCTTTTCTAAAACCAGCTTGACCATCTGGAAATTCATGGTTCACGTATTGCTGAAGCCTGGCTTGGAGAGTTTTGAACATTACTTTACTAGCGTGTGAGATGAATGCAATTGTGCAGTAGTTTGAGCATTCTTTGGCATTGCCTTTCTTTGGGATTGGAATGAAAACTGACCTTTTCCAGTCCTGTGGCCACTGCTGAGTTTTCCAAATGTGCTGGCATATTGAGTGCAGCACTTTCACAGCATCATCATTCAGTATTTGAAATAGCTCAACTGGAATTCATCACCTCCACTAGCTTTGTTCGTAGTGATGCTTTCTAAGGCCCACTTGACTTCACATTCCAGGATGTCTGGCTCTAGGTGAGTGATCACACCATCGTGATTATCTTGGTCATGAAGATCTTTTTTGTACAGTTCTTCTGTGTATTCTTGCCACCTCTTCTGTTAGGTCCATACCATTTCTGTCCTTTATTGAGCCCATCTGTGCATGAAATGTTCCCTTGGTATCTCTAATTACTGTCAAGGGTAATATAAATGTATTGAAATCACTGATAAAGAGATAAAAGCAAAGGAAGAACTAAGGAAGTTCTTTGGGTAAAGTAACCGTCAAATCATGCCTGAATTGAGACTTAGCCCAAACTGCATCTTTCTTACAGCAATAATAAGAACAGTAGCTTAATGAATAAATACAAAGTGCTTGCATTTAGAGAGCTGTAAGTTGTCACATTCGGGAGCTCAATCTATCCTTAGGAAAACCACATGAGATAAGAAGAAAGACATCCCCATTTCACAGAAAGGGACTCTGAGGCCCTTGTGCTGCCGTCAGTTGTAGAAGTGGGGCTAGATTTGAAGTGTCCTGGATGCTGGCCCCAGGCTCTTGTCACTGTGTCATGCTCTCGCTTAAGAGACAGTAGGCACTGTTGCTAAGCAGTGTGTAAAAAGTGCCACCGCCAAGTGTACATAAAGCAACAGAAGCTCAGAAAGTGCAAGTTGTCTTTACAGTCAGGCGAAAGCAGGATGAGATCCTCAGATGAGCTGTTTTCAACCTTATCCAAGCATGTTTTTCCGTGACACATGATGGTTCTCATAAATGTAAGAGAATATAGTTCTTCTTGCATCTAAGTTAGTATCATCTTATACTTTCCTTCTTAGCTAGTCAAGACAGTGAGATTTTTATTCTTTTTATTGAAAGCAAATTGCATCCTATTTGTGTAAGTGGCCTCTATTGTAGTGTCATCGTCAGAGTTTTGTATGAGAGGTCTTTGAGCAAACCATCCTTCTCAGAAAGCTTTGTTTCTTCCTGCACTTTCATTTTCTTCAAAGAGGGGCTCAGAGATGTGATAGTACCACTTCTAAGGCTGCCTTCCCTTCACTTCAAGGGGCCCTGCCTGGCAGATGGAAGAAATTGCTCATTGTGCCGAGTAGCAGAGAATGAGCCACACCCGGGGGACAGAAAACCTTCATGGACCTGCTGCTTGGGCAGAGACACATGTGGGGCTGGGGGACAGGGCCAGCTGGGGACACTGAAAGGCAGGCATGTGACTGGAGCCTGGGCATGGAACATATGGATTCTGGAGATTTGGAGTGGAGGTGGGGTGGGAAGAAAGGTCCAAAGAAATGAAATGGGAGCAGACCTTCTTGCCAGGAGACCTGGCAGGATGCAGAGGAGTTGGAGGTGGTGGGGGCTTTGTGGCTATCACCTCTAGTACAGACTTCAGGGAGACTTGCCTGGGTGAGGGACAGGAAGGCAGGTGGTAGGCCGTGTGGCAGGACTGACAGCAGGGGAAGATGCATCTTCTGCTGAGCCCCGCTCTGCCTCTGCTCAGGGGCTCCCTCCTGCCCTGGAGACCTGCTGGTGCCTCCCGCTATCATGCGGCACGTGTACTTTGCCAGGTCACAAAAACTAGTATAAGCTCTGTGAAATAGTGACACCAAAAGGAAAAGGTTACCTGGTGAATTCGCCTTGGTCTCCAGGCTGAACAGTGAGGCCAGTCTGAGGCCAGGTTGAGGGATGAACTATAATCAAAGAATAAATGATGGCAAGCCCGACCATAGGGGATTTGAATGATGGTAGAAGGTCAGGCTTTGGAGAGAGTCCAGTCATAGCTCCAGCCACAGCATCCTAGCCCTTTTGCTAGGGTGGGGACTGGACACAGGCTCACGGCAGCGCACACACGGTTGGGGGCATGTGTACACATACCTGCCAAGCAGGGGCCCACCTTCTGCCACACACCCTTTGCTGCATGCGTGTGCTTTCTCTGAGGATGGATTTACGAGAGCCTGAAAGCTCTGTGCAGCACTCCTGTGGCCTCTGTAGAGTGTCTGTGTGCAGTCAGGGTCATCACTCCCAGGGACACAGAGCCCCCTGTGGGCCTGCTCCGAGCCTTCTTCCTCTTGTGAAATTGCAGCCGAGCCTTGCACTGGCTGAGGGAGGAGTCCTGGGCCTCTCCCCTTCAAGGGAGGTCTTGGGGCCCCCACCCCTGGAGCAACTCCTCCCGCTGGCCCCCACTCTGCGTCACAGGCAGACATGGCCTGACTGTGGCCCTGTTTATCATTCTCAGATGCTTTTCTTTCCCACCCGGAGTCAGCTGCCTTCCCCTCCTCCCCTCCTCCCTTCCTCCTTCTCAAAACAAATCAGTGCCAAGAGCCAGGACCCCCTTCGCTCTGCCTGATGGCATGGGTTTGACACTGTAGGGGCACGCTCTTAGATGCCAACAAGAGAAGCCCAAGATTTACAGCCCCCCCTGTGATTCCTGCATCAGATTGCCCTCTTTGGGGGCAGGACTTTGCCCCTTGGTGGTGGGTCCATTCTGGATCACTCCCTGCAGGTAGGGAATGTCCTGACTTGTCACCCTTGTGAACGCAGACAGCGGGACAGAGCCTGGCCCACAGTGAGCACTCGGTAAAGACTTGTCAAATGAATGTACAAATCAAATGTCTTTTGAGCTGAGCAGATGACCACTTGTGTTAAGTTCCTCCCACAGTAATGCCTTGCAGCTCATGAGTGATTAGGATAAAAAGGAAAATCTACAATTTAGCCCCCAGACTGGTGTTAGACATCTCAAGGCCATAGAGACCTGGACCATGCACCTGCCAGCTCATGGAGGCACCAGACCTGTGCTCAGGATGTCGTCAGCAAAAGCACGGTCCCCAGCCCCTGGTAGGCTCATTTTTTAAACCAACAGCCACTGGCTCTATAGCCTGGAACCCCAGAAGTGTCTGGGATTGCCAGGGCTATGTCTGTGTCAAAGGATGGCCTGTTGCCTGCCACCTCCCACCCCCACCTCCCCAAGTATTGTGTTCGGTCAGGAGCTACCATTTTCTTGGAAGTGTTGTTGAAAGGCAGACAAAGCCTTCAGGAGAGAAATCTCACTTTAAAATCGGGTTTCTCTTCCTGAGAAAACAGAGGCTCATCATCTAGGGGAGCATTTCTTCAGGATCGTGTGGAAGGTCATTCCAGAGCAGATGCTTTAAGAATTAGATGTGAGATTGTAAGGGGACTGCTGAGGGGCATCGCTGGGGAAGAACAGCAGAAAACACTGTTTAGGACAGAGGGGGCTTCATTCCCTTGAATTACTGAACCAGGTACAATCCTGTGTACCACATTTGGTTCATCTATCCACCAGTTAAGGAAGATCTGGATGGTTTCCTCTTTTAGACTACTGTATTATCTCATCCTCTTTGATTGAAAAAGAAACTGAGTCTCGGCTTGGGCCCTTGTTATAGCTACATCTTTAGTGGAGTCGGGGAGACTCAGGCTGGGGCCTTCTGGCTCATTCACTGACCGAAGCGAACACTTATGTAGCTCCTTCTGTGTTCCTGGCACTGGGCTTGACCCTGGGAACCCTGCAGTGAGCAGAAGGTGCCTTCGTGAGACTGTCTCTCTAGTGGAGGGAGACAGTTAGCAAGTAAACCTACTTAAAAGTTTGAGTGTTTCTAGTGATAAGTGCTGTGAAGGAAAGAACATAAGGTAGTGTGTGAACATGTAACAAGGAGTTCAGAATCTTTTTTAGCATTTTTAAACTTCTCTAGATTTTTTTTTTCCCTCTGTCTCTTCCCTAGTGGCTCAGATGGTAAAGAATCTGCCTGCATTGCTGGAGACCCGGGTTCGATCCTTGGGGGAAGATCCGCTGGAGAAGGGCATGGTAGCCCACTCCAGTATTCTTGCCTGGAGAATCCCATGGATAAAGGAGCCTGGTGGACTATAGTCCATGGGGTCGCAAATAGCAGGACATGACTGAGCAACTAACACTTTCTCTAGTTTTCCCCAGTATATGAAATTTCTATTTTACTTAAAGAATTATCCAAGTAATTTCACTTTGCATTGAAAATGTGCAGAGATTTATGACAGAGGACCTCATTTCTATCCATATACCTCAGAGACACACAGGGGACGGCTTTGTGTGTGGGGGGGTGTCTTCTTTGCACACTCTATGGAGTTCAAACACACCCAGTTCTCTCCCCCATGCCACCCCACACCTACCTGACAAGGCAGCGTCCTTTCCATTCCAGTTGGGGGCAGCTCAGAGGCCTCAGGAGCCTGCAGCTAAAGCTGCATTAGTGTGTATGAGCAAATTACCCCAGTTATCTGGCCATGTAGAAAGCTACAGTTTTGCTCTTCATGAAAAATTAAAATCTTGTCCTGATCTGATGGAAGGAAACGGATGAGGCAACTTAAGTGAACTCAGCCATTGTTGATCAGGCAGATGATAAACTACACATTTTCTTGACTCAGGGGATCAATGGAAAACCTTAAAGAGAAAATCAGAGAAGAAATTAAGATTAAATTTGCAAGCCTGTAATATTGGGAAGGCATTTGAAAACTGCAGCGAAATAAGGCTCTCTCCTGAAAATGCATTATTTATTTCTTGCCTGTTACCACAGTTACAGATGCTTCTTCCTGTGGTTTGGACCCCAGTCGGTTACAGAAGCAGACCAGAGACAGATGACTTGCAGCTCACCAGTAAAGCTGGAATTTCAGATGAGCAATCGAGATATTTTTAGAATGTTTGTGTGTACAGTTGCATCATAAATCGTGAGGATGAAGGTAGCTGCGTGAGTCTAAATCCAATTGGGGCCACAATGCTGGCTTTGTACAACATAAATTTTATTAAGAGAAAAAAAAATCATGGAATTGGTTATGCAGTTCATTCCCACATATTTTTCATTAGTAAAATCTTGGAGGAACATCAAAAGTGGTTTTTGGTTCAATGGGGACCTTCAATGGAAGAATGTAATTTGCTTCCTAATGAAACTGGCTCATACAATAATATGTACCAGAGTGAGATTCAGAAAGAGAAAATTGTCCCACTGGTGTTAATGGATTGGCATCTGCCTCAGATGTCATCACTGTTAAAGTCACACAGACCAGACAATGAGAACTTTTCAGTAATTGAAGCATAAAGTAATACGA
Organism: Bubalus kerabau; assembly: GCF_029407905.1. Classification (NCBI taxonomy): domain Eukaryota; kingdom Metazoa; phylum Chordata; class Mammalia; order Artiodactyla; family Bovidae; genus Bubalus; species Bubalus kerabau. Next base: position 213,967,854 of record NC_073624.1, on the reverse strand, counting down.
AATGTCCCCAACGAGAGGTGTGCTTCAGTACCCATGACCAGAGTAATCAATTACCTGGGCAAAGTTCTGTCTGAATTCTCTGGAAAACTGGCACTTCTCAGAGGAAAAAAAAAAAGGATTTTTCAGAGTTTTGAAGATAAAGTTTGAAAAAGATGCTTTCAGAAAAGTTGTCGCCCAAGCCAATTAAAATTTCAGCAAGTTGTTCTCTCAGAAAAGAAGCAGACAAAGCATGAAAGCATCATATCTGCAGCTCTGCATCTTCCTGAAGAGAGAACCACTGGAGACTGTTTCAGCGTGGAGGTCTGGGAGTAACAGGAAATGGTTCTGTCACTGCCCAGGTCTGTGGCTGCAGGCCAGCCACGCATGCTCTCCGCCTCAGCTTCTTCACCTGGGAGGTGGAACATCATAAGCCCTATCTCCACAGGGTTGCTGGGAGGATCCAGTGAAAAGTGTGAAAGTTATTGAGCAAATTATACAGCATGAAGTACATGCCCAACAGGATGGCAATCTACTCGAAGGACATGGAAGGGGTGGAATTTATTAGAATGGCAGAGAGAAAATGGTAGAACTATTGATCATTTATGAGAAATTTGACTTTCTCCTTTGAGAAATCAGGGCAATATTCTTATAGACCAACTAATTGTATTAGCAGATTTTAGGAATGCATTTAACCCTTTCCTTCCCTGTCTCCTTCCCCCCTCTCTCCATTCCTTCCTTCCTAGATTTTTTTTCTCACTGACAATTAATGAGTCACTTGAGCAGTTATTTTAAGCCAAACTTTAAACACAGAAGGTAAACATTTGCAGGTCAGTGGTGTTAGTCTGTTGACTTCCTGAGCAGAATCGTGATGGCAGAACACATAAGTCTTCAATGATAAAATGATTTACTAAGCACATTCTATGTTTCAGGCACAGCCCTGAGTGTTTGCCAATGAGGCCAGGTTATGGATACAACCTTCAGATGGGTCAGTTGCTGGTCTGCCTGTGACCCCAGACTCAGGGACTGAGTATCCCTGACCCAGGCTTAGGTTGTTCGCTCATCCATTCATCCCCTGGAGTTTACATGATGACATCAGAAGGGACTTACAAATTAGTCTTCCAATTGTAGTTATAGTGTGCATACATGCTAAGTCACTTCAGTCATGTCTGTGCAACCCCATGGACTGTGTGGCCCACCAGGTTCCTCTGTCCATGGGATTCTCCAGACAAGAATACTGGAGTGGGTTGCCATGCCTTCCTCCAGGGGGATCTTCCTGACCCAGGGATCAACCCAGACATAAGAACCTTATGTCTTCTGCATTGACAGGCAGATTCTTTACCACCACTGCCACCTGGAAAGCCCATATATTTATAATGCTGCTGCCGCTGCTAAGTTGCTTCAGTCGTGGCCGACTCTGTGCGACCCCATAGACAGCAGCCCACCAGGCTCCCCTGTCCCTGGGATTCTCCAGGCAAGAACACTGGAGTGGGTTGCCATTTCCTTCTCCAATGCATGAAAGTGAAAAGTGAAAGTGAAGTCGCTCAGTTGTGTCCGACTCTTAGCGTCACATGTATGTAAATCTGAAGATCACTCAACGGGCATCCCACTCACATGAAGTCAGTGAGATCCACTATCATAGAGAACTCTCCTTACCTCTGCCTCCTGAACAAAGGAAGGATGGGGGAGAGGTAAGTGAGGGCTCAGGAGGACACAGTGGACACTTTCATGGGACAGAGACTTCTCTTTGTTCAGAGAATGAACATTCATTGGTGAAGATGGTAAATTTGATATCTGATGCACTTTTTTTCCTGAGTAAAAGTTTACCACCAAGGTAAGTGGCTAGTCTATAAAAATTTCACAGAATCATCTTCTTCACCACGACTGCTCTCTAGCTAGCTTTCCTATCACTCATGAATATTTATGCCTTGGCTGCTTAAAATGCTTGGAGAGGGGAAGAAAACAAGCAAACTTTGTTCTCACTCTCCAGTTTTTCTGAGGTATGAAAGCATCGGTATAAGATAGTAACAGCATACTGCTGAACCAAGTGCTTAGACCAATATTCATTTAAAGCTGAGGTCTGCTCTGTATTAACTGTGAATTGTAATAAGGTACACAGGAGATAAGAATGTTAGGGGGGCATAAACATGAGATGTACTGGTCTCTGCTTCCTTCATCTTTTTGTAATCGAACTTAACATAATTTACTTGAAGCTAAGTGATGAAGCTTCAGAAGGTTTGGAGACTGATTCCATGTGGTTCAGATACTCATCAGGATGCTGTCTGGTGCTGTGATCTTTGCTTTTGCTCCGTGAACCTACTTTTCCACCTTCCTCAGCCCTGCAGTGCCTTTCGATGCCTGGCTCCTCTCCTCCTCCCCGCCTTACTCCTCCTCCCCGTGGAGCCGTCCTGATGCCTTCTCCCAGGACCCCAGGAGGCCGATCCCGCCTGCCCAGACAATGCTTGAGGGTGGGTATTAAAATGCAGTTCTGGCACTCAGAGTTTTTAGAAAGCAGGGATCTTACATGCACAGAACAGCAGAGTAGCAGAAGTGGCTCGTGAACGCAGGTTCCTTCTCAGGCAAATTTTTGGAGTCGGGGTGGGGGTGAGGCAAGCTGATTATGCAGAGACTCCAAATTCAATCTCCTAGGTCATGTTATCGCTGGAGCCGGCAATGGAAGCACTGCCCAATAATTCAGACTTGCCTATTACTTATTCTTTATCAGGAGGAAATAAAGAGAAACAATTACCTTGGTGTGACATTCTGCCATCTCTACAAAGCCACCTGCACCTGAGACTTTGCCAACAGCAGAAAGAATGAGTTAAATGCTAAATATTTCATAGAGAAGAGAATAGCAGGGCTATTGAAAATAAATTTAAAAGACCTTCATGTATTCTGGTCATATATCCGTGGCATAAGACTTCTCCAGAGATAAAATAGCTTTCTAACAGGAGGGTTGGGGTCGGGGAGGGGTTTGGCCCAGTAAGGCGGGGAGCGAGGAAAGGAGCCCAGGAAAACCCACACGACCGCCTGTTACCAGACGCCGCGCCTCCTTCGTGAAGGCATCTTTGAAATGATAGAAGTCAGACTATTACTGCAGAGCCCTTTTCAGTAATGAATTTTAAATTATAAATGACATTTTGTTGTGTGCCCTTCGTGCCCACCTGTTGGTAGTTAACAGGGAAAATTGATGTCTAGACAGAACAAACTTCTTGGGAAGTTAAGCCTGAAGCTCTCAGTTTGTGGCTAAGAATGCTCCTTGACTTAAATGTCTGCCAAAGCCGTGTCCTGGTCCCAGCCTAGGCTGGGTGCTGGGCTCACGGCCCCCTTGAGACCAGTGTGCATTCCCTTTCAGCATCCTCCTGTTGGGACTGGGATGTAGGAACCTAGTATTAGGATGATTCAGGCCCATGGGGTGACTTAGGCTGCCCCAGGGAACGTTTGCAGCTGATTCTTTCCCATGGGCTGGTGGGTGTCAGTGAGAGCCATCAGTTTAAATCACAGGACTAGTCTAAGGGGACAAATATCAGTCAAAGATACAAAGAAGTTGCTGTTGATTTATTGCTTTAAATGAAAGTGTTAGTTACTCAGTCGTGTCTGACTCTTTGCAATCTCGTGGACTATAGCACTCCAGGTTCCTCTGTCCATGGAATTCTCCAGGTAAGAAGACTGCAGCGGGTATCCATCTCCTCCAGGGGATCTTCCTGACCCAGGGATTGAACGCAGGTCTTCTGCATTGCAGGCAGATGCTAAGACAGGAAAGATAATTCAGGAGTAATTGGTGCACCAGCCCTTTCAACTGATCCTGGCACTCAGAGTTTTCTCTCCTTACATCAGCCAATCTTGGCAATTAAATGTGTTCTCCTTATTAATGCCAGGGGAGGGAAACAGAAAAGGAAGGCCCTTCTTTGCAAACAACTGCTTTGCAAACTTCAAAATATCGGCAGTAGCTGCCTGTAAGTCACGAAAGCTGTGGAGGTTTGCCCATCCCTGAGCACTGAATGCCCTTGGTGACAGCTGCAGAATAGATGAGTGATACAGATAAGCAAGTCCTAGCATTTCCTCTGGCCGAGGCACTGCCCAGTGCACCGGAGGGGAGCCGGCATGCTCTGTCACATGGGCTGGGGTGGAAAGGGCCTGATTCCAGAAGAGTCTGAGGCCCCTACAGAGATGTCACATCCTCTACCTGAGTCCTGAGCACCCACTATTTCTCAGCAGATCTTTGACTCCTTCTCCCCTTTATCCTGCTCCTTGGGCAATGTGATTGAAGCAGCTGGACTTGGCAAGGGAGCAGAATGCAGGAGCCCAGAGTTGGGGCATCGAGAGTTTGTGTGTATGGGTTTGTGGGTCTCACTCTGGTTGTTAGGCACCAGCTGTGCACATGTCTCAGTTTCCAGGGGTGACGTAGGTAGCACTGAAGGTGGGGACCAGCTCCAATGCAGCTGCACTGAACCTAGAATGGGAAGAAAGTTCAGTAGGAAGAGTTGAGGTGAGACCTGAAATCTGTTTTCTTACTGTGGAATAGATCACGCCACTGCTGGCATGAGATTTCTCTAAAACTTCTGTCTTGGCTATTAGTCCTTCCTAAACTCCTGAATGTGGAAGACATTCTGTGGAAGCATATCAAGGTAGTGGCACTGGTCCTGTGGCAGAGGAGGGACCTAGCTGACCTCTCGACCCACTAGCCACTTGGGCAGCCATCACGTCACCCCCAGCATGACTGATCAGTCCAGATCTCAGACTCACAGAGGCCCGGGGAGGGACATGCTGCACATGACCGAGAGCCATGCTGGCCAGTCCTGACTGGCAGGCCTCCCAGTGCCCTCCATCCCTGGTGATCTGCAGACCGATGGCTGCTTACTGGCCACCTGCCAAGCAGCTGATATGCTTTAATGTGTCACCTCTACAAAGCACACCATTGATTTTTTTTTTTCCTTTTCAAATTGGAGCCTTTCCAATAGCATCCCAAAACTAAAGGAACAGAGCACTAGATTAGCACATGTTAGACAGGCAAGGTTATCTTCTCTAAAGAGAGAATTGACAGCTGTCCCTATTGGGAGGAAAACCATCTAAAGGAACAGGGCCGGGAAGGCTTCTTAGAACGAAAAGTGGATGAGAAACTCTGCAAAAGTCGAAACAGCCTTTGCTGGGCAGGCGAGGTCACAGGCACAGGCTCCCCTGCCTAACTTGTTGGTAGTGAATCAAGGCAGGTGAGCAGGGCACGAGACAGGGCATAATGAGGGTAGTGACCAAGACCGCTTTCCTCCAGTTCCTACTCTGCCTGAGGGACCTTGGGAAACTCACATCCCTATTCCAACTCCGGTTTATTCATCTTCAAAGGCTAGGGTTGGAGTCAACAGCCAAGATCTGTCGCTCCCTCTCATGCAAGCATTTGAATCATCTCTCATCATTTGTCTGTAAGATGATTCTAAAGGTTGAGGACAGATAAATTATATTTGTATTATTATAACTATGAAATATTGCTCCCTGGAGAATCAATCATGTCCTAGTTTTTCATTTCCTCCTCTATGTACCAGCATACTGACCCCATGTGTCATTTAGTGAAGACTTTTTTCTGACATTAGGTTCAGAGAACGTCTTTTTCACCCTCCATCAGTTGCCTTTCACATATCCTCACCTACTTTCTCTCTCTCTTATCCTCAGTTGTAACTTGTGCCTTAAGTCCTCTCTTCTGGAGCCTCTTTTTCTTGCTCCAATCTAGAATGGGTTTTTCTTTCTTTTCTCGGTTGCATCACTCTTCCTAGTATGGCCTGACTTCCTTTGTTAGCTCACATTTTCTTTTTGCTGGAGTACACCCTTGTGTAACTGCCTCAGAAAGCATGTACAGGACCTCAACTTTCTATTCCTCAAATGTCTGAAAATGCTTTTCTTTCTTCATACTTGACAGATTGGATATAGTATTACAAATTGAAAATTTGCCTGGTAATAGTCAAGGTGTATGAGCGTATGGTGATCATTTGTGTCCAACTCTTTACAACCCTATGGACTATAATCTGCCAGGCTCTTCTGTCCATGGAATTTGCCAGGCAAGAATGCTGGAGTGGGTTGCCATTTCCTTCTCCAGGGGATCTTCCTGACCTAGAAGTTGAACTTGCATCTCTTGCATCTCCTACTTTGGTAGGCAGATTCTTTACCATTGCACCACCAGGGGTCCCAATAGTCAAGATGGGATAGATAACTCAAATACCAGTGGTGTAACAGAGTTTATTATGCACTCACATCCAGCCTGCTCATTGCTCTGTAATTCTGCGATGTTCTCTGCTCCATACAATATTTCAGAGACCTAGAAAGACTCCTCCTATATTGTAGCCTCCAAGGTCACTGTAGACAAAGATATGGGAATATAGAAAAGGCCCACCAACTCCTAACTCAATCAGCCTAGAGGTAACATATTCTACCCACAGCTTCTCTGTAAGAACTAGTCACATGGCCCCATCTCGATGCAAGGGGAATAGGAAGTGTAGGTGGTATAGGCTTATAGAGAAAATTGTATCTTCATACTTTTAAAGGCATCATTTTCAAGCCAGAAGTGATAAGAAGTCCAGTGCTAGACTGATTTCTGTTCCTTGTGGGTGGCCTGTTTTAATCTATCTGGAAGCTATTAAGGATAATCTCTTTGTCTCCTTTAAGGTCCTTGAAAGTAAGGACTCTGTCTCACTGGTTTATCTCCAGTATCTCTGCCTGTCATATAACAGAGATGGGATTAAGGCGAAGTAATTAAGGCCCTTACTTTCAGGACAAAAAGTCAGTAGTCAAGATAAACATTTAATGTAATAGTTTGCAAAATAAAAATTATTAGCCCAAAAAAGTCCATGATGAACAAAATAATAATTAATATTCTTGGTGTTATGAAATTTTGCAATGATGTGTTTGGCTCTGTGGCCTCTTCTGTAGGCTTTTCAATCTAAAAATATATATCCTTCCTCAAATGAAAACAATTACAGATTTTTAAATAATTTTGTCTTGTCAGTTTCTCTCTTGTCTTTCAGAAATCTTAATTGGATATATAACCTGCTGGATCAGTATTTGCTATCATACCTTTTCTCTCAAAGCTTCTGTTTCCATTTATCTTTTTCAATATTCTGGAAAATTCCCAAGCACACTTTCTCACTCTCTGATTTCTCCATGTGGCACCTTGAAACAATTTGAGGCTACACCTTGAAACGATTAATTAGTAATTTTTGGTTTTCTGTTTGAGTTCTGCTTTTTCTTTTACTTGTCTCTTGTCATGTGGGGCATCTTTGTGTGTGGTTTTCCCTGATTGCTCTTTTTTGTTGATCTGTTTTCAGATTGCTCTGTTTCAGGTTGTGGGTCTGGTGTTTCTTGGCTGACCGCCCAGATCTAAGAATGAAGAAGGTACAAATGCTGATGTTCAGGGCTTGTCAGCTGGGGTTCCACTTGAGGATGAACAGGCTGTGAGCCAGACATCATGTTGCATGGCCAAAGTACCAGATGAGGAGGGCGCCAACACCCACGTTAACTGCCATGGTTCTCCTCGGGCAGTTCATTCCATTTCTTTAGAGAAGATCCCTCTGGGTGTTTTTCCGAATGAGGGTGTTTCGTGGACAGACAGCTTCAATTTCCCTGCCCTTCTCAGCCCCGCTCTAGGGGAGGGGTCGTACAGCCGCTGCCTCTTCTGCACATGTTCCAGGCTGTGGGCTGTGGTGCCTTCTGTCCTGCTCACCAGTGAATGTTCTTCACCAAGTGTCTTTAAATCCTTTGCATCAGGTTCTCTTCATCTCTGTGATGTATTCTTTTTTTGAGTCTCAGGAGGAGAAGGGAATAAATGGTGCAGCTATCCCTGTCGTTTTGAACCCCCTTCCCTTGTTTCTAACCTGTTTGGAAGATCTGGCCTCTGGTGTTAGCACTTGGCATCTCAAGCTAAACATGCCCAGGGTGAAACAGTTATAGTCCCTCTGCCAGCCCTCCAAAGTATCTGCTTCTCTTCTGGTCGTGCCCGCCTCTGGGAATAGCACTAACATCCACCCACTTGTTAAGCAGTGGACTGAGTTGTCTGTCATTCCTCCCCTTCCCATCTTCGTGTCCTCTTGGCTTTGCCTTCTGTGTTTGTACCTCAAATCTGTCTATATCCCCACCCTTAGTGCCACCACCTAGAAAAGCCAAGACTCTAATCCCCTCTGTACTGGTCTCCCTTCTTCCTTTCTTACCCATCTTCCTGGTAAAGAAATTCCACCTCATGCCTCCCATCACCCTTTCAGTAACATCCAATTCCCCACCAGGCCTGTCTACATGAACTAGCTTCTTCCCACCTCCCAAACCTTGGCACATTCTCATCTTCTCTGTCTCTGGCTCCAGCCGCTCTGACCTCCTCCAAGGAGCCATGCTCACGCTGCCCCCAGCCCTCCACATGGCACCCCTTTTCTCATCCTTAGGCCCTGCTCAGGGTCCGCTCCCTCTAAGTTGGTTTCTCTCACTCATTATTTTCTTGTCCTGTACCTATTCATTTTCTCCACAACCCTATCCCAATTCTTATTTACATACAAATGTTTTTTATCGTGATGTTTTATTTACTAGTCTATTGATAGGTGGTACGCTGGACCCCAAGTACCCAAAGGGCAGGAATCATGCTGGTTTTTTTCCTCCAGTGTATACTCAGCCTTCATGGTGTCCGGGGCAGTTGTGCTCAGCGAAGTTTTGATGTGCAGATGAGGGAACAAGGGAGCAGATGCTCAGCATAAGTGGGTCTCAACCCAGCATTTGGGTTGTGGGTTGATGTCTTCTCCTTCGACTGATCTTTTTGGCAGACCTCCTGACTCATCTGTAATCCATAGGTGACGCTCTGGAGCAGTGACACCCACGTGACCCTGAGGAGGTAATGAGCTAGAGGGGTGAGTCCAGCTTCTGGCTCACGGGGACAGGAAGTAATCTCTTTATCTTCCCCTTCCAGTAGGAGGAGTTGCTAAAGGGCTGCGAAGTGTGATGCCTATCCTTTGCATGGGAAGGGAAATGGGATGCCTTTCCCATGCTGAGGCACCTGCGCGTGACAGGACAGGCAGATTGCTCCATAAGTGATGGACCCAGAAGCGGTGTGCCAGGCGCGGGCTGTGTGGTGTGGAGGCTGTTCCCTAGGAGTGCCCCCCTCTGAAGGCAATTCGTCTAATTGTTTTTGTTATTTCAGAAAACAAATTAAGCCACCCGAGTGTTTCAGGGCAGAAAAACGTCTGCAGTGTATAAGAAGTGTTTCAGGAGCGTTTAGTTCACAGCCAGCTGTGTCTGAGCAGACAGGCACCAGGGAGGCCTAAGGGACCAGGAGCTGAGGAGGTTGGGACCTTTGTGGGCAAGCAGTGTGCTGCGTGGGAAGAGGTCAGGGGAGTCTCTACTCTGCTAGCTGTCTCTGTCCTCAGGGTGCTGCCAAGGCAGGGAAGCCATCCTGGACTCCTGCCCCCTGCCCTCTGCCCCCAACAAGGTCTGTGGATGCTGCGTCCTCTTGCCCATCCCTGTCATCACTGTGGGCCCAGGCCCACCCTTTGCAGTCAGGATCACTAGAGTCGCCGCCAAGTAAGCTCCCTGCCTGCTTCCCAGCCGTCACACTCACAGCTACCAAGGGGGCTGCCTGAAACACAAGCAACACACACACTTATGAACAGCTTTGTGGGGCTTCCCAGGTGGTGCAGTGGTAAAGAATCCGCTTGCAAAAGCAGAAGATGCAAGAGACGCAGGTTCGATCCCTGGGTTGGGAAGATGCCCTGGAGAAGGAAATGGCAACCCACTCCAGTATTCTTGCCTGGAGAATTCCATGGACAGAGGAGCCTAGTGGGCTATAGTCCATGGGGTCACAAAGAGTTGAACATGACTGAGCACACAAACAGCTCTGTGGCTTCTTATAGGACACCAGGCAACCCTTAGCATTGGGGAGGTGGAAGACCAGCCTCCACCAGGCCCTGCCTGCCTGCAGACCTTGAACAATCACCTTGATTCATTCTGCCTTTGCTTTATGCTTCATGCTGCTCTTCCTTTGTCCCAGTGGGGTGTGATACTCGTGCACATTCTCAGGCACACACATACACACATACACATATATATGCACTCTGACCATAGACCACTCCCCATTCCTCAGCCTTCAGGCCTGGCATCCTTGCCTTGTGAATCTTTCCTAACACAGTGGGAGGAGTTAGGTAGTTTCTCCTTCGTGCTGCGTTAGGCCTGGGACTCGTCCCACATCTATGCTGTGTTGCCTCCATTTGTCTCTCTGTTCATCTCACCAGCTTGTGTGCAGCTAAGACAGCAGAGGCCTTGCCTTGTTCACTTTATGCTCCTGGAATGTGGCAAGAGACCTATTACTCAGAGAGAATTCAATACGTGTCAGAAGGATAGATGGGTTGATGGATGGACAGTGGATTAATGAGTAGCCCTGAGGATTGGTAAAGGCTCTTGTCCCAAGTTCTTCCACCTCAGCATGACTCGAAATCAGGAACTAACCCAGGGGAAGAGAGAGAGAGAGGGATGGATTCAATTGAGGACTCTCTTCTCCACTGGGCACTACCCACTCCTTTGTGGGGAGCAGAATATGGTGAGAAATTTATTCAAAGAATGGGTCAGCTGTTTCACAGAGGTTGTGTCCTATTTCCTTCTACTCTGAACCAAGTTAAGTTCACAGATCAGCCTTTCTCCCTACCCCACAGCTAAAAACTGAGCCAACCCTGCCTCAGTCTCTCCTATAAGCACTGGAACCAGGTTGGTGTAGGGATGGCGATCTGGCCTCATGGACAAGCTAGCCACCCCCTTCTGTGTCCCTACAGAAAGATCCAAACACCTGTCCATCTAAAGTTCTCCTTGATCATGTGCTGGGGAAATAGAGGAGGATACAGCCACAAGGTCTGCGCTGTTCTCAGGACTCACGAGGCTCTCAAATCAGGGACGCAGACCATCTGTACCACAATTACTGGGAGGGTTTCTTAGAAATCAGCTTCTGGGGCCTTACTCAGCCCTGCTGAATCAGAATCTCTGGGGTGGGGGAGTCTGGGAGGGGCATTTTAAGCGAGCACCCCTGGAGATTCGTATGCCAGGGAAGGTTTGGACTCATGCCTGAGAGATTCTGGTGGTCACTGGAGATGAATTTTAAGTGGCAGAAACTTGAATCACATACATCCTCTTCTCTCTGTCAGGCCCCAGATCTGGCCTCTTGGAAACTTATCCGCGGGTTCAGCAGCCTCCCCCCTCTTTTCTTTGATCTGCTTCTCCTGCCTCTGCAGAAACATATCCTGATCCCACATCTTCAAAGCTACCATGCATCTTTGCCCGTCGATGTGATTACCTGGAAACACTGCTTCCCGGGTAGGATGTGTTTTAGTCATGCTTGTCCGTGTGCCACTCGTCAGAGGCATCAGGAAGGCTTTTTTCCTCCCCGCTTCGGCAGAGGCGGCATTAGTTCAGTTCACACTGGGGCTGTCACACAGCCGAGCCTGTGTGTCTGGCCTTGTGCTGAGGCCTGGCTGGAAATGACATGCTCCCTGGAGCAGCCATGGCACCTTCTCCGAGCCCACTGGGGCGCCTGGGCTTCCGGTGGGTGTGATCTCACTGTCCCCTTCCCAGAGCAGAGACACACTGCTGCTGGGGTCACGTGCAGCTGAGAGCTCTGGCTCTCTGCCCCTGCTAGTTTGCCCTTCCCCCAAACCCCCGCTGCTCCCCAGGCTCGAGCCCCGACGCTGTGCTTAGCACCATCGGGGGCCCTCACAGGACAAGTGGCATAGGGCTGCCCTCAGGACGCTCACTCCATACTGGGGAGAACACAGCACTCAGGAGGTAACAGAGACTATGTCAGACAGCACAGGGTGCCCCCTTGTCTATGTGGAGCAGTCCTGGGGCCTCGAGGCACTCAGAGGAGAGGGATATGGGCTGAGCCACACAGGAACAGCTTTGAGAAGTAGCCAGAACTGGAACCCAGCTTTGACAGATGAATGGGAAGTTGGAGTCGTTACTCTTGCTGGAGGGCATAGGTGGAACCAGGCAGGACAGAGGTCAGGACAGGCATGGTGGCACCTGTCAGGGCTGGCAGTGAGACAGCCAGCTGCTCTGGGGGCAATGGGCCTTTCACCCAGGACAAGGGAAATGCCTACAGGTGTACCGCACTACACAGACCGTCCAGGTAAAGGCAGACCCTGGAAAGGTTCTATCTAACTTACTCATTCACTCAGCAAGGTTTCATATGAAAAGCATAATGCATAAGAAAATGGCCTTCTTTTTCACGCCACCTTTGAGAATTCTCCCCCATCAAACCCTGCTGTTGGGAGTCACCTGCTATTGGGGTGACCTATCCCCAGGCTCCCAGCCCTAAAGTACAGGCTTGCCCTGCCACTTCATTACCTCAGTTGCTCTCTGTCTTTGGGGTCTGAGGCACTGTGCCCCTGTGAAGAAGGGGCTTCTGGGCAGGGAAGAGCAGGGAAGGTCCCTGGTGCTTCCTCCACAGCAGTCCAAGGAACATACCCACCAGGCTGGTGATGCTGCTGCAAAACGACAGTGAATCATTTTCTTCTGGGAGAGAGAGTGCGGTCTCCTTTGGACCACTTGAACATTTTAAGCTCAGTTATGTTTTCCTTTTTAGGCTCTTTGGTGGTAGGGATGGGACTATCTTTCTCATTATTTAAATAGAAAATCCTACATATGGAGTCCACCTAGAGAAGAATGGTCTGTCACTGGGGAAATGCAGCCGTCTTGATGCCAGTAACTTGGGCTGTTTGGGGGCCGAGACTCAGATGCCCGGATGTGGCCGAGGCGGGTTCGGTGCCTGTGCTGTGCTGCTGGGGGAGGGGAGGTGCTTTAGCATCCCTGATGCGAGTGTGTGTGTGCTGCCAAGAGCAGAGTTTCTACAGAGGACATCTGGGGAGGCCCTAGAGACTTGAGGTGATTATGATACTCGCCATTCAGTGTCTGTCCCACGGGGAGCCAAGTGAACTGAATTTAGGATGGAGACTTGGTGCAGATGTGGTGGAACCATTTGGTGCAGGAAGGAATGGGGCTGCCCCTGCAGCAAGTTGGTAATGCAGGTCGGTCCCTGCCTCATCAACCTCCACCCTCCTTTTTGTCCTTTCTGTCCTTTTAGCTGCCTTCAAATGCTCAACATCCTGATTTATTTAGCCTTGTGGGCAGCCGTTAGTATTCATTCTGTTATCATTTGCTCTCAGGGAAAGGTATCAAGTATTTACAACCTCGGTGTGCATTAAGTCAAACTCCTTGACGCAGGATATTTGCGCTTTTGACCTTAATCCTCATGGTATGGAAAGCGCTGTTTCCTATTTATGTAAAGATTTTGTGCCAGGAGGTGGAGATGCTGGGATGAGATGTGAGAGGAGATGGTGCTTTGAGTGACAGGTCTCTTCCCAAGTGTTGTTGCCTGGGCATGAACCATCTGAAAGCAAAGCCTAGACTGCTGAGGAGGGATGATGGGTAGTGTCAGAAGAAATTACTCTAACAGCAAGAAAGATTTTATTCAAGACTGTTGATACACACACACACACATATACACATAGGAATACTACTCAGCCATAAAAAAGTATGAAATTTTCCACTTGTAACAACATGGATGGACTTGGAGGTTATTATGCTAAGTGAAATAAATCAGACAGAGAAAGGCAAAAACTGTATGATATTACGTATATGTGGAGTCGAAAAAATTCAAAAAAACTCATGAATACAACAAAAAAGAAACAGACTCACAGATGTAATGTACAAACAGTGGTTACCAGTGGGGAGAGGGAAACAGAGAGAGACCACAATGGGTAGGGGATTAAGAAGTACAAACTCTTAGGGTATAAAATAAGCTACAAGGATGTATTGTATAACACAAAGAATAAAGTCAGTTATTTTATAATGACTGTAAATGGAGTATACTTAAAAAAATTGTGAATCACTGTTATACACCTGTAACTTTTATAATTTACATCAACTATACCTCAAATTAAGAAAATAAAAGAAGAGCATAGAACAGAAAAAAGAAAATGTATACAATTTAAATAAAATTCTTTTAGACTCTTATAGTAGAGGAGAGAGAGAATCACCTCAACTTCAAATCAGGAGTGACAGGCTAGAATTTATAGCCAGCAGGCAGAATGAGGGAGGGCATGGGAAATTACTGAGGGGACCTTGGTTAGGTATCAGGGACATGGAGGGACAGGAACTTGAAAGGCTGTCAAGAGTTGGGAGATTCTGGATTAACTGGCTTAGTAGGATATTTTCCCAATACTGGGCTCAGCAGGCAAAGGCCAAGGCCTGGTGGAGAAGAGGATTCAAGGAACCTGAGCAAAATGTGGTCAAGCCTTTGTCACCAGGTGCTCACAGACTGGAGACTGACCCGTGAGGCCCAGCACATGGTTACTAAGGATGTTGGAATGGCCTTCGGCTGTTGTGAGTTCTCATAGGTGCTCCACGCATAGTAAAGATGGTATAACTCCTGAAATTTAGAAGGAACTCCATGTGGCTTCCTCACCCAGACCCTGTTGGCTTGTGAGCTTCAGAAGAGCAAAGGCTCCCGAGGGTGTGTCTCCCATCCCCGAGCCCCTGCTCTCTCAGATTGCAGATAGCTTCATTCAAAGCAGCTCAAGCCACATGGAAAGATATTCTCACAGCTATCAGTAGGCGGGGCTTCCCTAGGCTCCAACCACCAGTGATGCCTGGAAGACTGCCCCTAATACTTCACTGACTGGAGTGGGATATATGGCCCCTTCTGAGCCAATCATTGGCATGGAAATAGAATTTCATTACCGTCTTGAATCATTTGGAGTGAAAAGAAAGTGAGAGAGTCAACCATCCCATCCTCACACGTGCTAAATGGAGACCACTTGAGGTGGGAATGGAATTCTGAGCTGCAGAGCAGAGTGTTCATAAACTAGAAGCTAAGTAAGGAGTGAGAGAGGAAGGGAAGGTGAACCCTGGCAGCTAAGGGGTACAGTGCTTTGTAGGGGACCCCCCAGAGTGTTGGGGAGAAGCAAGTGCCAGGGTCCCGGGCATTGTCCCTCTGGATGGCGTGTGCCAGGCCTATGCGTGAGCACCTGGTCAGCCCCTCACCTGGCCAGCTTTCACTCTGAGACCATTCCATCTGCTACCAGACCCTCAGAGACAGGAGGGGATGTCATAGGGGCAGATGTCGCCGGCTGGCTGGCCCCAGTGAGGAGGTGGCTGTGAGGAGCTGTGTCTACGTTTCTCCATGCTCGTCATCCCCTTCTTGGATGACACCTGTGAATAACTCAGGACGAGGCCAGGTGGTTGTGAAAGTATCTGCCCCTCTTATTGCCTGATACCATCATCTACTCATACAGTAGTGCAGAGGGTTTTGTGCTTAGCAGGACTCACCCTCTAAACCTGAATAGGCCTAGACCTTTCCTCATTCTCACTGAGAGCTGGAAGGTTCTGAAGTGTGGTTGTGAGAATGTATAGTTATTTCCTTATTTGAACACCCTAGGTCATTTGATGAAGAAAATTGATGAGTTGGTTGTTTTTTTTTTTTTACCCAGGCTGATCAGATGACACAGTAAATCATCTAAATGTTATAAAATCCTTAGCTATGAATAGCATACTAGTGAACAGGGTTGAGCACCCGCCCATCTCCAAGGGCACTAATGTGATATATGTGAACTCCCCATTTGTCTTGTTAGTCACCCACAGCGTCTGTAGTCTGTAACTGCAGTAGAATTTCTTTGGAAACTTGGAAATCCTTTTGGTTCTGGGAAAAAACATCAGACATCAAATATGCATTCATCCTAAGATGTTTCAAGGACAGATCTGCGGCAGCAAATGTTGGTAGGTGAAAACTGGGAGATTACACTGTGGAGCTGGGATGTGGGGCAGGGAATCTGTAAATGCCCCAGTACACTACTTAGGAATTGAATTAAGTCCCTTGCAAGAGACCAAACTGCTGAGAATGAAAGAATCACCCACTGTTCCTGAAGAACCACTTCTGAAGGCAATCAGTCTGTTATGACAGAGGAGGCTGGATGGCAGTTCCCAGTATTGAGACATGGGATTGAAACCCACACTCGTTATGGCATTTTCCCCTTAGATTGGAACTTTGTAATAGCAGAGCAGTGTCAACAGATGGAATTTGAGTAACTGATTTTGCAAGCCATCCGCAATTCACAAGAGGGTTTTGTTCCCAGCAGTCTGGCGTCTGTCGTGAGGCCGTTGTTTGGACCTTTGCAAACGAAAATGCATTTTTCCACAGACATATTCCCCAGAAAGGAGGGTGATTTATAGACAAGCCTCCAGAACTTTATTTAACCCTTGATGTAGCTAAAAATACCATACATACTCGGTTAATGTTAGAGACCCCAGTGTTATAAGTAAAACAATAACACTGAAGAGAAAAATAATTCTTTTTTCCCCTTACTTAGTATAATATGAAGGAAGGTGACAAGCTAAGCATGGGAAGGGGTTGAGTGATAGTTGAGTTCCAGCCCTCGTTTGTCAAACGAGGAAACCGAGGTTCAGAGAGATGAGGTACTTGACTGGAGGTCACACAGCCAGTGAGACTTGAACCTAGTCCTGCCCTGACCCAGTGAAGATGGCCTGTGGGAAGTTTGCAGAGAGACTATCAAATGCATTTGGGGTCTTCCAAGTTGTGTTGGGCCCTATTGGATGTCTGGTTTCCCCCAGTTTCAGTAAAAATTTGTCCTGTTCCTTCTTTATTAAGGGACTTCCCTAGTGGCTCAGACGGTAAAGAATCTGCTTGCAATGCAGGAGACCCAGGTTCAATCCCTGGGTCAGGAAGATCCCTTGGAGAAGGGAACGGCTACCCACTCCAGTGTTCTTGCCTAGAGAATTCCATGGACAGAAGAGCCTGGAGGGCTGCAGTCCACGGGGTCGCAGAGAGTCAGACATGACTAAGCCAATAGCACGTCTTCATTAAGTAACGATGAGCCCTAGGACTGCTATTAACTTCTCTAGGAGTAACACTGTGGGGCTCACAGACAGGATGAAGGGAGCAGGAATACGTGTTCTTGTGAGAAAGAACAGCAAGGTCAAAGTAACGGAGCTGCGAGTAGCAGGAGAGCAGAACCGAGACCGTATGGGGGCACCAGGCTGTGCCTCTAGGAGCCCGTGGGGGCTGCAGAGCTCCACTAGGGGGTGCTGTCACCCCCTGCAGCTTTGTGGCTGCCCTGGTTGAGAAGGGCACTGTGGTAGAGAACCTACTCCATAATGAGGAGGAGAGGGTCCTTGATGAAGGAAGCGGGAGGTGGTCATCCAGAAACATAGTTCAGTCACCAAGTGTGCATGGCCCATAGCCCATTGAGGGTAAGACAAGAAACAAATACCAAAACATCTCATGGCACAGAGCTTAGGCTGGCATTCAGGCAGGCATGGCCCCCCATGGATTCCCCATGCCCTCTGTCTGAGAGGTGGCCTCAGACACTGGGAACCCACATGTCTCTTTCCTCTTCTGTGTGAACCCTTTGCCTCAGATGACACTGCTTGGGGACAAGAGCTATTTTTTGTTTTGTTTTCCATTCTCTACAGTCCCCTCAGCAGAAGTTTGATAATATCTATTGATGGAATTTACTCAAGCTTATCGATTTCTAAGAGCAAAGCAATGTTTTAAAAATAACACAATTTTAAACTTGTACTTGAAATTCCACACGGACGTTTCTTTAAAATCTAGAATTCAAAGATCTAATCCTAATTACATTTGACAGTCCCAAGGATTGAGTGGCTCCTGTGATGGTATTCATTCCAAGTGGCTGATGGGCTCCTCACCCCTTCCCTGGACCCAGGGTGATGGGAAAGGACTTGGGAGCACTTGTTGGGTTTGCCTTGCTCCTTGTTTTCAGCTTCAGAGTTAACATGTGTGCCCTTTGTGTTAGTCTCTCAGGCCCGGGGAAACTGGAGAAAGCAGTGAAATCCTCTCAGTTTCTGGAAGCCTGCTGGCTGAAAGGTCCCTTGGAGGGCTAAACCCATGGGTCTGTTGGAGAAAGGGGAGATGACAGTGCCCTGCCCCTTAGAGAAGCTGAGGTCAGAGCTGTCCATCAGCAGCAGCCCACTTTCAAGGCAAGAGAAGCTGGGACACCTCCCTTTCCCTCTGGCTCTCCCTGCCAGCCCCCACCAGAAGGTGGCAGTGAGTGAACCTGCCCTTCATCCCCTCCTTCCACTTTGTAGATGGCCAGGTGCTCCATCGGGCTGTTTCATGTCGTTCCCAGGAGGCTGGCCAAGACCTAAGCATGCAGCAGGTTGTTCAGGAAATACCTGCTGAAGTCAACCAAAAAGAGGCAGGGTTCAAAGCGCTGCACTCTTCCATCGCTCACCCCATCCTGTGTTTAATGACAGTACTGTTGCTGATAAGGACAGTCTGTGAGGGCCTTGTAAGCGGCCAGCAGTTGCCCATCATCCCAGGGCACACCCCTGAGGCCAGGTCATCCCCATTTCACAGGTGGGGTCAGACTCAGGACAGAAGTCTTGCCGAGTGCGGAGAGGCAGGTATTCCAGCCCCAGGGTACCTCTATGGAGCTGCCATCCAGAGAGCCTATTTCTCACTGTGTGATCTGTGTGGAGTGGGACATGACCTTCTAAGACTCACTTCAGGCTGGGGTGCAGACACAGTGGAAATGGGAGGAGGGTGGCTATCTCTTCTCCAAGAAGGTTGGGGGATGTATGCATGTTTCCTCCCGGATATACTAGCTGAGATTGTAAAACCCAAAACAGGTATTTCAAGGCTTCCATTACTATTTTCTTAAGGACAAAAATCATTCTCTTTTATTTATACATAAATAACTGTTTTCTTGAGCAGACCCAAAGAAATGGAACACAGATGGTGATAATGTTGAAAATGTTTACCTATTTCCTCTCTGAGGACATCAGATTAGCCTTTCTCTGGGCAGAATGTGTAATCTGCTGGAAGACAATATCATCCTTTTGATCTTGCAATACATTTTTCATATCTTTGCCGCAAAAGCTGATTATTATCGTGACATTTTTAAACAATGACTGTTCACCGTGCAGAATGGGATGGGGGAGCTCAGCTGAACATATAGATAGATGGATGCTTGTCAAAGGCTAAACCGTGCGAATGAATTTTCCTGTGTTGCTTTGGCCTGGTGACACTGGCATTAACTCCTTCTTCCCTGGACGCAGTCTTAGGCACTAATTGGAACCTGATGCTCAAGCTCTTCAAATGGCCTCCCCTTGCTTCAGAGACCATTGATTAATGGCTTTGTCCACTCCTTCCAAGGTCGCTGTGCCCCCTTTTCTTTCTGGAAGTCAAAGGATCCTTGATTAAATGGTAGAAGCCGATTGAATGGGGAGATGTACGGGGAAGAGCTTTTATAAACCATGTGGGGCAATGCAGACTTGAGATGCTGATGGTGATGTGCATGGAGCCCATTGGCGCCTGCAACACGGGCGGCGGCAGAGCATTTGATTGGCCCTGCTGCCCCGGCTCGCAAACATGGAAACTGACGTTTCTGAAAGGCTCCTTTGCACTGCTGTTTCGCCTCCCTTCAGGGCTTTGCCTCATTTCAAAGGGAAGGCACTGGATAAAGGAGAAAGCAGCAGAAGTGGAAAGGACACAGATTTCAAAACCTGCTCTGTTTCATGTTGGCTCCAGAGAATTTTGTCTGTGCCGGAACTGGAGTGGGTCTCTCTGAGTCAGGTATGCCCACCTGCGTGCCCCGGGAGGCCTGTGATGTCCCACCCGGTTGCTGAGACCGACCAGATGCCAGGCTGGGTAGCAGCGGTGTGAGGGCTGGAGGCAGCCAGCACAGGAGGGATTAACGTCACCCGAGCTGTGTGCAGCTCCGTGGCCTGCAGCATCGCACAGCCAGGCCATCCTGCAGTGGAGTTCAGATTCCCCTGCAGCCTCAGGGAGGGAACCAATAAATCATGAATGAATTTGAAATTATAGTTCCTTCTCTTAGCTTTCTTGTTTTTTTTTTTCCCTTCTTTTTGTTCCTTCTGTACCTCCCCACCCTGGGAACAATGTTACAGAAAATTGTAGGTTGTAAATTCCACCCAGTGCATTTAGCTCCAGCCTGGCTAAGGTCTATGGAATGGCATCTCTCCAGGCCTATTTCATGGGACCTGTCAGCGAGTTCTGCACTATGCAGACATCCGAAGAGCAAAAACAGGAAGTCTGCCGGATGGAAATGGAGCCAGAGGTGGGCAGAGGAGCAGAGGGTGGGTATCCTTTGGGCTCATCTCCACCTAGAACCTGTAGTGTCATGGGTTGGGTACAATGGGGCCTTGTCCCTGTGCTGGGCCAGAGTGGGTGAAGGCAACCTCAGGTTTTGTTAACTTGTGCTAAAGTATTGTTTCTTTAAAGTAAAACTTTGTGTGATACTGTGTCTTGACCATTGATAAGTCTTTCTAGGGAACAAAGAAAGCTACCTCCTCTTGGTCCTAACTCAAAGTGTCAGTGCAACCAAGGGCCATCGGCCTGATCAGGGGAAGCCCATCTCTGGGCCTCAGACAGTGTTTGGGAGGCAAGGAACCAGCTGGTCATCCACATGTGTAAGCTGAACTTGACTTCACAGCCAAAGGACTTCATTTCTACCCACTGGGACATTTGGTCTCTAGTATGCACATGTGTGTGTGAATGGTGTGCTCCAGATGTAGAGCAGAAGTCAAAGCTACAGATTGGCCTTGCGGAGCTCCCCTGAGGACCCCCAGGGTTATAATGAAATCCAGAAATCAGCTCTGAAAGCCTGATTCACTCAATGAAAAGCCTCAGGCTCTTTGCAGGAAATACCTAAGCTACTAAAGTCACTGTTCCCAGAACAGCCCGTACCACACCAAGGGCACCTGCAGGGCTTGCTGATGGCAAGACCCCAGGAGGGCTGGGGTCTGAGCAGAAGGGCTAGCTGACCAGGCCCTCCGAGGGCTTCCCTCCACAGCCTTTGGATGCTGCCCAGCCTCAAGACTCTCCTTCTTGCCCAGAGGGTGGGGGCCAGCATAGATGTTCACTGAGAAGGGACTGCCTGCCCAGGAAGCCCGGTCCACAGGCTGGAGGCTAGGAGTCTGGTCTATAGATCCATCACCTTTCTGATTTTCATCTTTTCACTTCTCTCCCAAGACCTTTAATATCATCTCGTGCTATGGAAGCCTCCGTGGTCTGGTCTCTACCTGGAATAAGCCACCTCTGAGATTTTTCTCTGTTCTTGCTCTCTAGATTTCTTTCTGCCCTCAGCCTTTGCTGGTGAAGGCTGTATGCCTGACCCTTTCTAAAAGGGCGAACTTATTTGAAAAGGCAATCCATA
Source organism: Bubalus kerabau (assembly GCF_029407905.1). Taxonomy (NCBI): domain Eukaryota; kingdom Metazoa; phylum Chordata; class Mammalia; order Artiodactyla; family Bovidae; genus Bubalus; species Bubalus kerabau. Next base: position 213,946,663 of record NC_073624.1, on the reverse strand, counting down.
TAGGTTAAGAAATAGAATCAGTAAGGTGCATGTACGTACATGTTTAAAAATCAGTTTCTTTCATCTTTTGCTGTGTTAGCAATGGCAGCCGCAGTGCATCACCTCCACCCAGGGGCCATGGTGCCTGCCACACTCGTGTTCACTCTTTTAGGTTAAATACTCCCTGCCTATTGTTTTCTTAGGAAATAAAAACACTTCTCAGGGTACTATGCCTGGCATTTTAATATAATGAGTATATTCGTTCTTTGTAGCAGAAAAATGAGAACGTACCCAGGTGAAGAGCCTGGGAACGTGAAGAAAGTAAAAGGAGGGAGGGCCAAGTGGGGAACCTGCTGGACATGCCGTGGGCGCCTTTCTCTCTCCCCTTCCCCTCTTGTGCTGGATCTCTTGTTCACCTCTGCGCACTCCTCTCTTGGTATGGAGCCCGCCACTCGGGCATTTAACAGCTCACATGGAGTGAGGCTGAGACCATGCCGAGCTCTGTGCTGCCAGAGTGAGGGTGAGCAGAGACGGGTCCTTTCCCCCGGTGCTCCAATCTGTGAAGGAGACAGGCAGCAGAGCAAAGGCCACGAGAAGGGCCCAGTAGTAGGACAGAGTCCTTTTCAGCTGACATATCTTGGGGTCTCAGCGATGGCAGGCTCAGTCCAGCAGCCAAGGGACTGAGGACACTGAACAAAAGACTTGCCACCCCTGCCAGTGACTGGCAGACCGGGCGGCACCACAACAGTCAGGGGCCGGCCAGCAGGATACAGATGGCTGTTCATCATAAGCTGTGGCAGCTGCCTTGCCGGGACCTCCCCAGCTTCCCAGGCTCTATTCAGTGCCACCTCTGAGGGCAGAGGGAGTTTACTATCTTGCAAATGTTTCATATGTCCAAGTAGCCATCTGTCCTCTTTGTAAGTGTACCAACCCCAGTAGCTGCTGCTTTAAGTTCAAATTCAGGATTGAGGCTGGCATTCGTGGAGCTGGACGTGGAGGAAGGGATTTCATTGATGCCAACCCACCATTAAGGAGAAACCAAATCCAGTACCCTTTCAGATGGAGCTTGCCCAGGACGTCCTCACCAAGCTTCATTTTTAAAAGCTCTGCAACTTTACTTAGATGTATGTGTTTTTGCTTTCTAATCAGATTTTCACCAAACTGATATATCATTAAACCTTTGTTTTTACAATACATGCTTTATTGCAAAACCAATTCCAGCAAAGTATTGTAGATGCAATGCAATTTTTATGTCTTAGTTGTTTTCTTTTTTGGTTGCTAGGGTACCAAACACTTTTGAGGAAGTAGCTTGATAGTATCTATAATATGGTGGTTTTCTGGATAAGAGATTGCATTATCCCCATGTAATATATTTGGGCAGACTGTATCCATCATGGCTCAGCTAGATAAATAAATTAAAACTCGCTGATTGAGGGAGAAATGTGATATTTCTCTTGCTAAGAGCGGTTTATGCTTCTCTTCTGACAGCTGCTGTGTTGACAGGATGCCTCATCTCTGCCCAACTTAGCTGTTTCCACTTCTTACAGAAGACAAAAGTGCTGCAGGGACTTTCAGAACTATGAGAATGCTGCCTCTGGGGTTGACGGCCTCCCCTACTCTGAGCCCCCAGCCCCTCAACCCAGCCCCTCTCCCGTAGTCACAAGGGCCCCTACTGGGCACTGTGCTGCTCCACATGGTGGGCCCTGAGGGGACCATCCTTTGTCGCCTATGAGTGTGCTGTGGCTCCCAGCCATGGACTCAGGCTGGGAGACCGTGGAGAAGATCGCTGCTTCTTTCTCTCCCATCTGTTTCCCCAAGGAGGCAGGCTGGGCTGGGCAAGGGTTAGGGTCAGCCCAGAGTCTGACCTGAATTGGGCTTTGATCCCCTAAGACAGCCCAGAGGAACTGGAGCACAGTCCCCTCTGTGAGGCCCCTACACCGGGCACAGCCAGGAGCTGCTCCCAGGGATGGATGCCATCGCCGGGGTGCAGGGGGAAGTGTGCATTCCAGAGTCCATCTAGTCGCAGTGCGTGACCTTGAAAAGTTATAATCCAACAACTGTATACAGTGAGGCCATGGGGATGAGGAGGAGAGGGTGGTATCAGTTGGGTCTTTAAGGAGTGTCTATTGCTGGGCTCACCTCACCTCTAACACTTCCCTCTCATGAATGAGACCTCCTTTCAGGAGAGAGAAAGACTGTGTGTTCTTTCTGCCTTCTCACTGCCATTGTTGTCATTGGATCAGGAGGAATTTGTTCATTCATTTGTTCATCCATCCATTCATTTTGGAGCGAGTATGTGCTCCGGGCGCTTTCATGGACACTGACATGTATCCAAGTTGGCAAGGCATTGTTTGTACCATCCCAACAAGTCCCTTCCCCTCTGCACCTTGGCTGCATCCCAGGGTTGTGGGAGCATTCAGTGACTCAGGGAGACACAGTGCAGAGTGAGCCTACTGTAGAGGATGCCTTCCCCGACCTGTGTGTTTCTGGCAGAGGTCAACAGAGCTGTGTTGTAGGTGGTCTCTCTGGGTGAGAGTACCGCCAGCTCACCTCGCTCAGCCCCCTGGGGCCCTTCTTTCCCAGTGAAAGACCACCAACCCCTTTTTTTCTGTGTCAGGTCTTAGAAGCTCAAAGGGGCAGAGCATTTCCACTGTTCCCTGTTGGAAAAGCCCCTCTCTGAATCCTTTCTGAGATGAACACCCCAAAACAATGTCAAAGTCCACAAAAGCTAAATAAATCCCTCCAAACTACCTGCAGAGGTAGTTGGAAGTGTGAGCAATTCTTGTGACAGTTAATTTAATGCTTTATCTATGGATCATTTCCCGTTCCTGGCACATTCATGGTTAAGATGGTAGTTTCTGTACCCAGACTGTGCCTGGGTTTAAATCCCAGCTGTGCGATTTTATAAGCTGAATAATCTTGGCCTAATTACTTAACTTTTCTCAGCCTCACCACCCTCGTCTGTAAAGCACGTGTAGTAGGAATAAGCACCTCACAAGGTAGCTGAGGATTAAGTGAGTTAATACAGAAACCTCTCAGAATAGTGCCTGGCACCCAGTAAAGCAGTGGGTGTGTTAGCCGTTGTTTGTGTTTCAGAAGGAATTTCCATTTAAATGAGAACTGTCTACAGAGATTGCCTGCACAGAAATCTCTTAGCTCAGGAAAATTTTCCCAGCTGTAGATCCCACTAAGTATTCTTTTGTTGTTTCCGTCTTGTTGTTTGGTGCAACACAGATACCTTTGTCATCTTTTAAAATCCAATTCTTTGGTTTGGTACTTGAGGGATAAGAGCAAAGGATGATGGAAACGGGGCAGTCTATATCTTCTTAGACAAGCTTCTTCCCAGGTAATCAGACAGGCCACTGAGACACTCAGCAGTGCTGCTCGAGCATTTATAAGGGGGCACTTGGCCCAACAGCTCGCCCTACAGACCGCTGACACCTCATCTCCCAGCAGCCTTGGTCTGCAAGGGTCGTGACCTCCCCAGTCACAGCTCTCAGCCCCGGTGGTTGTGCACACCCACAGGCTGTGCCCCGGCTGTGGTCCCCAGCGTGTGCTGTGGCTTCTAGGTGGAGATCAATGTGAGACTGGCCTGGAACCTGGGGGGTGTTGTCAGGGGCCACCTGTGACCTGCACTGTGCCCTCTGCAAGGTCAGGGGCTCCATTCTCTGTGCTCCCGCAGCTGATGCACGGAACACATGGAAGCCCCGGGTACTCCACAAGTCTGCCTCCCAGCCAAGCGTGGGCTTCTGGAGGAAGAGGGACTATGCTTTCTCTGTCTGCACCCGCAATGCCTCCTGAAACAGGGCAAGTGATGGGGCAGGCGGACAGTGGGCCAGGTGGTCCTCTCTGTGGCCACCTTGGTGCCCACAGCTCTTGGTGATCAAGCAGCACACCCTTTCCATGGTGAAGAGTTAGAGCAGTGTCATTGTCAAAGCAATAGAAAAGTCTGCTTTTTCTGCCTGCCTCCAGCAATTCTACTGCCTTCTGGATTGTGCCCCGGGCATCAGATCCCTTCCTTTGGATCTCAGTTGTCTTGTCTGTGAGAGGGGTGCTCTTGCCTAGCACTGTTGTCCACAGCCCAGCCAGGGGCTCTGTCCACAGTTGTGTTTGAGCCCTGTCCCCCCTGCACTGCTGCTGACATTCTCAAGTGTTCTCTTTGTCTGTAGTAGGCCTCAAGAGATTTCTTGATTGGAATGGAAACACTAGTAGAAGGAGTCTGTGTACAGTACCTGCCTGCCCAGGTCAAGTCAACCTGCCCTTGAGGGTTTTGCGAAAACAGGGGCCAGGGACTGGGGGAGACTTCTTCTTCCAGGTTGCTCAGGCCCACAGCTGACTCTCCCCTTCCACGATCCCCTCCCTCCCTTTCCTCTGCCTCCTCCATCCTCAGCCCCTTCTTACTCCTCCCTCTAGCTCTCAGTCTCCCTCTCTGTCCCTCTGTTCCTCTCCCCTGCTGTCCCTCTCTCCTTCCTTCCTAATCCTTCTCCCTTCCTCCCTCCTTCCCTCTTCTCCCACATTTTCCCTCCACTTGGCCCAGGCCCACTGCCCTGCACACCAGTGTGAAGAGCCAGGCCACCTGGGAATGCCTGGAGTCCAGGTCTTGTCCAGCATGCACTAAGTGCTAGCCTGGCTGGCCTCACTGCTGGTTGGTCTGCAGCCCGCCCTCCCCTCCCCTGTGAATGCCCCAGATCCTTGATGGATGCAATCTGAAGAGGCGCTGTAGACCCCTGCGTCAAGTCAGCTGCTTGCGGCACCGAGATGACAGGTGTGATGTTTTCCTGGGGATGCTGAGCTGGGAAAAGCACCATCTCCCGTCGTAATGGAGCTAATGGCGTTCCGCTCAGGACAGCTGCACTTACATCTGGTGTTAAACCACCGTTATTTAAACTTTATGACGCGAGAGGATGCCAGCTCGTCCACTTGCAGCATATAAATTATGTCGATTGCTCATGCACTTTTTTTAACCCTGATTCTCCTGAATTATGAAAGAAGGACAAGACTGGTGATGGTTCTCAGGGCTCCCCTGAGCCCATGAGCTCAGTGTGCAGGAGCCTTTGCACAAGGTGTGTGCAGATGGCTAAGTGGAAGTGGTAGGGCTGGAGCCCCGGGCTCCCCCCACCGCTGACTGGCCAGGATGGTGCAGTCCTGGTGGGGCCCCCAGCTCCGGAGGGAAGCCAGTATAGGGTGAAGCACCGGGGTAGTTCAGAGTGGAGCAAAGGCACAGCCCTCCTGCCTCCCAGGACTGCCCTGAGCTTCAGTGAGGTGCAGCGATGTTGAATGCGTGCTGTAGGGCACACACCAAGGGATCCAAGGAATGGGGGCTCAGGCACACCTCCCTGCCCGCCCCCCACCGACCCCATTCCTTTTTCAATGTTCGTCTGTATGCCTAAAGGCCACCATTAAAAGGTAATGTTCTGGGAGGGAAAACCTGTTCAAACGATTGTCAGAATTACCTCCCCAGTATGAATTAGTCAGTTGGCCATTAAACATCTGGGTGTGAATTAGTTGATTACCTGAAACACCGGTGGCAGCTGTGGTTTCAAAAGAGCACTGACTATTGGAACCTGAATTTAAATCCCTGTCTTATCCCCACCAGTGGGCGTCAAGCTGTCTTGTGCACCCTGATACATGAAGTGTTTGTTCAGAACACAGGACATTCAGAGCCTGCACCCTGGGATCCTGAATGCCATTCAGGACACATTTTAACAAATGCTGCGGGAGGTCAGGGCCACCCTTGGAGAAATGCTGAAGAACATCTGACCTTGGGAGTCATTGGCCATCTCTGTCAGCTTCAGCCTCTGTCTCTAAGTGAAAGTGTTAGTCGCTCAGTCATGTCTGACTCTCTGCGACGCCATGGACTGTCACCCGCCAGGCTCCTCTGTCCATGGAATTCTCAGGGCAGGAATACTGGAGTGGGTTGCCTTGCCCTTCTCCAGGGAATCTTCCCAACCCAGGGATCAAACTCAGGTCTCCTGAATTATAGGCAGATTCTTTACTATGTGAGCCACCAGGGAAGATGAGGGTGTTTATGTGTCTCTGACCATGCCCTTGGGAGGAGACTGAGAAACACCAGCCTTTGGGGAAATATGTGGTGGTGGGGAGGCCCTGGTCTTGGATGTGACCCCACCGTCAGCCCCAGGGGCAGAGGAGCACTGACACTGTGTGTGCTGGGAGGGGCTGTGCTCAAGGGTGTGAGCACTGTGCTGCTATAGGGGCAGGAGTGACACCCAAGGGGACAGGCCAGCAGAGGCCTTCTGCACATGCTTCCCCAGCTTGTAGAGCAGGAAGCCAAGCGCCTGGTGTTCAGCTCTGGGTGCCTCTCCCCTTCAGACAGGTGGGCACCGGCCCAGTGCTCTCCCATGTCACTGAGGAAGGTCGTGTGCCTTGCAGAAGACAGAGGGTGCTGTGAGAAGGGTGGAAGCCGTGACTCTATTACGGAGTCGGAGTCGGAGTCGACAGGAACCATCAGCAGGGCAGCCCCGGGGAGAAAAGTGGCATATGGTATCAGCAGGGGCAAATGAGTGTGGTTTTATCTTCCCGCTACTTTATGATCACTGTTTGTGGAGAGTGCTTAATTTAAAGTGTCTTCTCGGCATCTCAAGTGTGAGCAAAGACTAAACACAGCTCCTTTCATGCAAATATATGAAACATGGTGTACTCGCACATGCAGACATGGGGTAGAAATAACAGTTTCCTCGTTGAAGTTATTTGAAATAAAGATCTTGCCATCTGTTCCAAGAAAAAAAAAAAGAAAAGGGTGGTGGGGGGGAGTTCTGTTGAAAGATTAGGAAGTTTCCACCAGAATGGTAGAAACACGTAGCTTGCACTAAAATGATATATAAAAATAATAACCATGTGTACATGGTTGCTTTTTGTGTGTTTCTATGAGCTTCATCCAGTTTGAGCTGCAGGAATCTGGCCCTCCATCTTGCCTGGCATCTTGTCTTATCCCCTGTGCCAGCCAGGGTACTTTTCTTGAGCTCCAGGTTTGGAAATTTCCAGGAGATGCGTTTGGTCCTGCTTTGACACATCGAGTAAAGGTTCACCTTGGGAAAAGGCAGGATAGCACTATGGTTTAGTGGGGAACTTGGGCTCTAGGTGGCCCCACGTGGCCCTGAGAAAGTCCTTCCCTTGCTCTGTGCCTCGGTTTCCCCAACATGGGCTGGTGATGATGCTGACCCCATCAGCGAGGCTTGTCACGTGTTTAGCACCCAAGTCCTCCTGGTACCTTGGCCGTGACTGTTCCACCTCCTCCCTCCACCACACCCCCACCAACGTGGTGCACACATGCTGACTCCTTGGCGCAGGCAGAGGAGCTCAGGGTGAACTCTCTGGGATGGGCCCTGCAAAGTTAGAAGGAAATGAACCTTCGTAATAGAAGTAATTGGAGTCCTCGCTTCTCTCCACCCTACATGAGCTACTTGGTCATCCAAACCTGTATGCAATAGACCTGTGCTGTCCCAGCCACACCTCCTGACTCCTCTCTGCTGCTCCACAGCCTTATCACTGGTGGTCAGAGAACCCAGACAGTGAGGTCCAGGAGTGCCGGGAGGATGTGCCAGCCACGAAGCTGATGAGGACTGGACCCAGACAGAGGGAGGGCTCTGTTATTCCCAGACACGTTCTGCTTGGAAATGGGAAAACTTTGTTGAGGGCGCTGGGATGGGCAGGGCAGTGGGCAGGCCACAGAGAGAGGCCAGCTCCAGGGCTTCCCCTCATGGAGGGCCTGGAGGGGAAGGCCAGCATTGTGTGTTAGGGCCAGGCTGTCCTGATGCAGGGCGCCAGGAGATGGGGTGATAGGCATCATTCAGAAGAGGGAAGCAAACTTGAGAGGGGGAGGATGTGGGCAGGGAGCCAGGGCACACAACAGCAGCAAGCTCAGCAACAGAAGAAGGCTGCGGAGTCTCAGTCAGGTTGTCGTCAGAACCTGCCTGTGGACGAGGGCTTGGGAGCCTTGATGGGCTATGGTGGCTCTGGGTGCCACTAGAGTAGGAGGAGCGAGGAAAGCCTCCTCAGGAGAAATGAAGGTCACGGCTGTAGGCATTTTTATGCCTTACAGTCAATCACTCAGAAGTCACTAGCCCTTGAGTTTATAAACCACATATAAACTCAGAGTATCCATTAAAAAGAGCCGCCGGGGGACACATGGTTTGCCTGGAACAGCACCCAGCCTGCCATCTGCTCCCACATGTAAATTATCTGTGTTTTATAACCTTTCAATGAAACTTGTTTAAAGAGGGTTGTCTTTTTTTTCTCCTTCTTCAGAAACTCAAGCATAAATTCAGAACTCAATTAAATAATCCCCCAACACCCTCTGTTTTCATGCTACTGCACACTGGCGGGTGAGCTCTCAGGTCTGGGGGAAGAAAACCACAGCGAGGCACATTCCGTTCCCCCCTACCCGGCCCCCAGCACACGTGCTGGTCTCCCCTGGGAGGGAGCCGTCTGGCCCCACGAGTTGGTGTCTTAGATACTCTCCAGGTGGGGCTGACTGGCTGCTACGGGTGTACTTGGTCCCCAGGTATCCCTGGACAGAAGGGCCTGGCTGTCACAGTGTGCCCCAGAGCTGTGCCAGACACCAGGGCAGGCAGAGCCAATGAGGTGGCAGCCACCCACAGGTGACTGGGGCGAGGCTGAACCTTCACGGAAGGCCCTTGTGGCTTGCAGGGTGGTGATCTGAGGGTGCACGCCTGCACCACACCTGAACAACCCCTTGGAGTGATCCTCAGCGGTGAGGCCTTGGGAGGTGGAAGCTGCCCTTCCCTTTCTCTGAGTTTTAAAGGTGGATGGTGCGTCCCATGTCAGAGGAAAGCCACTGCTGCTGCTAAGTCATTTCAGTCGTGTTCAGCTCTGTGCGACCCTATAGACAGCAGCTCACCAGGCTCCTCTGTCCCTGGGATTCTCCAGGCAAGAATACTGGAGTTGCCATTTCCTTCTCCAATGCATGCATGCATGCTAAGTCACTTCAGTCGTGTCCAATTCGGTGCGACCCCATGGATAGCAGCCCACCAGGCTCCTCTGTCCACAGGATTCTCTAGGCAAGAATACTGGAATGGGTTGCCATTTCCTTCTCCAAAGGAAAGCAGACTCACTGTTTAATTTGAATATGAAAAGTTAGTGGAATCAGAACCAGATCTGATGGCTGGGTCCTCGAATACAGTCTTTTGAGAGGAGCTACATGCCGGGCTCAGGGCCTATGCTTTCCTACCTGCTGCCTGCCCTACCCTGGGCCCCCCTCCCTCTCTGCAGCTCTGCACCAAGCCCAGTGACCGTAGTGGGAGACAGTGAGGGTTGAAGGGGGACTACAGGCAATCAGGCATCGTGTCTCCTTCCTGGGGCCGCACAGTGGAGGCTGAGGAGGAGGATGCCATGGGCTTAGGGCAGTAGGGGAGGGACTGCTTGAGACCTCCACCCTGCCCAGTGGGAGGAACCCCTTCTTCACCTTCACCCCTGCCCAGTCCTGAGAGCCCCTAGATTAAAGAGAAGGGAAACAAGGCCCAGAGCTGCAGCCCACTGGTTCATGGCTGGCCAGGACATAGACAGGGAAGTAGCTCGGGGCAGACAGTGGTCCAGCAAGAGAGAGAAAAATACAAGGGCATAGCACATACCATGCCCTGAGTTGGGCAGAGAGCGAGCTGAGTCCGTGCAGGAGTGGGAGCAGAGAACCAGAGTGATCCCCAAAGAGCGAGACCTGGCTGCACTCTGGCTGCCGGTGGGGCAGGTGCTGAGCACCTGGACTGCCATCATTGGTGATAGTGGTAGAGAAGCAGACTGGCCAGTTTCACTCAGCACATCTAACCACCTGGGCAGTCCGCTGGGCAAACCCTCCCACGGGGTCTGTCTCAGTCACTGGGGTTGCTGTAATAAAACACCACAGACCAAGCAGCTTGTAAGCAGCTGACCTTCACTTCTCATGCTCTGGAGCCTGGGAATCTAAGATCAGGGTGCCCATGTGTTCTGGTGAGGACCCTCTTCCGGTTGCTGACTGCCGACCTCTCACTGTGTGCTTATGTAGTGGAAGGAGTGGGGAGCTCTCTCGGGCCTCTTTTAGAAGGGCAGTAATTCTATTAATGAGAGCTGGGTGCGCGTGACCTAATTATGCACCCCCTCCAACACAAACCCCATCTCCTAATACCATCACCATGGGGGCTGTTTCAACATAGAAATTGGAGATGGGGTGGGAAGAGACACATTCAGACCATAGCAGGGGCCGTGGACAAGGAGGCATCTACCTATCTGTCTGTCTTAATGTTTTGCTCTTCCTTCCTTCCTTTCAGTTGTTGAGTCATTTAAGAAACACTCTAAGGAGCTGGGGAGGGAAGGCACCCTAGACAGACATGATTCCCCCTCCTCGTGCTCAGGCTGACAGCAGCAGCTCAACACAGCTGTCGGGAAGGAAGGAGGGGCGCTGTAGGAGCGTACAGCGGGAACCCTAATCCCCAAATGGAGATTTAGAAGGTGTCTCAGATGATGTGATGTTTAAACAGAAAGGCAAGAACAGGAGGCAGGGGGGCATTGTTCTCAGCAGAGGGAACAGATGTGCCAAAGCCGGGGCAGGGAGAGTCTGGTACAGAATAGAGGCCTACTGTGGGCGGTGAAGTCTGACTGGAATGTGGTACAGGGGGCAGGGTCAGGTGGGGTTTCTCGTGAGGCTGGAGGATTCTGTGGGCAGGAATTGACCTACCAGTGCCAGGGCCCTCAGAACATCAGGCTGAACCCACAGAGGACCTGTCTCGGAGGGTTGGATGCCTTAACTAAGAGGACCCCAGGCACCACCAACCAACTCCCTTCCCCACCCCATAGCAGTCCAGACACTCCCATCTAAAGGATGGTGCCTGCCTGGTTTAAGAAGCAGACACAGTAGCAGAAGGGGTGGGGGACTCCCCAAAATATACATGAGTTGTCCCAACACCAGAAAGTGTAAGAAGTCTGTTCAGGCTTGGCTATTTAGAACATTTGCGCTTTCCTTTCCCAGATGGGAGTCCTTAAATGTTGCCATTTCTTCTTTAAGGCACATTAGAGGAATTGAACTCCCCTTATCACTTCCTTGCACCTGGAAGAATCATAGATAGGAACAGTTGGATATTTTTGGACCTTGAGTGAATTTAAATTCCACATTTAGGCTCCACCACCCATGTTTGATTTCTAATTAGAATGTCACACTTACCTTATGAACACAAGGTGTTGTGCTGAAAACCTTCTGCAAGGGAGGTTGGGGATGCGTGGAAATAAATGTGGCCCATATGGAACAAGAATGATATTTCTGCAGGGGGATTTAGAGGTAATGATCTCTGATAAACTGAACCTTCAAAAGTATTCTTTAAAATCATTATATTTGACTTAATGTGCTTTGTTCACATTTAATAAGGTAGGCAGGGTACCTGTTGTTGCTTTAAAGAAGGTACAAAATATGCAATAGATGGCAAAAAGGTACAAATGTGTATGAAGCCTGGCACTATTGCCGGTATTGGGTCAATGGTATAATGTGACTTAGTCACTGAGTGGTTTTGTCCTGGCGACTAGGAACACCCAATTGAACCTATGTGACTCAGGAGAAAGGACATTGTTGAGGTCCTTTAATGGACCGAAACCTGGTGGTCTGGAGTCGATAAGAAAGTAAAGGAGAGAAAGAGGCTGATATTCCTTGGTTTACGCAGAAAGCCAATAAAGCCCCTGGCGCAGGGCTTGCCCTGTTCACGGAGGCCTCAGGTGCCCTCTCGATGGGGTGAAGGCACAGAACACCTTCTCCAGAGGGTCTTTGAAGCCCGGGCAGGAAAGTGAACTCAGAGGGCCTCTGCGCTCCAAAGAAATAGCCTGAGAGAGAGAGAGAGAGAAAGAAAGAAATACACGGGGACCAGAGCTCTGATCGAGCAAAGGTGTTTTAATCAACATGGTGTGGGCATATATACTGTAGTTGTTCTCAGCAAAGATAAAGATTAAAATTCCAGACTTACAAAACATAGGCGATCCATATTAAAGAGAGAGAAAGTTGTAAATAATCACTTTTACCATATGGTTCACAAGAAGGAAGAGGGTACTTATCACCATATAGAAAAACTAATGAAGGAAATGCCTGGATTCCTCAGCCCCCAAGAGAGGCTTGCCTCTCTTAATTCCTGAATATTCAGGAATTAATAAGGAGCAGAGAATTCCTGACAGATCCAAAACAGCACACAGGAAGCCTCCTGTTAAATGCTTCCTGACAGGACATGAATTTTGGGGTCCCTCCACTGAGGGTCATTGCACAGATGCCTCTGTGTCTTTTCCTTCTTACTTCCACCAGAGTTCAAGATGATATACCATCACATGGGAGCTTTTTAAAAAGTAAATCAAAGAATGACATCCCTGCTGTATTATATTGGTTTTACTAAACATGCTTCTATTGACTCTAGTCGAAAACAGATGAGGATTTTTTCCCCTTTATTTGGATAAATAGAGATAGATAAAAAACATCAACATCATATCTCTCAAGAAAAGCTGCAGAAGAGGATGGTCAATAAAAATGGATCTGACACTATGCTTGTAGGGTACGGAGTTAGAGAAGGCGAGGTTCGGAAAAAGAACGAGACCGGCCCTTTACAGTAACGGGTCACCTTTAATGAGGCGAGAAAGGGCAACAGTCAGATTAGTGAGCTGCTGCACTAACCCAAGAAAAGAGTAAGTATATATAGTCATATATGTGGAAATCTACTGTCTTAAGGGGGCCTGTTCTTCTCCAAGGTTGTTCAGAGTAGTTATCTCTTAAATGGCTGGGGCAAGGAATTCTGGAGATCAGCCAGAGGCTGGACTGGCTGGGAGCTGGGCAAATCAATCTTAATGTCCATTTTTTTTTCTTCGGGTGGGAAAGTTCTTTGTTTTGCATAGAATGGTGGGGAGGACCCCCGAGGGGAATTTAAGTCCAGGGTATTTTGAGCTGTGTAACTTTCCTTCAGTGCTAGTCTAGACTAGTTAGCATCTTTTATTCCAGTGACTTAATGGTGCGATATTGCAACTGTATAGTTAGCAACAAAGAAAAATGACTGGGAGCTGAAAGGGATGCCTGTGCTATCAATTTTTAGTCTTGTTGCATCTTCCTGTAAGCATATAGCGGGAGAAAGATAGCTGGGATCTTGTTACCCCATGGCACAGACATAGCTGTCCTTAGCCAGTGAGCCATTGGGAGGTTATTTGCCACCTCACATCATCCGGTGAGACTGTTCCATGGACATGCCTCCTGTGCCTCCTGGAGGGTGCTGCTGCATGGCCCTGCCTCTGTGTGCGTGCCTGGACTTGCTTGTTAACATTTCAGATCCAGGGAGTGGACCTCCTCTGGGTTCTACATGACAGAGAGGATGTCCCTGTCCCCATGGGCCCAGCTTTTCACCACCAGGGGGATGATGTCGGCAGCTGATGAGTTAACTGGCATGGCTGCCCATACCCACTCAGAGAGCATACCCACTATGCTCCATCCTTGAGCCCCTGTCCAAGACCTTGCCAGCCTGGACTGAAACCCATGCACAAGTGGACCCGGGCTGATGAGGTGAACAGAGGCCTTTACAGACAATGTTGTCAGTATGGTCAGCAGCCCAGCCACACGGGAGCATGCCTGTGGGAGGGTGGGAGGCAACACTGCAGGCCAGGAGCCAGCAGGTCTGCGTTCCCTGCTCCTACCCTTGCCACCAGCCATCCTCGTTCCCTAGTGTAAGTGACTCAGTTTTTCTTTTGTTGGGTCCAGTATTCCTGTCTGTCACAGATGCTGGCCTCAGGCCTCTGCTCAGCTCTTCATCCCTTGCCCTGTCCTCTGCAGTGATGGATCAGCCCCCTGTGACCCTCTCTCTCTGAAGCTACGTATCTTCACCAAACAGCTCTTGGCCACTGCAGTGGACATCACCAATGCCCTGCCCTTGGCCCCAGTTCTCACTGTTTGCGACACATTGAAGGTGTCTCCTGCTGCTTCTCCATGGGCCTTTCCCTGGCTGCCAGAATGTGCTCCATTAGAGCCCAGGGCAGGCCAGGAGGGCCGGGGCACTAATGTTCCTAGGAGCAACCTTCTGCCAATGGCAAATGAGAGTTGACGGATTGGTAGCAGCTCTGCACCCTCAGGTGGGATCATGTTCTCCCTCCATCACCTAGAGGGGCCTGCACAGCGGGGGTGAACCCCAGTTGCCCATGGCAATAACCCGCTCATTCATATACTCTGTGCTGGCTTCTGTCTCTTGTTAATTTCCCTAACCCCTACCAGTGCTTCCAGGGATCACCTCCACAAAACTACTTGTACTCAGATCCTTGACTCATGGTCTGCTTCTGGGAACCACACCGTGAAGGAACCAGTTACCCCAATGCATTCCCTGTGTGGTGCAGGCCCTGATTTGGGGAGTGTTTCTTTCCTTCTCATTGCCATCATCTGGAACAGGGCTGACCTTGTCACAGAGACAGAAGGTGCAGGCCAAAAGGGAGTTCACCTGTGCACACATCTAGCCATGAGGACACACGCCCCGCTCTGTAGTGCCACGATGGGCACAGCAGAGGTGCAGTGAAATGAGGAGTGAGGCCTGGACCCCCGTCTTCAGGCCCGGCCTTTGCTGGATCTCCTCTGCAACCTCCACTGTCTTCTCCTTCCTCCAAGCTCTCAGAGGTTGTGTCTGTGAACCAGGCAACTGTCCTGATGCTGCCTTCCCCACCACTCGGAGAACCATTACAGTGTTGGCACATCCATCTGGATCACCAGTGTCCTGCAAGTGATAAGCTGAGGCCAGCACTGGTGACTCCCTAGATGGAGCTGATGTCTCAGTTCAGCCAGGCATTGCCGTGAGCAGCTTGTCGACCAGGCAGGTGGAAGGGCTCTGTGCAGCCCCAGACCCTGGAGGCTGAGTGATTAGGGCAACACATGGGCCTGTGGAGCAGCCACCAGCAGACTTTGATCCTCTCCAGAAGCAAGTGTCTTGAAGTCCAAACCCCTCCCAAGATGGGCCTGGGGGATATTGTAAGGCACCCTTGAGCCGCTCACAGCCACCAAGGCGGATGGATCTTGTTTCTGTGCCCCCAGAATGCTCCCAAGGGTCCCTGCCCCTTGCCAACACTTAAGAGCTATTTAGTGAATGGAGGTACCCCTGGTGTCCAGAGCTTGTCCTATGCCACCCGCCAGGCTGAACCCACCTCCTGCCAGGGCCAGAGCCTTGCAGCAAACTTGTTCTTCCTTTCCCTTCTCCCACCCTATCTGTCCCGCTACCCAAGAAGCTCTGCTCCCCAAGGACCATCAGTCCTTGGAATGACTGAACAAGTGGTCTTGCTTATAACAGATAGATCAACATCTAACTCCTCCCAGGGGTCTGAGCCCTAATCCCTGTGATTAAGGGAGTGAATTCCTAATGAAAGAATGCCCACCACTGATGGTGCTGGACTGGGCTGTGGGTGGTGAGGGCCAAGCACATGAATACCCTTGAGCTTGCCCCCTTCAGCAAGGCCTTCCACATGGCATGGCCTGGCCTGCCCTGCCCATGTGCACTCTGGCCTGCCACACCACTGGGCACAGACTGTCTTTGGCCAGTGGCGCCATATCTGCAGTCATAGATACCAGTGTTAGAACTGAATCACCTCTCATCCTAGACCGTGTTTCAGAGAGGAGGAGGAAAGGGACTTTCCCTTGGTGGCCCGTGTGTCAGTGCCTGGATTCCTGATGCAAGAGAGAGGGGGTGCTCTGCTTCCCTTAACTTGTAACTCCTGGTAACCCTAAGCTATTTCTTTTTAGCCATGGAAAGGACAGTCAACATCCCACCTGACATCAGGGTGAAAATATTTAACCTGTGGTATCAGTTGTATGTCTCACCCAGAGCCCTGAAATAACTTGTACTGATTTAGGTTCCGTTCATCTTCTGCAGCTGAGGTAGTTGATTTGCGTGTGGTTTTTTCCCTCATAATGTTGTTCTCATGAGGTGTGAGCCCCATTGTCAGGACAGTCAGGATAATGAATTTGCAGTTCTGCCTTTGCTGGAAATTTTCCTTAGTCAGACTCCCTCTGTGTTCCTCACTCATCCCATGTTTGTGACGCTATGAAGGCAAAGATTCTGCAGTTCCTCCATGTCTGCCTCTTTCCCCCACTGCCGTGTCTGTTTCTCCACATCATCTTAGTGACTTGTATGTGTGTCCCTGACTGCAGGGACTCCACAGATTCATTTCTGTTTATAACCTCTAATATATTTCATTCCACCAATGTGATATATTCTCTTTCTGATCGATACTGCCTAACCCAAAAACATATCCTGGAAACGGTTTTGAAATATATACACATACAAAAATTCTACTGGCATCCTGGAAGAAAAATCCAAACAACTCATGAGTTCTTGTCTATAAATACTGAATGCCAGAAAATTCTGGAGCAGTAGTTAGGGATTTTGGAGGACAAATGATGATCTAAGACTTTTGTTCCCTGCCTAAATGTTGTTTATGTGAGAAGGTAAGAGCAAGACATTCTTACATATGTAAGAGTTCAAAAGCATATAACCTCTCCCTGCTTTTTTAATACCACACATTTGATAAATGCATCAAAAAAAATCCAGAAAAAAATTGTGTCATAAAAGAATGGGCCATGAGATTCCAAATGAGTTATAGAATTGAGTGTATATAATCAGAGTAATATAGAAAAACTCATTAATAATAAAGAGAAAGAGGGAAGGAGGAAGGAAAGAGGGAAGGAGGAAGGGAAGAGAAGGAAGGAAAGGAAGAAGGAAAGAAAGAAAAAAGGAAAACTTGACCTCTGGAGCTGAAAAAATGGAAAAATAATAATACAAAGAAAAGGACAAAGCAAGGAAACACTAGTCATAGAAATAATGGAAGAGTGACTTTAAAAGAATAGCTTCCCACTGAAAAGGCAGACTCCTAAATCAACTCAACCCCTCCCATAACCTGACTGTATACAATTTACATTAAATGTTGGCTGATAAGTATTCTTTCCTCAGGCGCTCATCTTGGAGATTGTCCTAGATGATCTTCCCTTCTGACTCCATATTCTTAAGTGTCCTCACCCACGCTCAGAGTTTCAGGTGCCACACAGTGCGGTGACTCGACCTTATAACTCTTACTCAGACCTCTGCTCAGACATCCAGGCCCTTAAGTCCAGCTTCCTCCTTGGCACCCACACTTTAGTATCTCACAGGCAACTCAAACTCCTAATGTTCATATTGAAATTTATGGTCTTTGCCCGTCACCAACCCTGCTGCCAAAACAAAAACAAAACACTTCTCAACCAGCATTCATACTCAGTAAATGATACCACCATCCATGCATTTACAGAAGCCAACAATCTGGGAGCCATCTCCATACCTCTTTCTCCTGTAACTATCCAATCCAGTCCCTCACCGTATCTGTTCAGCTCTACATCCTACATGTGTCTCCATCCACTTCTTTCCATCTCCACTACAACTACTCTGACTCAAAGTATAGTTATTTCTTAACAAGATTCTCATAATCACATCCTAACCAATCTCCTTATATCCCCTCCTCTTCTCCTGAAGCTATTTTCTACCCAGATATCAGAGTGACCTCAAGATGCAATTGGTAATTATGTCAGTGTTTAACAACCAGCTCTCCAAGGGTGAGAGCCCTGATACGTAGCATTTGCCAATATCTGTGGTGTAAATACTAACACCATGGATGGCTATTTATTTGGCTGCACCAGGTTTTATTGCATCATATGGGATCGTTGATGTTCATTGTGGCATGTGGGATCTTTTTGTTGTGGCATGCAAACACTTACTTGTGGCATGTGAGGTCTAGTTCCCTGACCAGGGATCAAAGTAGGGCCTCCTGCATTGGGAGCATGGAGCCTTAGCCACCGGACCACCAGGGAAGTCCCCATGGGTAATTTCAAGTGACTGGTTCAGTGCTATCACTGAACACAGAGTTGGCATGAGAGATGCCCAGTTCTGCTCTTGCGTGCACATGTCTGCAGCACGTCTCTGCCTGTAAATCCTCTACTTTAAACCTTTGAATGACTTTTCGTTGCTTCTAAAATGAATGCTCAAATCCTCAGCAGAATCTAAAAGAGGCTTCATGATCATACCCCACTGACCTTTCCAACCTCAACCCATACCATATTCTCCTGGTACTCTTCACCTGGGCCCACTTTCTGGCAACAAGCTCTTTCATGTCACACCATCACCATCTGTCTGGCATGCTTCCAGTGCCCCCACTCCATCTGGTTAATGAAACATCCTTTAGAGCTGAGCCTAAATGTTTCTTCTTCAGGAAAGCCTTTCCTGAGCTCTCCTCCAAGTTCAATGACATCATTCCATCATAAACTTTTCTATCACTTAGTAGTTCACGCTGCCCTCTACCATAAAATACAGTAATCAGAATTAGGCAAATTAAAATTTAATACCATTGTAAATTCACATATGCTTATATGTATACTTACTATACAGTTCAATGGATCAATGTCTAGCTTTCATATTGCAGTTTAATTTCTATGAAGGTGAGCGCCATATTTATTTTATGATCATCATTGTATTCCTTAGTGCCTAACACTTGGCACATTGGAAGGACTCCATACATTTTTTGATGAATGAGACAATGAAAACATATACAATTAAAATCAAATGGCACAAGGAGGTTAAAGGAAGGAGAGTGGGAAAGTATCCATTAGTCAAAAACACAAAGGAAAGGTAGCAATTTTATAGACAAAGTAGAATTCAAGGTAAAAGCATTAAATGAGAAAAAGGAGAGGTTGTTGTATGGTGATAAAATCTATAAAGAAGATGCAGTGGTCAAGGAGCTTCATGTACCAAATAACATCAACTGTTACTGTTAGAAGTAGAAGGAAAAACAAGAGTTGTGGTGTGAGGCTTTGACATACCAATAGAATTGAATATAAGGGCCAGCAACAAACCTTAGAACACAGAACATTAACATAAAGACGGTATTTAAGTGCTGTGAGAAAGGCATTTAGGTACTATTTCTACATGTTGCTAGGACAACTAAGCAAGTGTTTGTTTTTAAAAATTGAATTTGCTTCATAATTCGTTAGATAAAATGGCTCTTCTAAAGCTTGTCCCAAAACACTCTTACAGGTTAGTAATAATCATAATAGGAAAGGAGAAACATTATGTTAAGCCAAGGTAAGCACATTTCTTTATTGCAGACTTTTCAAAATCTCTGTTGCTACTGTGAACTAGATAATTTCAAGACAGAACTTTACTGTTCAGAATTTCTTGACCACAGAACATTTGATGAGACTGATGTTTCATGTTCTGCAGAAACCACTTGGGAAATGGTAGCTTAAGAACTAAACAAAATCTTATTGGGTTGGCCAAAAAGTTCCTTTGGGTTTGTTGTTTTTTTAAAAAAAAAAAAAACACCTGAATCAACTTTTTGGCCCACCCAATCAATTCAGTTCAGTTGCTCAGCTGTGTCTGACTCTTTGCAACCACATGGACTGTAGCACTCCAGGCTTCCCTGTCCATCACCAACTCCCGGAGCTTGTTCAAACTCATGTCCATCGAATTGGTGATGCCATCCAACCATCTCATCCTCTGTCATCCCCTTCTCCTCCTGCCTTCAATCTTTCCCAGCATAAGGGTCTTTTCAAATGAGTCAGTTCTTCACATCAGGTGGCCAAAGTATTGGAGATTCAGCTTCAATATCAGACCTTCCAATGAATATTCAGGAATGATTTCCTTTAGGATTGACTGGTTGGATCTCCTTACAGTCCAAGGGACTCTCAAGAGTCTTCTCCAACTCCACAGTTCAAAAGCATCAATACTTCAGCACTCAGCTTTCTTTATGGTCCAACTCTCACATCCACACATGACTACTGGAAAAACTGTAGCTTTGACTAGACAGAGCTTTGTCAGCAAAGTAATGTCTCTGCTTTTTAATATGCTGTCTAGGTCCCTGATAGTTCAGCTGGTAAAGAATCTGCCTGTAATGCAGTAGAGCCTGGTTTGATCCCTGAATTAGGAAGATACTCTGGAGGGGGGATAGACTACCCACTCCTGTATTCTCAGGCTTCCCTTGTGGCTCAGCTGGTAAAGAATCCACCTGCAATGTGGGAGACCTGCGTTGGGAAGATCCCCTGGAGAAGGGAAAGGCTACCCACTCCAGTATTCTGACCAACCCAATAAAAGGCCTCAAATAAATATACACAGATATTTATATGCCTTTATCCAGGTGAATAAGGCTTTCCTAAACCAAACAAGAAAGGAGGACACAATTAAGGAAGCAGTTGATATATTTGATGACATAAAATCTTTAGGCTTCTAAATATCATAAAGCCAATGAAAAACTGAAGGGGGGAAAAGTAGTTGGCATTAGGAATGACTTTACAATATAAAGAGTTTTTAGTAATCAATAAAAAAAAAAAGATTGCCATCTCAATAGCCTGGTTGGTGAAGAGCAGGAATGGAAAGTACATGTACACACATGCTCATGTTCACTTGCATCCAGCAAATATGCATGATGGTTAAATATTAGAAAGATGCTTAACTTGTAATCAAAAAAGGCAAGTTAAAACAGCATAATATATTATTTTGGCTAATAAGTTGGCCACTTTTAATGATAAAATTCAATTCCAGTTAGGTAAAGTAAAGCAGGCACTATCATATACAGCCAGTGGAAATATGAAATGATATCACCTCTCTTGTTAGTGATTTGGCAGTACCCATTCATCAAGTCTCTTTTTCAAAATGCCTTTGATTCGGTAATCCTGCTTCAGGCAATTTATCGCAAGGAAAAAAAGTTAGAGATTGCCTAAAGATTTATGTACACGGATGTTTACTGTAGCCTTGTTTATAATAGCGGAAATATTGGAAGCAGCCCAAATGTCAAGCAGTGATTGGTTGAAGAAATTATGGTATGCCCTACATGATGAGATATTATGCAGTCATTAAAAAAAAATATGACTTACAGAAATATTCACAAAAAGAACATTAAGTTGAAAAGCATGGTGTAAAACTATATCCAGAATCCAATTTTATAAAAATGCATATGTATGTTTATGTAACTGGAAAATACTAGGGTAAAGTATTCTAAAATGTTGAGTTATTCTCTCTGAAACACATTGCATTTATTTTATAACCATCCCCCACACCTCTACATGTAATCCATCAACCAAGTCTTATCAACCTGACTGCCAAAGCATTTCCCGAGTCTTGTCAACTTCCTCGATCCCCAGCACTGTGCCCTGGTCAGAACCACCACCATCTTTCACCTTGACAAACACAGCAGCCTCTCACTGGTGTCCCTCCCTCCCCCTTTGCCCTGTTATAGGCCAATCCAGAGTAATTTGTTTCCAATGTAAATTGGATCACAATGAAGTGAAGTGAAGTGAATGTCTGACTCTTTGCGACCCCGTGGACTGTAGCCCACCAGGCTCCACTGTCCCTGGGATTCTCCAGGCAAGAACACTGGAGTGGGTCGCCATTTCCTTCTCCAGGGGATCTTCAATACCTCCTGCTTAAAACCCTCCAGGGTTTTCCCATTGTACCTTGAGTAAGATCCCAAGCTCTTTCTTTTGCCAGGGCCCGGAGGCCCCCAGAGATCCCGGGAAGCCCATGTGACCTCATCTCCAGCTGCCCCCTCCTCCCACGCTGCTGAGGCCTCTCCCTCAGGGGAGCTAGCCTTGACCTGGCTCCAGTCTCCTTCTGCCTGGGATGTTTCGCCTGTCCTTTCCATCTGGTTGATTCCCTCCTGTCATGTCTAAGCTTACATGTAACCTGCTCTGAGATGCCTCCTGATCAAATCAAAGTATTTTAATCTCTGGATAGCATTCATTACCATTTGTTTTTTTTCTTATGTGTCTACTTCTTTGTGTATTGTCTACACTTGCCCCACTAGACTATAAACCCCATCACAGCTTGCTGTATTCATTTATAACCTTGCCTTAGTAGACAATAAGTGCTAGCTGACTGCGTGAACTAGTAAGTGAAACTAAAAATGTTTCATTAAAGCTGGAAAAGTTAAATCACGATAGGCTACTTGACCAACAATCTTAAAAAAAAAAAAAAAATAGGTAACCTGCAGGTTGGAGGGGGTATCCCACCCTCATGTGGATGCCCTACTGCCAGAGTGTTGTAGGAAATCCCTCCCTCCGTTAACCTCCCAGACCAGAAAATGATATTAATGTGGGTGGGCAGGTGGAATGGATTTGCAGTTTCCCCCGCTTCACAAACAAATAACACTATTAGGCTTTTGTCGGTCTCCAGGGAACTTGCCCAGGTTTTGGTGAATTCCAATGAGCTCCAGTTTGAATCATACAAGATTTCACCTCTGGCTTTCAATTCACTGAAAGAGAGAGCAGCTTCGATATTTGTTTGCCTCACAACTCTAGGAATTTCTCTTTCCCAATGTGATAGCCTGAGAAGTAAAGAACTTAGTGGAGCCACTCTTTAATGGGACAGGACCCAAGGAGCATTTTCTGCTCTTTGTAAGCCATTCCTGAGGGCTGCTGTTGAGAACTGGACCATGGCCTCACACGGCGAGGCACTAGAGCATTTGTCATGTTGCTGCGGAATAAATTTGAATTAAGTGTGATCCGAGGCTGCTGTATGGAGATGTTAATAGATCACTTAACTAGTAAGTGGGCTTAGCCACCCAGCACCTCTTCCCATAGAGGCTTCTACTCAGCATTGGAGTATGAGATCTTTAAGAGACAGATTTCTGCCTATTTTGTTCCCTGCTAAATCCCTTGTGCCTAAAACATCACATGCACCTCATGGATACTTACTAATTAATGTCAAATGAATTAATAAATGAGTGATGGTATTTGCCCCCACTTACTGGGCACTTCCTGTGTGCCTTGCCTGGCTCAATTCACTTAGCAACTTGAGCTTAATCCTCACACCACCCCCACAAGTGGGTTTTGCAGAGGAGAACTTGATGTTAGGTGCTACAAATCTCTCATGCAGCAAGTGTCTCTTAGAAAGTTAGGGTTAACTTCCTTTGTAGGGTCCTGTCTAATCGTCATATTGAATAGATAGTGTGGGAGAGTCAGGTATGGTGGTGGTGGTGGTAATGGTAAGGAGAACCTTCCTCCACATGTTTTGAGAGGCACTGTGATATACAAAAAAGCCACTGGCCAGGGAATTGTCATCTCTGGGTTCAAATTCCATTTTCTGTGTAAACCAGTATGAACTGGGACAAATCACAACCTCCCTGAATCTCGGTTTCCTCATATGTTAAAATACATATATACACATGTGGTATAAAATGAAACCAGCCTTGTCCAGCTCACATGGGCTATAGTGAGGCACCAGTGAGAGAACAGACATGATCGGATGCCTGTCAAGCCCTTTGCTCGTTGAGTCAACTCTTAATAAGGTAGATTCATCAGTGTTTGGCCCAGTTCATGGGGGTTTGGTAGCAGTTATTGAGTACTTGGGGAAATTTTGCATCTAAATGAATTATTCCACATAAAATGTTTCTGGATATCTTGCACATAGTAAGCACTCCATAATACTAATTTTACTATTGTGTTACTGGAAAAACCTCCAAAGACTCTTGTTAGGCTCTGAACCATTTTTATCTATATCCAGAGGAGGCCAGTGAGTTTGACTTTGTGTGATACATTATTTATAGTGGTGTAACATCACTTCATGGAAAATAGATGGGGAAACAGTGGAAACAGTGTCAGACTTTATTTTGGGGGGCTCCAAAATCATTGCAGATGGTGATTGCAGCCATGAAATTAAAAGACGCTTACTCCTTGGAAGGAAAGTTTTGACCAACCTAGATAGCATATTCAAAAGCAGAGACATTACTTTGCCAACAAAGGTCTGTCTAGTCAAGGCTATGGTTTTTCCAGTGGTCATGTATGGAGGTGAGAGTTGAACTGTGAAGAAAGCTGAGTGCCGAAGAATTGATGCTTTTGAACTGTGGTGTTGGAGAAGACTCTTGAGAGTCCCTTGGACTGCAAGGAGATCCAACCAGTCCATCCTAAAGGAGATGAGTCCTGGGTGTTCATTGGAAGGACTGATGCTGAAGCTGAAACTCCAGTACTTTGGCCACCTCATTGCTAAGAGTTGACTCATTGGAAAAAACCCTGATGCTGGGAGGGATTGGGGGCAGGAGGAGAAGGGGACGACAAAGGATGAGATGTCTGGATGGCATCACTGACCCGATGGACATGAGTTTGGGTAAACTCCGGGAGCTGATGGACAGGGAGGCCTGGCGTGCTGCAGTTCAGGGGGTCGCAAAGAGTTGGACACGACTGAGCAACTAAACTGAACAAGTTACCCCCAAACTTAGCAACTTAAAAGCAACCACCTTTGTATTATATCTCATGACTGCATGTAGAATTTGGCAAAGGTTCAGCTGAGTGCTTCTTTTCTCTGCTTCAGTGCAGTGTTAGGGCTACTCAGTGGTACCCACAGGCTGGCTGGGCTGTCGTTGAGGGTCCCAGCCCATGTCACTCACATGTCTGGCACTTTGGCAGGGTCGGCTGCACTCCTCTTCTCCTCCCATGGAGTTTTAGATTATTTCCATAAGTCTGTTCTGCAAGATAGTGAGAACTCTAAGGTGGTGGCCTGGGGCTCCAAGAGTGAGTGTTCCAAGACACTCCTGTGGAACAAACAAGGCTTGTAAGCCTCAGAAGTCCGAGGTATGGCTGTCACATTCTAATAGTCAAGCAAGTCACTCGGGACAGACCAGATGCGGGAAGAGGGGAATTAAGAGTCTGCCTCTGAGAGGCACTGGAGACTTGTTGCCTTCATCTACCACAGTGTAACTCGTACCTGTCGGTAGTATCTGCCTGCAGTGATGTGAGGGAGGAAGAAGAAGGCCACCCATGGGTTCGGTGGGCAAGAGAGGGGTGATTCCCATGGTCTGCCTTTGGAGCTGGGGCATGAGTGCCCCGTATTTGCCATCTCTGACTTGGACCTTTCTCCCTCAGAATGTGTGCCTAGCCCCCTCTCTCTCTGTTACCCTCTTTTCTTCCCATCAGCATATTATCCTGACTGTATTTAGCTATTGCCTACCACACAGTAGATTCCATACATTTGTAGGTAATTTGATTGCTCATCACTTTGCAGGAACAGTGGGGCCTTAGATCTGTGCTGGGGATTCATTCCTTTATCAGGTACCCCTTTTCTCTAAGCTTTGTCTGTGCTTCTTAAGGCCTCGGCCACTCTCTATAGCTTTACCAAGCCACAGTTGAGCAAGGCCAGCCAACCCTCTCTATATCTAATTGAGGGTGTGTCCTTCAAGAAATGGTGAGAAACACAAATGATTGTGTTACTTCTAACTATACCAAGTAGACTCATGTCAAAACACAAAGTAGAAATTTGTGGGAGAGAGGGAGAGAAGAAAGGAGGAAGCTTATTATTTTGGAAAGCTATATTCCACTCTTTTGTTCTGTAGAGTAAGATTTTGACATAAAGAGTTTGGCTGAAACAACACACGCAGTGAGCTAAGGCATGCCTGAGCAGTTATTCCTCCACTTCTTTCGTGAGCTCATGAATGCATCTGTAACCAAACACATAAGGGCTCTGACTTGTCCATTGCTCTCCCAGGTCCTGCTGAGATGACAGTGATGAACTGGAGACTTTATATTTATTACCATAGCAACAAGCATCACCATCCCAGGGCCACTCCCTGAAACCTTTGCAAATGCCGCTTTCCCATTAAGCCCAACCCCTGGGAGATAGTGGAGTGTTGGCAGAAGCAGCAAGACCCACCCCAGAGGCACTGCGGCTGGAGCAAGACTAGGCTTCAGAGGAAGCCTGTCCAGCTTCCCGTACCTCGGAACAGCAGGGGGGAAAAGACAATTAACTCAATCAACTTTTCTCCAGTTGTTTTTTTCTCTTGTGAAGTTTGCCCCTAGTGTGAAAAATCTTACTTTCAACTTAGGTTCCACACCCAGGCAGCTTTACATCTAGAATTTGGAAATTGTCTGGATAAGGAAAAATTGCATCTCACATTTCCCAAATGCTTTGTGCATCTTGGGGCCACCCAGCCTTTCTCAAGCACTAATTATGAGCATTTGTTTACAGCTCATGTCTCAAATGCTGATGCTATGCAGTGTATGTCTGTGACCAGTGACCTGCCATTAATCAATAATCAGAGATCTGAAAACAGGAGTATGTGAACTATGGTACAGGCTCAATTAACCTGAAAAGGGAAGGGAGGGACCTTATGTTCTCACTGAGTTACATCTTGGTGTGGTGTGTGCTGGTGGATTCTGGGAGGTTGCTGAGGGAGCATGACCACAGGCTGAGAGTCTGTGCCTTACAGGGAATGGGTCCTAAGCTTATCCTGCTTTGTCCTGTTTCCAGCAGGCAACCTGGGGCATAGAGACAACCATAAGACAGTGAACTCTGATGACCTGACCTGTCTTGATGCTTAGGAGACTCGAGATCCACACTCAGAGGACAGGCCTAATTTTGATCAAGGCAGGTTCTGGAAGGAGAAAGAGCTTGGACTTAGTGTCCATCCTGGGCATCTTCTGTTAGCATGACTGTTGTCACAGCTGTCCTCTTTCTTCCCATTTCCCTGGATGGTGGTCTGAGCACAAGATCTGATCCCAAGCATAGAATCCTCGCCCTGCCGGTCTTCTCGCCTGTACCGTGGGAATACCAGAACCCCATCTCGGGAGGTTGTTATGAGGATGAAGTGAGGAAACAAACTCCCCCCCACCCCGCCCAGGGCAGCTACACAGTGAGTGTCCGGCCCGCATGGTGCCTTCAGCATTGTCATCCTCACCACCATCTGAGTTGAGGGCTAAGGGCACAGCTACTCGTGTTAGTGACTCTATGGGGTATGGGTTTCCTGAGAGCAGATCTCCACTGTCGTAGGGTTTTCAGGGGTAAACCAATTTAACTACAGCCAGAGCCCTGGTCAGGCCACTCCAGAGACCAGATTTCTTTTTTTTTGAAAAACAAAACAAAACTTTTAATTTTGAATTGGGGTATAGACAATTGGGGCTTCCCAGTGACTCAGCGGTAAAGAATCTGCCTGCAATGCAGGAGACATGAGTTCGATCCCTGAGTCGGGAAGATCCCCTGGAGGAGGACAAGGCAACCCACTCCAGTGTTCTTGCCTGGAGAATTCCATGGACAGAGGAGGCTTGTGGGCTATGGTCCATGAGGTCACAAAGAGTGGGACATGACTAAAGCGACTGAGCATGCACACACACATAGCTGTTTAACAATTTGTGATAGTTTCAGGCGAACAGTGAAGGGACTCAGCCATACATATACATGTATCCATTCTCCCCTAAACTACCCTCCCATCCAGGCTCCCACATAACATTGATCAGTCCCTTGTGTTATACAGTAGGTCCTTGTTGTTTATCCTTTTTAAATACAGTAGTGTGTATAGGCAAGCATAAGTTCCTTCTGTGTCAGTCTCTATAAGTTTATTTGTATTTCTTTTTAGATTCCACATATAAGGGATATAGTATGATAATTTTCCTTCTCTATCTGACTTACTTCACTCAGTATGGAAATCTCTAAGTCCATCCATGTTGCTTCAAATGGCATCTTTTCATTCTTTTTAATGGCTGGGATGCTGGGAGGGATTGGGGGCAGGAGGAGAAGGGGACGACGGAGGATGAGATGGCTGAATGGCATCACCAACTTGATGAACATGAGTCTGAGTGAACTCTGGGAGTTGGTGATGGACAGGGAGGCCTGGCGTGCTGCGATTCATGGGGTCGCAAAGAGTTGGACACGACTGATTGACTGAACTGAACTGAATATTCCGTAGTGCAAATTGTACCACATCTTCTTTATCCATTCCTCTGTTGGTGGACATTTAGGTTGCTTCCATGTCTTGGCTATTGTAAAGGGTGCTGCAGTGAATGTTGGGATGCATGTATCCTTTCAGATCATGTTTTTCTCTGGATACATGCCCAGGAGTGGGATTGCAGGTCCAGAGACCAGATTTCTTTGTGGAATCTTAGTGTTTGGTTTCCTCCCATTTGTGGTATCCTTAGGAGCCCAGCTCTAAGGGAAGAAAGGCAAAATCAAAATCCCTGCCTGTGGACAAGGAGACACTTGCTCATTTCTTTAAAAAAAAAAAAAAAAAAAACGCTTTTAAAGAGTCACGTTAAGGTTAATGGCCAGACAGAAAGGCACATGCTGAGTTGGCGTGCCCACGTGTGTGCTTGCAGTTGCGGGCTGGGCTGGGCTGCTGCGCCTGAAGATGGGCGCCCCTGCCTGTAGCACACTGGCTCCTGGGCGGTCGCTTCCCGTCCACACAGGGCAGCCCCGTGCTTGGGGCTCTGGGCTGCTGCGAGGTGGAGCACCTGCCCAGTGTCTCCCACTCACGTGTCTCTCATGGGAGGAATGTCTGGGCTTCACTGTGAACCACAGGGACTCAGAATGGGCCTGCCCCAGCCCTCCCCACCACCCCTACCTGCTGTCTTTCCTGTTTTGCTGGCTGTGGGCAGGGCGTGCCCTCATGTCCCTCCAGAGACCCCCATGGCTCCAATCAGAGGCAGCAGCAGGGTGAGGTCAGCCAGGTGCCGGTCCAGGGGCCCTGGGACAAGACAGGGAGCCCCGGGTCACAGCCCAGGTGGTGCAGCAGGCCTGTCTCCTGCCATGACACATGTGACAGGTTTCATCATCTGTCTTGTGTAACCCAAGTACGGAAGACCAGAAGCCCTGCCTGGGTCCACACACCAGTGCAGTCCCTTATACATACACAACAGGCTTTCAGAGCACACGTATGTGAGAATGAGATTTTTATCAGGATAAATTTAAATCCACTCAAAATTCATTATCTTGAAAGTAACTCATTCCCAGCTTGGCACCCCTCAAGCATTGTTATCCACACATTACTCGCGACCTCACAACTAACGGAAGTTGACATCGGGTTTTAAAGGGCGATTCCTCTCCCATTAGGGGCTTCAGCAGAGTCCTTGAAATAACCGCCCCCCACCCCAGCTCACTCTCTCTTACCCTCTGGGCACCCCTAACTTTCCAGAAAGATCCATAATGGAAAGCAGATGTCCTGTGCACCTGCCCTGAGAGACCCGGATGCCCGCACTTCTCTGGTGCATGTGGCCAGGTGAAGCCCCCAAGCAGGTGTGTTGCCCACAGCACAGGCAGGGCTGCTGCCCGGGTCAAAGCCTTGTGTGTCCCCACCGCGCGAGCTGGAGCCCTGTGGGGCCTCTCAATGTGTGGTCCACAGCTTTGCAACCTAACTTAGCAGGGCACTCATTAAAAAGGCACACTCAGGACCTGCCCCAGAACTACTGCATCAGAATCTCTGCATGTGGAGTCTAGGAATTTGCATTTTTTACCCTGAACACCTCCCCACCCCCAGTTACGTGTACTCTTAGCAGGAAGCACTGGTGAGGAGCACTCCTGTATAGCCCTTTCCTCACACCCTCCCACTAGGAGGAGTCCAGTGTCTCGGGGCTTGGGGAGCCCTAGAGATGGTGGCCACCCTGCTGTGGGGAAAAGCAAGCACCTGAGATGGAGAGTTACAGCTCCTCAGCCGGGAGGGGCCCTGTCGTCCTCTCAGGCTTCTGGTTCTTCACTTTTTTGTTTTCGCTGTGCTGGGTCTTCATTGCAGCGTGTAGGTTTAGTTGCCCCATGGTATATGGGATCTCAGTTCACTGACTGGGGATCGAACCTGCATCCCCTGCATTGGAAGGCAGATTCTTAACCACTGGACCACCAGAGAAGTCCCAGATCATTCCTTTAGTATAGAGTTTGACTGAAGAAACTGATGGACCAAGGAGCGCTTCCAAGTACTGAGAACCTTCTAAGTTAGGTACTGTGCCTGAGCCCTCTCTTACCCTTTGGCAAGGTACTGGTTGTTATCTCTGCTCTATAGCAGTACAAACTGAGGCTCAGAGAGGTTGTGTGACTGGTCCAAGACCACACAGCTGGTGAAAGCAGAAGAAGGCGGTATCCCAGGGCTGGCTGACTCTCTTCTGGTGACGCTGCCAGCATCTCCCGGTGGAGATGATGTGGGTCAGCCTGTGAGGCGGAACACTGGGTTATTTTCTGATTCAGTAAAACCAAACTTCCCCTGAGCCTTTGAGCTTAGAGATCCAAGGCTGAGCGTGTGACAAGGCGCCTTGAGACTAAGGTGGTTTTATGACCTCAAACATCAGCGTGCTCCTTCCCAAACCTGTGCTGACTCTCCGAAAGGAGGAACTACTTTGTCTGGGGTCTGGGTTCTTGCCTTGTGGAGGCAGTGCTGTTTGTTAACCTGAAGAAGGGACTTGGAGGTTCTAACCATGTGTCATTACAGCAGGGATTGGCATGAGGGCGGATGCTCATAGGTGATTCCTCCTCCAGCCCCACCTCTGCCACCCCTTCTCCTTCTGCCATCATTTCCTCTGCTCTGCAGCTGCCCGCTGTCCAGTCCATCAGGAGACACAAAGCCGTATAGATCACCCCCCAGTGATGCAGCTCAGCCTCCTCTGCTGTTAATTGGCCATGGGAGCTGTGTTATGAGTAATCAGAATTGTTACTCTCTCTCCTAATGACCTTTGTCAGGAGACCACCTTCAGGATGTTCTCCAATTAGGGAGCTTCCAGGCTGGCAGGGCAGCATGGCCTGTCTGCCCAGAGCTCCCACACAGTGCCGGTGGCTCATTATACTGGAGCCCGAAGCCCTCTGGTCCTGCCGGTCAGCCCAGCCCTGCAGAGGGATGGGAGGCAGGTCTCGTCCTCACATCTTCAGGCTCCCAGATACTCTGCACTCCCTCCCTTGGTGGGGAGACCCTCCTATGGTCAGCATAAAGGGCCACACTCACTAGACCCTTAGCACATTCTCTGTTGGAAGAATTTTTTATTTGGGAGAGATGGTTTCTTTAGAGATCAAAGGCCTATTCCTGGAGATGGTGGCCCAATCAGGGCAGATGAGAGCTACGAGGAAAGTCACAAACAGTCCAGTCCCACCTGCCCCCAAAGAGAAGAGGAAGGGGCCGAGGCCAGGGAGAGGAGAGTCTTGTCTAGTGGGTTCCACAACACAGGGCAGCAGGACTGGGGTCCACCCACGTGGTCCTGCTTCCCTTCCCCTCATCCCAGCTTCAAACACAGACTCTCTTTTCCACGTCTCTTTCCTCCCATTGAGGCCTGGTTGTGGGCCAGGAGGAGGCCTCTGCCCACACCAGTAGGCTATGCAGACATCAGTGAGACAGTCATGGTCCTGTAACTCTGTGTTCAGGACAGTCTCCTCCAGAGCCTTCATATGCATCAGAATGAAAGTGCCCCCAATGGGCAAACAGAGCACTGTGAGTTCTTGGCTTGGCAAGTAGAGGATGCCTTTGTTCAAAGACAGTAGTGTCCCCTCATCCAGATAAGTTCAATCTGATGCCAGGAAACACAGACCGTGAACTAGATTTCATCCCTCCCTGGACGCTGTGTGGTGAATAAACTAGTGCTGTATGTAGTAGCCATGAGCTTTGAGGACAGGGTCCAAGTCTTTCCTGTCCTCTGTTGTATTCCCAGGACATAATGCCTAGCCCATAGTAGGAACGCAAAATTATTCAGTAAGTGAATGAATGACTGCTTTAACTTTTTAAAATATGTATTGTTATTTTTTAAATTTATCTGGCTGTGCTGGTCTTAGTTGCGGCATGTGAACTCTTAGTCATGGCATGTGGGATCTAGTTCCATGACCAGGGATTGAACCCCTGTCTCCTGCTTTGGGAGCACGGAGTCTTAGCCACTGGACCACCATTCAGTCCCTGAATACTTTAAATTAAAGTTCAAACTTATCCTTTCTGAGAGGAGCCCAGAAGGGCTATCCCAAGAAATGAATCTCCAACAGTGGAGATTCAGCTGTCATGAGTGCCTTAGAAGGTCAGCTGGGCCTTAAATCTTCCCTCACAGTAGTCTGCTAATTACTTTGTCAGGTTTTCTGCTGAAGCATCTAAATGCACATTCAAAATAGTTTTCCCTTATGTCTCTTCCTTAATATCTCAGCACAGCTCCTGCTGTGGACAGTTGCTAAGCCTCAGGCCTGGCAGTTTAACAGCTTTGCCGCCTGGGAAGGGCCTTGTCTTGTGTGTTTCACTTTGTGTCAAGATGCTTTGCTTTGAGTCTCCTGCTACAGGGCAGTTGGGACAGGCTATCTGAATAACTGGAGAACAGCTTCTGGGACAAATCATGGGCATAAGCTAAAATTCTTTTTTTTTTTTTTTTTTTGGTCATGAATGAAATTTTAATGTTTAAAAGATGTACAAACTAATACCTTTGTAGTAAAGTGTTTTTACAATTTGGTACCACCTTCACCCATGAAGAAGATCTATATCAAGCACTTTTACTGTCTGGAACATAGTAAATGCTCAATAAATGGGAGCCCATCAATCTTTTCTATCATGTTCACTTGAAATAGGTTAATCCACAGGCTAAAATTTCAGCACAATCTGATACAGATGAGAAATTTCATGTAAAGGGTGTTTTGATTTGTTTTCATAGATTTCCTCTCAATGGAATGTCTCTTTATTGGGAAGGGGGAAAGATCTAGCCTTTTTCAGGTACTGGCTGGGGGCTAGGCCAGCTGTTTAATGTTCATTGTTGTATTCTTCTCTGCTGACCTCAGGGGAAGGTTTGCTCTCCCATTTTCCAGAAGAGGAGCTCAGGATTGTCGAACTCCAACGCCAGTATGCTTTCTCTTCTCTCGTCTTTAGAAGTGAGCCCAGAAATGGGAACTATGCGTAGTGAAGTCAGCCAAAATGGCCCATGTGACAACGTGATCAGGTCACTGTCAGCTTCCCTGCCCAGACCAGCTTTCCACTGGTCTTTCAGAGGACACTGTCATCTAACCTGCCAGGATTTCAGCATCACCAACAGAAAGGGAGTGTGGGCCAGCAAACCAAGGTGCCCCGGACCACCTCAACATCAAAACTGAGTGGCTGCAAACTCGGAACTCTTCACAACATGCTCTTTCCTTGTCTCTCATGTATTGAATCAAAATATCTCCCTATTCCCCATCTCCAAAACATTTCCATCAGGTTATACATTTCTCACATTTTCCGTGAACTGCCTGTGTTGTCAGCTGGTCCCAGGAGGTTTTCATCATTCTGGTATGATTATTTCATAAGATTTCCTGCTGTAGCCTCCGGCACTGCCCACAGATCTCCACTAGTAACCAGTGAATGGAGTCTCTCTGCACTGACATTTTGAACTGCTAGAAAGTTCAGGGGTGCCGTCTACCCAGGACCCGCAGGCTGCCTCAGGTCCTGGTGGCCCCAGAAACCCGGGGTACAGGGGCTCCCTCTAGTGGTGTCACACAGAATGCCCTTTCTCTTGTGCAGAAGGTCCTGGTTTCACAAAGGCAGGTGTGGCTGTTTATCAGCGAGCGCCCCTTGTCTTGGAGCAGAGGTGACGTGGGGGTGGGTTGGTTGTTGTTGTTCAGTTGCCAGGTCGTGTCGAGTCTTTGTAACCCCAGGGACTGTAGCACGCCAGGCTCCCCTGTTCCTCGCCACCATACCCCCTGGGACCACAGCACCGTCCCCCACTGCCCCGCCTCGGCTCAGAACTTGGGCCATGTACATGGAAGGGCTCTAGTCCTGGCCTGTGGTCACCCAGCCTTCACGGACCTATCCTGTGTTCTTGTGTATAAAAAGGCTCATACTAAGTCATTTCCATCTTCCTCCTGCCCTATGCAGGTCCCCTGACCTCTGTGGTGAGTCGTTTAGGGGGCTCATTCTCAGAGGGGAAGAAAATCGTCCCACCACCGGTCCCCTCCCTCGCCAGCATGGGCAGCCACCATTCGTTTCCGCAGTCATCCCGCTGCCTGCCACTCAACCTTCCTCCCCTTCACCACCGTCACTGCCCCCACCCACTCTGTGTCCCACTCCAGGCCCCTTCAGAGCCTCCATCCACCTCTTGGTCTCCCCACTGTGACTACCCCCTTTCCAGCACACAGCTGACTGGAAGCTCCTGTTTGCATGTGACAAGACCTTATTTCCTCCTGTCGCTGCAGTCGGGCAGCACCCTTTGCCTTTGAGGGTAGGGAACAGACATGTGGAGCATCTCTCAGCGGGGAGCCCTGTGTGCAGCCCTGCAGTAGGGACACCAGGGTATGTGAGGTAGCAAGGCTCGGGCCTCCAGCTCCTAAAATGCAAACGGGACAGCTGAGTGCCTCCTGAATGGGGTGACAACTGAAGTTTCCACTGGTGTAAGTGAATGCGTGTTGGGGTACCGTCTCCATCAAGGTGAGCAGTGCTGAATGGTCAAACAGGAGCTGGAAACACTGGCCAGGAAACAGGTTGCTCTGTGCAGTCTGAGGACAAAGCCAGCACGCCAGCTCCAACATGTTGTGATGGTAATACCAGGGCATCTTCTCTTTCTTCTTTATGGTCCCCATACAGAAACCGGGTACAGGGAACTCCACAACTGGAGGTGCGCAGCTCGTCTGTTCCCTGTTCATCTGGCCTCAGGCTCCCAGACCACCACATTAGCAGCCTCAGGCATCAGAACATTAACCCAGTCCTGGGGACCTTGGGTCTTGTTTCTAATCTGGAACAACTTGTAAAGGAAAAACAAGTTTGGCAAGAGTTTCTCCTAAGGTAGCCTGAATAACCTAATTAAACATGTAGTTTTCGAATTAAATTTCCTACCACAGAAATGGAATTAAGTTTCACAAATTTCTGCACTTGATAATTGTCTAAGAATAATTTTTTTTCAGGCTAGCCCTCTTTTCTTCTTTGTCCATACTCTTTCCCTGGGTGATGTCATCTAGTCCCGTGATTTTAAAATCTTGCAGTTCTCTGTCTCCAGTTCACACTTGTTTCCTGAACTCCAGGCCCACAAAGCCAACTGCTCCCTTGCTTTTCTGTGCTTGGACACTTAATAGATGCCTCAATCTTAGTGTAGTTGGAATAAATCTCTTGAATTTATGAGCAAACTTGATCACTCCCCACCTCAGTGAAGAGCAAGCAGCCTTCACCTGGTTATTCAGGAAAGAACCTTGACTTTTTCTTTCACTCACAGCATCATCTGCTGTGTCAGCAAGCCCTGCCTGAAACAGCACAGGAATCCCTCCACTCTCCCCGCCGCCCACCCCCCGCCTCCCCCAGTCCAGGCCCCAGCACCTCTTGCTCTGGCAACTCCAGCAGCCTCCTAAGGCGATCTATTGCTTCTCCTTAGGCTGCTGTTTCAGCCATGCTTCCTCCCACCACACCACCTGAAGCCAGAATCCATTTTAAAAGCATAAATCATATCGAATTGTTCTCCTGCTCAGAATCCCCCAGCGGCTTGCCGTCACACTTGGGCTGCAGTCAGGGCTCTGCGCACGGCCCTGCCGGCTCTGGGTCACCTCCTTCCCTCACCTCTTCAGCCACTTTCCTCCCCTCTCCACCACCCCAGACACTCTTCTTGCTCCTCCTTGAAAATACCACATCTGTTCCCACCACAGGGACTCGGCCGTTGCTCTGTCCTCAGATCCTCTTTCCTCACTTCATACAAGTCATGAAAGGCCATCTCCTCCAAGAGGCCTTCCCTGACCACCTCATCTAAATAGTTCTTCACCCCCGCCCTCCTCATCCACTTTCCCTGATATCATTTTCTTCATGGCACTTACCACTCCTGTCTGTCTCCTCCACTTGAATTTCAGTTCCCCGAGGGCAGGGATTTTGTCTGTTTTGGTTACTGCTGTATCTGCAGTACATAGATTAGGGCCTGTCATGCAGTAGGAGATAAAGTATTAGGACGAATGAATGAATGGGCAACAATAAAACCAGCCCAGCTTGCTTCTATGTGCTACAGCTACAGCTAAGTGCTTCAGTTGTTTCTGACTATGTGTGACCCCATAGACAGCAGCCAATCAGGCTCCTCCATCCCTGGGATTCTCCAGGCAAGAATACTGGAGTGGGTTGCCATTTCCTTCTCCATTCTATGTCCTATGAGCTTGCATACAGGGTGAGAAGATAGTCTCGCTTGTGATTTTCCCAAAAGCATCATTTAGGAATTGTTTCTGAATTGAGCACATAAGATATCAGAAGGCCTCACTTCTAGAGCCACATGACCGGTGTCGCCCAGAGTGTGTTCTTGGAGAACACACAGCAAGGGAGCAGGTGCAGAGTTCACCAGGTGAAAGTGAGGCTTCTTATGGCACAGCCATCTAGCCCAGGGTCACGCAAGAGGTGAAGTGCAGAGAGCAGGCACGTGTCCAGCACTGACCGTGAAGCCAGCCCTAGCTGCAGTCCCAGAAAGGTGAGCCAGTCAGGGCTGCTGTATGACCCTCTCTGGCTTCAGAAGCACTTCTGGAAACAGGCACAGCTCTCGATCTCTGCCAGACTCCAGTAGACTCCCTGTTCCTGCAGCACTGTTTGAGATCATCCGATTCCACCAGGGAATTTGCCCAGGAGTCATGCGTGCTCAGTAACTCAACCAGAGTCAGAGGCAACTGAGCACACACGCCCTGTCTCAGGGCCCCACCCTCCTCCCAGAACCTAGACCAGAGTCCTTCCACCCAGCCATAACAAGTGGTAAGCCCTGCAATTGCTTAGTGAGATATCGGAGCAATATTAAAGATTTCTTCACTTTCTGTTTGTGATCATTTAATCTTAAGCATTTCTTGAAAAAAGTAACACCTGAATGTGGATTTTTTTTTAATTGAAGTATAATTTACATACAATGAAATGCATCAGTTCAGTCAGTTCAGTCTCTCAGTCGTGTCCGACTCTTTGCGACCCAATGCATAAGTCTTTGTTAATAATTTGTAACAAATATATATGCCATTACTCACATCAAAACTTAAACCATTCCTATCACCCTAGCAAGATCTCATGTTTCTTCTGTGCTGTGTTTTCTCTCCTCTCCTGAAACTCAAATTACATGTATGTTCAGTTCAGTTCAGTTGCTCAATCATGTCTGACTCTTGGCGAGCCCATGAACCACAGCATGCCAGGCCTCCCTGTCCATCACCAACTCCCGGAATCCACTCAAAAGCATGTTCATTGAGTCGGTGATGCCATCCAACCATCTCATCCCCTGTCATCCCCTTCTCCTCCTGCCCTCAATCTTTCCCAGCATCAAGGTCTTTTCAAATGAGTCAGCTCTCCGCGTCAGGTGGCCAACGTATTGGAGTTTCAGCTTCAACATCAGTCCTTCCAGTGAACACCCAGGACTGATCTCCTTTAGGATGGACTGGTTGGATCTCCTTGCAATCCAAGGGACTCTCAAAAGTCTTCTCCCAACACCACAGTTCAAAAGCATCAATTCTTTGGCGCTCAGCTTTCTTTATAGTCCAACTCTCACATCCATACATGACCACTGGAAAAACCATAGCCTTGACTAGACAGACCTTGGTTGAGAAAGTAATGTCTCTGCTTTTTAATATGCTGTCTAGGTTGGTCATAACTTTCCTTCCAAGGAATAAACGTCTTTTAATTTCATGGCTGCAGTCACCATCTGCAGTGATTTTGGAGCCCAGAAAAATAAAGTCTGACACTGTTTCCCCATCTATTTGCCATGAAGTGATGAGACCAGTTGCCATGATCTTAGTTTTCTGAACGTTGAGCTTTAAGCCACCTTTTCACTCTCCTCTTTCACTTTCATCAAAAAGCTCTTTAGTTCTTCTTCACTTTCTGCCATAAGGGTGGTATCATCTGTGAATCTGAAGTTATTCATATTTCTCCCGGCAATCTTTATTTCAGCCTGTGCTTCCTCCAGCCCAGCGTTTCTTGTGATATACTCTGCATATAAGTTAAATAAGCAGGGTGACAATATACAGCCTTGACATACTCCTTTTCCTATTTGGAACCAGTCTGTTGTTCCATGTCCAGTTCTAACTGTTGCTTCCTGACCTGCATACAGGTTTCTTAAGAGGCAGGTCAGGTGGTCTGGTATTCCCATCTCTTTCAGAATTTTCCACAGTTTATTGTGATCCACACAGTCAAAGGCTTTGGCGTAGTCAATAACACATGTATGTTAGTCCTATTCAGATATTCTCCTAGCTCTCTGGTGATCTGTTCAATTTTTTTTACTGTATTTCTTTTACTGTGTTCAGTCCTTTTTATTATTGACTTATCTTGGAATTTGTTGATCTCATTACCTGCTCTGTCTAATCAGCTTATTCTTATTTAAGTCCAGTTAATGTGGTGTTGGAAAAGACTCTTGAGAGTCCCTTGGACTGCAAGGAGATCCAACCAGTCCAATTTGAAAGAGATCAGCCCTGGGATTTCTTTGGAGGGAATGATGCTGAAGCTGAAACTCCAGTACTTTCGCCACCTCATGTGAAGAGTTGACTCATTGGAAAAGACTCTGATGCTGGAAGGGATTGGGGGCAGGAGGAGAAGGGGACAACAGCAGATGAGATGGCTGGATGGCATCACTGACTCAATGGACGTGAGTCCATCCTGGACATGAACTCCGGGAGTTGGTGATGGACAGGGAGGCCTGGTGTGCTGCGATTCATGGGGTTGCAAACAGTCAGACACGACGGAGCGACTGAACTGAACTGAATAAATTGAATATATTGTATATAAAGTTCTATTAAAGGCTTCCTCTTCTCTGAATTTGGTTCACTTAGACATATATTCCTTTATTACTATCACATGACTAAAAATAAGGTATGAATTTTAGTCCTTCTGAGTTTTTTTCGTTGTTGTTATAATAGGAGCAGCAATCTTTTGGAAATTTCTGTCTTATACTGAGATATACTTCTGTCTGAAATTTTAGATGCCTTTTTTTTTAATGTCTACCATATTATTGGGAAATTGTAAGAACAATACAAAGGACTCCAAAATATACTTCACAGAGGACCTCATTGAAGTTTCATCCTAACAGTGTCCTTTATAGTAAGAGACGTCACATCGAACCACCTATTACATTTAGTTGTCATGTATCCTCAGCCTGCTTCAATGCAGAACAGTTCAATCCTTTCTTGGCCTTCATATCCTTAACATTTTTTAAGATTATAGGCCAGTCATTTTAATAATGTCTCTCAATTTGGGTTCTGATCTCATGTTTCTTTGTGACTACACTGAAGTTGTGAATTTGGGGCAAGAATAAAACTGAAGTTATGATGAGCTCTGCTCCTCAGTTCAGTTCAGTCGCTCAGTCGTGTCCGACTCTTTGAGACCCCATGAATTGCAGCATGCCAGGCCTCCCTGTCCATCACCAACTCCCAGAGTCCACCCAGACCGATGTCCATTGTGTCGGTGATGCCATCCAACCATCTCATCCCCTATCTTCCCCTTCTCCTCCTGCCCCCAATCCCTCCCAGCATCAGGGTCTTTTCAAATGAGTCAGTTCTTCGCATCAGGTGGCCAAAGTATTAGAGTTTCAGCTTCAACATCAGTTCCTCCAGTGAACAACCAGGACTGATCTCCTTTAGGATGGAGCTCTGCTCCTGCATCCCATCAACTGAGAATGGATGGCAACCTGTCCCATCGCTGGTAATGTTAACTTTGATCACTTGAATAAGACGATATCTACCAGCTTTCTCCACTGTAAAGTTACTCTGTTTTCCTTTAAAACTAATAAATGTTTTCTGATTAGATATTTTTAAGCTATGTAAATATCCTGTTATTCCTTTCTCACCCACCAATTTTAACATTTATTGATTTTCTTGGCCTGAAATAATTAATACTATCATTGCCAAATGAAAATTTTCTACCTCCTTTAATTCTTCTATTCTTATTAATTGAAATTCTACTGTAAGGAAGACTTTTCTACTTTACCCCATTTATTTGCTCAGTTTTTAAAACTCGCTGTGGATTTGTGGATTTCTGTTTATTCAATGGGATATTACCTGCTGCTATCATTATTTTCAGGAGGTCCAAGATTTGGCCAGCAGGAGCTTCTTCAAACTGTATTCTACATCTTTTGATATGTTCCATGATTTTTTTAAAAAGACTTTTCCTTACTTTCTGGCACAAGATACCCTGGGCTATTCTTATACTTTCCCTGCCCCTTCCCTGGAATAAGCCATTTTTTTCAAAGAGCCTTGGTTCCCATTAGTGGTGAATTGCATATATAAACCAAGACATGAGAATAAAATGTGCTCCTTACTACTGGAGTTTTACTGCTCCTGGCTCCTCTCAGAAAAGACACACAGGAGACACACACACACACCCACAGTTCATTTTCTAGAGTTCATTTTAGCTTCCCTCTTTTCTTATTTGTAACTCTCTTCTGTAAGAAACCTGGCTCCCATTATCCTCAAGGTATGCATCTATTGCTTGGTCCCCCTGTATATAAAGTAATATCCTGACCCCATCTTCCTCTGTGGGTCCTTGTCCCACCTGCCACTGCCCAGTGTGCTGATACTAGAACCAATTTTGCCTTCATTCTTTGGTCCCCTTCCTTGTGGTACCCCACTCCCCACTTGCCTACCTCTTAACTATGAATTTTTGAAATTAAAATAGTATTAGAATTTTCTCCCCTTGGAATAAAATAGCAAAAGTCATTCTGACACATTTAGATGTGAAATGATAAGTATGCTTGTTGTCACAAATCAAACATAGTTTTGTTTTGGCCAATAAGACCTGCTTAGAAGGATATTTTGGTTTTAAATATTGTCCCATTTTGCCACTCTAGATAAGGTTGATCCAATAACTGGTACAGAATGACTTCTGCCCAGGCTTTAGTTAGAAATGTGTCAATGAGAGCAAAGCCCTCCCTCTCCGCTGATTCTGCCTCAGGAGAGGAGGACCAGTCAAAAGCAGATTTGTTCTGGTCAATATAAACTAGAGATCAGATGGCATTACAGGTCAGAGACCCACACTGTGCCTAAAGGCATTGCTTATTCAGAAGATACTTCAAACCCAACTCAGTCTTTTTTATTTCTGTTATCACAAGTGGTCTGAAAGTGGTAAGTCAGTGATCTGGTATTTGTCACCGGCCACCTCACTATACTGAGAAAAGTACTGCTCCTAAGTGGCCTTGCTCAGGGCTTTGAGATAGAAGATAGGGACATAGGTTACTGGTGATAACTGTGTCTTTTTTCCTCCACTGCATCCCATTCATAGACTGCTCTTTAATTTGTAACTTTCTGGTGTTGGAAGAGCTGAAGTTTGCTTTAAACATGCAGGTGGACTCAGAAAAATGGCAAGAGGCTATCCAGCAGTGACTGCAGGCTTCCCTGAGTCTCTTCTGTGGCAGGAACAGTTCTCAGCCACTTTCCAAAGAGCAGACTAGTGCTGCGTTGAGTATTGTATCCCTGTATTTACCTCA
The DNA here is from genome assembly GCF_029407905.1 of Bubalus kerabau. NCBI lineage: Eukaryota > Metazoa > Chordata > Mammalia > Artiodactyla > Bovidae > Bubalus > Bubalus kerabau. Next base: position 213,905,625 of record NC_073624.1, on the reverse strand, counting down.
GCTTTGTAATTGTTATATAATACTTTTAAAAGTCATAACCTAACTTCTGCCTCTGGCGGTGTGGCAGAGAAATATATTTTTAAATCCTTATAGGCATTGATGTGCTGGTAAGAATGTAAGGAATACTTAGAGGTTTAAAAAAGAAAGTGAAATAAGGATCCCAGAGAGTAATGTAGCTGGAAGCTGGCTTTGCCTGGAGGGCTTTGGCCAAACTGGGTGAACCTTAGCTTTGGTTTGATAACCCAGCATAATTCAGGGCAGCAAGGACAAACCCCAGGGTCCTTCCAAGTTGGATATATCTGGAAAAATTTCTCTCCTTCCCATTATAAACCTGAAACTCCAAGGGGTTACATCCACAATGGAGGATTAAACAAGAAAGAAACATACCCTGTCACAAGCAAGTACAAGCGAATGTGCTTGTCTCAAGTCCTGGCACAAAATTAAAATAGTAGAACAAAATTAGGGGGAAAAAATCTCATGATAACATATAACCATATGGTGATCTATATAAGAAACTGTAGCTCAGATGCAGACTACCTAGGTAGTCTGTAAAATCTCAAGCATAAAACTGAGCTTAACCCAGAATGATGGCGTCCTTGAGTACCTAGCACAAGCGCTTAGCTTAAGATGAGCCCATCTTCAAACTGTGCATCCAGAATTTTCACAGATCTACTTCCAAGAAGTGTGAGCTCACTCTTAAAAAAATAAACTTGAAATGCCATGGAGGAGAAACACCATGCAACAACCAGCATAAAGAACAATGTGACTCGGAATATAAAATATATGTTTAATGATTTTTGAAGATTCAAATATGGTTGAAAATCAAGAGATTCTTGAGATGACCATTCATCTTCATGAAGAACTAAATAGAACTTTCAGAAATAAACATTCAAAGATAAATGCTCAATGAGAGAGTGCAAGAGTAGATTAGAAAAAGCCTGAAGAATTCAGGAGTTAGAAGATGAATTAGAAAAAAATTACATAGAATGTAGCACAGAGAAACCAAATATGGGAAATGTGAAAGAGATAAGAGATACTGAGATAGAAAGAGGTAGAATGAGGACTTGTAACGTGTCTAATCAGAATGCCTGGGGGGGGGCGGCGTGGGGAGAGAAATAATGGAGCAGAGACAATATGTAAAGAAAGATGGCTGTGATGAACTGATGAAAGACATGAATCCTCACTTCCTGGAAGCCAAATGAATTGCAAGCAGAACAAATGCAGAGAAATCTGCATACTTACATTATAGAGGGGCTTCCATAGTGGCTCACATGGTGAAGAATCTGCCTGCAATACAGAAGACTCAGGTTCCATCCCTGGGTCAGGAAGATCCCCTGGAGAAGGAAATGCCAACCCTCTCCAGTATTCTTGCCTGAAAAATCCCATGGACAGAGAAGCCTGGCAGAAGGAGTACGTGGTGTTTCAAAGAGTCAAACACAGACGGGCGACTAACGCTTTCACGTCATGGAGAAACTGCAGGAAAACAAAGTGAAGATTTTAAAATGATTCAAAGAGAAAAGAAGGATTACATACAAAAGAATGAAAAGGCTGTCAGCTAACATCTCAGTAAGAAGGAAGCCAAAGAGCAGAATAATAAAATGTTTATTGAGTTGAGAGGAAAAATCTGTGAACATAGAATTAATTACAGAGCGCAAATCACTCTTTTAAGTGAGGGTAATACAGATATTTTAGACAGACACAACTAAGAAAACTCGAGGCATAAGAAGGAATTATGAGGAATAAAAGTAGAATTAATATATACTATTTTCATATATTTAGGTCAAGGGAGGAGTGATTATAGTTCATATGGTCTGAAGTTCTTCTGTGGAGGGTATAGTTATTAGTTAATTTTGGACTTAGGTTAATTTATACATTTTTTAATTTATGGATTAAAGAGTAGAAGAATAAAAAGAGTATATTTAATTTTCATCTGAGTAGAAGAAAAGAACCAAAGGTGAAGTATTCAATCCAAAATAAAGAAACAAAAGAAAGAGGACCATGGGAAAAAGCAATCAACAATCTAAATAAACTGTATAGATGAATAATGGCATGTGTGTACAATGGGCACCATAAGTGAAAATGAATTGCAGGTATATGCAAAGGTGTGAAACTAGACAGTATAAGAGCAGAGAGGTCACTTCACAGGTAAGTAAGTATAGGGTGATTCATTTCTGTAAAGTTCAGAAACATGTTTTAAAAAAAAGAGCAGTATATTGCATAAAAATACAAAGATGAGCTCAAACTACAAAGAAAAACAAAACAATAATAGACAAAAATTCCAGATAATATTTACCTCTGAGTAGAAATGAGGGAATAAAATGGGAGGAATTCAAAACTAATGAAACTTTTTTAAGTGCATTGATGAGTACATAGTTGTTTATTGTACTGTAATGCTTAGGCTGTGCACAAAGTGTATAAGTATTGTTATATTCACTCATCATTTAATAGGAATGATTTAAACATGTACAGCTACTTTAATTTTGTCTTTTATGTGTTGTGAAAAGTTTCTGATGCTGTTTCATTCCAGGTGGATAGCTAGGCGAAATATAGTGACTATCATTTATCAAATGACTATCATGTTCCCTATGTAGTAGCCACTCTTGTCATACATCGAATTTTCAGATACATGGGGATTTATTTCTGGACCCTCTTCTATTTTATTGTCACATCAACAGTCATTGATCTGTCTATTCCTCAATCATTATCTTATTGATTTGATCATATAGCAGCTTTCTGGTTTGATGTTCTGATATCAGGAAAGTCATATGCCACTTCACTATTCTTTTTCTTATTTTTCTTGGTTATCTGGGGCCATTTATTCTTCCAAATGAACTTCTTGAGATTATTTTATCCAGTTCCCAAAATATTGCATTAAATTTGTAAATTTATGGTAATGTCTTCCCACCCAAGAATATAAAATGTCTTTGCATTTGTTCAAATCTTATTTTATGACCTTCAATAAGATTTTATAGTCTTTTCATATCAGTTCTATGGCTTTCTTGTTAAATTTATTCATAAATATTTTATGGTCTTATCATTATTATGAGTGGACTATTTTCCCTTTTCCATTTCTAATTATTTTGCTAATGAAGAGAAGAATGGCTAATTTTGGCATATTTATCATCTGTCCAACCACCCTCATCATAATTCTCTTAAAATTCTCTTATTTTTTCACTAGAACCTCTTGGTTTTCTAAGTATACAGATACACAATTAGTGAAAAGAGATAATTGTTAGTTGCCTCTTCCAAATTTTCACTAATGTTTCATCCTCTTGTTTTACTGCACTTCCTTTTTGAATAAAAATGGTGATGACAAGTACCCCTGTCTGGCTCCTGATCTTTACCTGAAGCAGTGGTTGACCATTTAAAAGGACATATTTAGAAGTTGTCTTCTGTGCCTTTTCTTCCTTAAAGTTTTTATTTAGAATGACTACTGTATTTCAGAACTTTTTTTTTCTTCTTCTATTTTTTGCTCTGGGCCTTGAGATACATACTCTACTTGATCTTGGAAGATTTGAGTCCCAGTGCTGACCATTCTCTTTTTAAATCCCTCTGATTTTCTTTTTGGTTCAAAAATCATGACTCTTGAAAACCCTCCTTGTGCTGTGCTCACTCCTCCTGGAGTTTTGATATCTTGTTGACTGTTGAAGTCATTATCCTTCTCTAGCAGCTCTAATTCTGGTTGTTCTTTTCCCCCGGAAGCCGGACCCCCTCATGTGGATGGTTATTGTCCACTGCCTGCTCCCCGGAGCTCAGATTCAGATGCTGAAATACTTCACTGGCCCCTACGGAGACATCTGAAGGAAGTCTCCGGCTCTCCATTCAGCATGTGCACTCCCGGGCTCAGAGCTGCAGCACACCCAGCTGTTAAGGTGGGATAGATAGCCAGCCTCCCTGGGCCCCCAGGCCCACCTGCCAGAGGCCTCAGCAGCTGCTCGGTTCAGGCAAACCAGAGTAGAAATGGAATTATCTATTTGATACTATTACTGAGCTTTGTTTCGATATTATCCAGCATGTATTTTTATGATTGAGAGAAAAAGGGCAGGTCTTTAAAGAGGAGAAACTGATACCCTTCTGGTGGTGGTTATTGTTGTTTAGTTCCCGAGTCATATCTGACTCTTGGCAACATCATAGAATGTAGCCAGCTAGGCTCCTCTGGCCCATGGGATTCTCCAGTCAAGAATACTGGAGCGGGTTGCCAATCCCTTCTCCAGGGAATATTCCTGACCCAGAGATCGAACCTGCATTGGCAGGCAGATTCTTTACCATTGTACCACCTGGGAAGCCCGCCCTTCTGACTAGAAAGTACTAAATTTTTCTGTGCTAATATCAGATATTTTTGTTGCACTCCATTTCTTGCTTTAAAGGAATAATCAAGAAGTACATATTATTCAGTTTTGTAAGATACACCAATGACAGGTGATCTACCAAGATAATGTGTCGACCTGGGGGCAGCATTTGTACAGCAGGTAAATGGCCCTGGAAGGATTTAGCATCCCTTCTGTGTTCATAGGTCTAAAGTGTTAGGAAGCATCCCGGTGGCTCATGCTGAGTGTCTCCACAATAATCCTCAAAATAATTGGAGGCAGCCCAAGGTGTCACGGCCTTGAATCATTAGCTGGTGGAGAAGCAGGAACAAACCCACATAATGAGGTATCAGTGAGAGAGGGGACCCACCGAGAGCAGCAACATCTGCCTCCCTCAGCTGGAAGACGCAGGGACCCCCAAGGACCCAGAGAAAGTGACGAGAGAGCTGAGTACCAGGAGGAAAAATGAGGGCCCTGGTGACAGAGAGTAAGACAGATGTGAACTGGAGAGGCTTTAGGCAATGAACGGAAACCTGGGGATAGGAATGTATTTGGAGGAAGTGCTCTAAAACAAAACCATTTTGTTGAGGAAACTCTCCCAAGGGCAAAAATCCAATTGTGCTTCACATTTTTATGCAGCTTTTCTTCCCAAAAATGTCTTCAAAATAACCCTTCAAAGGCCAGTTGAGATAACCTGGTAGGGCAAATAGAGGCAAAAAGGAAAAAGGAGGGATTATCGTAGTTTTACTACAGCCCAAAGATGTGCATGTTAGAACACAAGCTCTTATAGACATCCTAAATCCAGTCTCAAGGAATTATAGATACCCCCTCATATGGAAACTGGGCTCACATGTGAAAAAGGCTTGCTTTGGTGGAATCCAGACAGAACCCAGTCCAGTCCAGTCCATTCTCCCACCAAATGCTGTCCAGTTTCTATGCTATTACTTATGTTGCCATGTCTGTTTCTTTAGAACCATTGATTTCTGGTTACTCAGACCTCCAGCCAGCTGTATTAGGTCTCTGAAGTGTGTTAATAAGATTTGGTCTTTCTTCTGATGTTTTCCTCAGCCCTCTCTGTGCTAGGCCCTGTGCCAAGCTCTCTTCAGCAGAAGTAGAACCTGGTCTTTGCTCTGAAACCAGAGAGACCACTTCATGCCCACCCTGGAGCTCTGAGTGATGGTGGAGATTGGCTACCGTGGCCCTGCTCCAGGGCCTGCTCTACTGTCTGGGGAGCCATGTGAGTGGGGGTCCCCAGTTTCACAGCGAGAAGTGCTGAGCGCCAGCAGCCAGCCAGATAAAGATCCAGGCTAGCAGTCTGGGAGCCCCTTTTAAGTGGAGTATGCCTGTGGGAGGCCTCAGGGAGAAAGTTCTAGAAATCATGAGTCAGGTAGCTTTACTGTCATCAATACACTATAGAGGGAGAGATGGCATAACAGTGCAGAAGTTTCCCAGAGGAGAGAGAAACACCAGGACTGACTGAGGAGAGCAGCCTGCTACAGCCACAGGACCGGGGCCCTTGTCCAGGCTGCTTTCAAAAGTGTGTTCAGGTCAGAGGCCCTGGGGTGCAGAGTGGAGGCCGCAGGCCAGTGCTGCTCACCGTGCCCTGAGAATGTGTGATTTCAGATGCCCCCGAAAGCTGGGCAGACTTAACTTGGGTCAAGCAAGTTTCCAGTGCAGGGGAAACTTCAAGGAAAGCATTTCCTCAAGATATTATGAAGCGTGCTATTGTGAGTCTGCCTTTTAAAACCAGGCAATACTTGCAGTATAAATTTGTTCCCCTTTTCATTAAGGCAGACCTCCTGAAGACTATAACTAACCCACACTTATATACACTTACGTCAGTAAAACCAAATGGCTTCTTATTTTTCAGTCCGTTTATTCAACCTGCCAGTAATTCCAAATGTCTGAATTGAGCGCCTACTATGTGCCAAGCCCTTCACACAAATCAGCTCATTTAATCCTCAAAAAAAAAAAAAAAGATCCTGTAAAGGGCAAAGCGTCATTATCCTCGTATTTAAATTAGAGGGAAAAGAGAGTGGGAAACTTGACTGGGCTCACACAGCTCACAAGGCCAGGAGCCTGGGGCTGGGTCAATGTGAGCTTTAACCTTGAGTTACTTGAAACCCAGATGGGATTCGGGAATCACGTAAGTTCTAGGATGAGTTCGCTCACACACGTCCAGCTCCAGCGTGCCCTCACGTTCCCACACACCTCACTTGTCTTTCTCGAGTGAGAGTCCAGCAGAGCTGAGCTCGGTGGTTGGCAGTCTCATTTCCTCCTTCTGGGGTCTTTTGTGAGGCTGGGGGCTCCACAGGAAGGAGACAAGGATGAAATTCCTGGCAGCTGACTCAGATGACATCTGCCACTGTTGTTGACATTGGGAAAATTACCCAGAACTTGGGAATAAGGCCAAGGGAGGGTGGCAAGTCCTCTTGTGTCATACAGGAACATCTTTTAACAGACTCACCCCCAAATGCTTACACCATTCTGAACTAGGGAGTTATATCTCTGTTCACCTCATTAGTTTGTGTTCATCAAAGGCCCACACTCTGCAGTTACACATTAACTTGCAGATTTGTTTCCAGTAAAAATGCAAACTGTTTCTTTCTGGTGGAAAAAATAACCCCCAAAGGGTATGGTGTTCTTGCCCTGTAGGTCATTCCCGAGTTGTACGTCTTTCCTGGCAGCCTTATCCCACCTAATCTCTCCAACACCTGTACCTCCACCAACTCTCCTTTGAACCAGCTGCACCTTCCTGAGGGTCCCTCATAACCGAGTTCAATAAATCTTAAACACTGCTCATTTTGTATCCTCATCAGAGTCCTGTTTTCAGGTTTTAGAGGAGTGTCCTTTGGCACTTACATTCTTCATCCCTGACCGGAAATCGTTACCTCCAGAAACCCTGCCCAGGGAGGTAGGACAGTGTGTAATATCCTAGTCTGGGCTTTGGTCTGCTGTAGAATTGGTTAGAATCAAACTCCTCAGGCAGAATTGAGAGCCTGCTGAGGGTTAGAAGTCCTTCTTCCCTCTCTGTGTGCCAGGCATTTCTGGCTTTGACTGATTGGTGTATTTTGAAGCCAATTTGTAAGACCTTAGTTTAGTATCTGTGAGCCACACACAGAACGGTAGCATTACCTTCCAGCGATGGGTAAGCACATGTTTCTATTAAGCTTTGGAAGCTGGAACATTGGTCAAGTGTTTCCGAGCTGGTCAAATTTCTTCTTTCAGGAAGCACACAGTAGTCTCGGCTTAGGATGCGCTGTGTGGTCACTGAGAGGACATCACGTCTGCCCAGCAGTCGCCTTAACAATTTCAGGGGAAAAGGCCAGAGGAGGGGGGCAGGGGGCCACTGAGGCTGAGACATCATAATGGAAGGAGGGGGTTGCGGGCCAGGTGTCCATGCATGATGATGCGTGGGCTTGGAATTCTGTGTTCTAAGATCCAAGCAGGACTTCCTCCTGTGACGCTGTGAGCCTATAGCCCTCAGAAAAGTTGCTAAATTGGCCTCCAGGCTGCGTATTCTTGGGATGTGTGAGCAGCAGCGATCCTGCTGGCCAGGAGTGCTGACATCTGTGTGTGTCCTGATGTTGGAGAAGTCCAGACTAGACATCTGAACCCTTCTGGCCTGGATTCCTTGAGGGAACTCATATTCCTGGCTGAGCTTATTATTCCAAGTCTGAGAGATTTGGGGTGAGACTCATTCAAATCTAGGCTCCACCACCTAAAATCTACTTGCTGTGTGACTATCGGCATGTCACTGCAGGACTCATATTTCCCAGTCTGTAAAGTGGGCAGATGTACATGCCACATTCAGAGTGAGGTCAGTGCATCTACCTTACAGGGCTGTTACGAGGGCTAAGTGAGGATTAGATAAGCTTGTGTAAATATTAGGAATGGTGGCTGGGGTGGAGGGTGAGGGGGCGGGTGTTGGAGGACAGGCCTTTCAACCAGGTGTGGAGCAGGAGGTGCTGAACCCAGGAGAGGGGGCTCCCCTCCAACACTGAGTTCCCACAAACTGACTGAAGCTTTCAGGGAGCCAGAGTCACCCCACTTCCCTGGGGGTACAGATGGGCAAACAGCAAATTTGACTCTACAGATTGGTTCTGCCCTGTGAGATCTGCCCGGAAGCAATCCAGGCCTGACCCTGGTGCCGCTCTCCGCTTGTTCTGTACCCTGGGCTCTGGCACCCCAAGTTGCTGTGCTGTCCAAGATCTGGGGCTCTGCCCCTTGACTTTCAGATCTCAGGTCAGCTCTCACCTCCTGTCTTCCCTGACCTCCAGATGGAAGCCGGCCCACTGCAGTGCCCTGTTTAACTCCTTCCTGGCCTTTTCTGCAGTCCACATTTGCCTTATATGTGTTCACTTGTTCACATTCTTGTGTGTCTTTCTGTGATGTCAGTGAACTGAAGACAGGGTCCCAGTCTGCCTGTGTCCCTAGCATCTAGAATAGGGTCTGTGGCCCAGGGCAGGTGCTCCATAAATATTCATTGGATGAATGGGTGGATGGAGAGCTGGCTGGCAAGCACTCCTGAAGTGCCCAATTGTTACCCCCAACTCCACACAGTGTGTAGAAACTGCACTGGCTGTAGACCTGGGTCTCTGCCTGGCTCTCATACAAACCTGAATTCTGCAACCACTTCCAAGGCACTTGGGTGTCTTCTGTAATGATGGATTCAAAGTTTACAGACGCCCTGTCTCCAGACCATCTTGGGCATGTCTAAGGTTGAGTTGTCAGGGAAGATGTGGGCAAGTACTGTGACCATTACCCAGCTCCAGCTGATACAGCCCACATCACTGCTCCTCTACACACACTCTTCCAAATGCAAGCCCTCACTCGAGGTCTTTAAAAAACCTGCCCACAGCACAAGATACAGGCTTCAGCTCCCTGCTGGATCCCTATCGATGCACAGAAAGTAATGCATATAATCTGTGTATGCCTATGTCTGCTGACAGGTGGGCCCTTCATCCCTGTACAAATACATTCTGTCTGCAGAAACCAGAGACCACTGCAGTGACAGGCAGGCATTTAGGGCAGGCAGCAGTGAGGCCATCAGCAGGCAGGGTGGCCAGTTCTTGGGACTGCATGTGCTGCGTCTCATCTTCAGTGTCCGCCTCCCACTCTCCTTGGCCTGTCTTGGGCCCTGCAGAGCCTGCAGCCACTGTTGTTGTTGTTCACTCACTCAGTCGTGTCCAACTCTTTGTGACCCCATGGACCGCAGCACGCCAGGCTTCCCTGTCCTTCACTGTCTCCAGGAGTTTGCTCAAATTCATGTCCATTGAGTCGGTGATGCCATCCAACCATCTCGCCCTCTGTTATCCCCCTTCTCCTCTTGCCCTCAATCTTTCCCAGCATCAGGGTCTTTTGCAGTGAGTCAGCTCTTCGCATCAGGTGGCCAAAGTATTGGAACTTCAATTTCAGCATCAGTCCTTCCGAAGAATGTTCAGGGTTGATTTCTTTTCAGATTGACTGGTTTGATCTCCTTGCAGTCCAAGGGACTCTCAAGAGTCTTCTCCAGCATCACAGTTCGAAGGCATCAATTCTTCGGTACTCAGCCTTTTTTCTTTTTTTTTTTTTTACTGTCCAGCTGTAACATCTGTACATGACTCGTGATTCTGCAGCCACCATAGAACCATGCCATCACCTCACTAGGGCTTTGTGGTTGTGTGGGGCCAGGTAGTGGGGATTTCAGCTCCAGTCCTTCCCCAGGGGACTGAGGCAGTACTGCTTATAGAGAGACCGAGAATGACCGTCACAGGCCGTGTGAAGGGAGGGGCTTCCTCAGCAGGCGAGCCGAGGCTGAGTTCTCAGATGGAACACGCACGGGGCAAATATACCTGAAGGCACTGAGCATCCCAGAGTGGAACACTAAGGGGTTTCCCCTCTGTGCTATTCAGGCCATATCCTGCTCAGAGAGGATGCCTGCTCATTAGTGTGCCTTGTGCAAGGAACCAGTTGAGACTGAGTCAGAGTTTGGAAGCAAAAGAGCCAAATTGTCTGTTCTCTGCCCTGCGGTCAATGGTGACAAAACAAGAAACGCTTCCTGCTCCGGGTGAATGGGGAAGGCTTGCTCCCTCTGATCCCTCCCCTCGGGTTGGGTGGCTTGTCTGACCACTGCTATCCTCCACTGCCTCCACCCATGCCCTGAGGTAGCAGTTCCGGGTCTGGGGCAGTCACGTGGAGAATCCTCATTTGAATCGCAGAGGGAGGCTTTAGCACTGACTGGTTACAGATGGACTTGTTTCTTCTGCCACCATAACTTTCATGTAACAATTCCCATGTCTGACTGTGTTCAGTAAATTTAATTAGTGTTGAAAAGCACTTATTTGGTGAGATGATCGGTTTCTAACCTGGGTAAATGACTTTCTTTATGACTATAAATTAAGCGCATTTTATCTTTTCCAGGCATCATGGTCGTACCCATAAATACTGTAGGCAGTTGCTGGCAGTCTCACTTGGTTACCTTTCCTATTACTGGTTTATCATTGTCCTGGTAGGAGTGGGGAATTCATTCTGTTTTAATAACAAGGAGGAAGTGGCGACAAGGGACTCGTTTCTGAAACCACACTCGGCGGGTGTCTCGGTGGTGGGGCCGTGCACAATGTTCTCAGCTCTTTGTGGGCCTGCCGGCCACAGACTGGGAAGGGCGGTGCAGGGCTTTCAAGCGACTTTTGTCCTCGTTGCAGATCATTAGAAATCACATATGTGCCAACAGCCCATTTCCATGTTGGAGAGAACCTGAGTGTTCTTGGCAGCTTGGATGAGCACAGGTCGGCATGAGTGTTTTCTTGATACTGGCCCCTCAGAGCGCAGCTTGGGAGAGGCCCCCAGAGCCACACTGGCAGGATGATCAGACCTGGGCAGTGCAGTGCTGCTTGCTCCTCAGGCGCTGGCTGCAGCCTGGGCTGTGGGCATCTCAGAGAGGAGGGTCAGGTAGAGGGGACTCTCCCCGTGCCTGCCCATGCGAACTGGCCCTTCCTTTGATGTTTGCACTGGACTAGGTGGTCTCTGAAGGGCCTTCCTGCTCTGCCCTCCTGGTTCCAGCCCCCTGTACCCCAGCAAAGGCCCATCTCTACAGACAGTGGCTTCCCCTTCGTACTGTCATCCCTCTGGCTCCCCACTTGGAGAAAGCAAGAGAGATACACCCCTAAGCAGATTGCTGCATATGGGCCTCCTCTACCCTCCCAGCCCAGCCTCTAGCCTGGGGGTTAAACAGAGTTAGGGAGGATAGCTTTGAAAACTATTGTGTTTCACAAATCCTGAGTCAATGATGGGGGCAAGGGCAAGAAGATAAAGGCTCTGTACCCTGGGCATCTCCTGAGGCCAGAGAGTCAGGCAGGCCCTCCTGGGCTCAGAGGATTCAGAGAGGGGCACTCCGACTGGCAGGGGCAGCAGAAATGGGCCCCAGGGGTACACTGAGGCTGAGGTACCCAGAGAGAGGGCATAGCCTGTCTGCGTGGGCAGCCCAGCCAGGGCAAAGCCCCCAAAGCAGCCACTGTGAGACCAGAGGCTCAGAAAGCTGGGCTCAGTGTCTTAAATGGAGCCACTAGTGGGTGTCCTTCACATCACACAGGAAAGTTGATGAAAATAGTGATACAAAGGCAGCATTGTCTTGGAAAGAAACAAAGGCTGATATTTTCAGAGCCTGTTAGTTTCTTCTGGTAGCCGCCAGCACTTTCCCGGGTAACCCAGGAGAATTTTGCTAATCAAACAGGCTCCGTGGCAAAGCAGCCATAGACACTGTGGTGGGGGGGCCTCCAGCCCAGAGCCTCCCACTGTCAAGCCAGCACCCCGGCTTCCTCTGCCCGTCAGCCTAGCCAGCAGGGCGAGCGGGGGCCCATGAATGCCCCTGAGTCTTTGCAGTGACATGCCAACAATTAGCAAAGTGGATAAAGGAGATTCACACGCCCACTTAGGATCTGTACTTTTATACTGCTAAGAGATATTTTGACCTTCTAGCTTATTATGATTCAAGAAAAAGTCAATATTTCTTAGTTTGCCAAGGCTGGAAGAATTTAAATGAGTTATTGAATCAAGCAGTTAATCTACTGATAACTGATTTTTTTCCTTTCAAATCTATAATGATGAAAAGCAGACTTAACCAAAAACAAGTTTTGCTTTTTTCCTTAGGCATTTTAATCCCATAGAGTAGGAGTTGAGGCTGAAAGTTCAGTCTTGACTGTCAGGGCCATTCTGTCTTGCCAATATTTTGAAGAAAATTTAATTAAAACTTAAAAGCAAAGACTTCTGTGGCCGTAAAATCTGTATACATGTTTCAATTATTTGTGTTTTGATATCCTTTTATAATTCACAGTTTCCTATCTGTTGCCATTAATGCCACGTGGCCATCATCCAGTTTTCTGGGCTCCTGAGGAATGTCCCATAGGTGATGGATGCTTGCTTAAGCGTCCACATAAGTGAGCCTTTTCAGCAAGAAACCACTCTGCCCCACTGCTCTGGTGTGTGAGCTCGGGACACCACTGCCTGAGATCATCATGGGTGTGTGTTGGGTACAGGAGACACACAGCACCACGGCAGCTGCTGTTTCCATGATCTCAGCCCTCCTGCCCACGGACACAGGCTGTGGTATTATGCCAGAAGGACTGTTGTTATTGCTAGTCAGTCGTGTCCAACTCTTTGCTACCCTATGGACTGTAGCCCGCCAGGCTCTTCTGTCCATGGAATTCTCCAGGCAAGAATACTGGAGTGGGTAGCTGTTCCCTGCTCCAGGGAATCTTCCCAACCCAGGGATTGAACCCAGGTCTCCCGCATTGCAGGCAGATTCTTTACCTTCTGAGCCTCCAGGGAGGGGCTGAGCAGTGGAGTGCCAGTGCTACCCCTGCTCCTGTGTCTTGGAGAACCGTACTCTTTCCAGAGGAAATGATCAACCTCTGACCTCCCTGCCTTGGCTGCCCCCATTCCTAAACACTTAGAGAACCACTTTCTCCTTACTCCACTGTTACTAGTCTCCACCATGGCTCCCCCGTGCCTAACATATCAGACTGAAGTTCCACTTGGCTCTCTGAATCTAGCAAGACAGACCCACATCTTGATACCCCTTACTTCCCACCCCCACTCCTGCACAAAACCCCTGCTCATGCCAGGTCTCCTCCCTAAGGCAGGCAAATGCTAGCTGCATGGTGGTTATAGGAACCTTGGCTCAAGCCCCCATCCCTTGGCAAGCCCTCCGCCTCTCAGTCAGCAGGGTCTATTGGTACCTTACCACCTCCGCATGGCCCTCTGTTGACTCCTCCCTCCCAGGACGGGCAGGGGTTGTGTCTGAGATGCTTGGTGGGAGCCAGACATAAAACCTGGGCTCTACATGACAGGGCATTGCTTGTAGCATTCCTGTCCACCACCCATTGGAGGGGCAGGGGCTCCATGCGGCACCTGAGCCCCGATGCCTTGGCTTCACAGACTCTGGCCAGCACAGCCTGAGATAGCCATGCAGGTGGCCCATGCCCGCGAGTGCTGGCGGCTGACCCTCTGTGTTTGTGTGCCACGCGCAGGACTTTCCAGCCACGACGAGCTGCCGGCCTCCTGTGGGAAGAAGTTGTGCGGCCGCGGGAGCAGGTGTATGCTCAACAGAGAGACAGGGGAGCCCGAGTGCCGATGCCTGGAGGCCTGCCGGCCCAGCTACGTGCCTGTGTGTGGCTCAGACGGGAGGGTTTACGAAAACCACTGTGAGCTCCACCGTGCTGCCTGCCTGCTGGGGAAGAAGATCGTCATGGTCCGCAACAAGGACTGCTTCCTTAAAGGTAGGAAGATGGCTCTGTGCCTCTGTGCTTGTGGGTTTTATCATAGATCCTCTAATGCCTTTCTGACAAATGACCTGGGTGCTGAGTCTACAGGTTAAATGTGTTTTTAAAAAATAGAGAAAGAAGAAGGTTGGAGCCTTAAAAGCAGTAGCAGCGTTTCAGTGCTGTGTGTGCATTTGCGTCCACCTCCAGAGGCCCCTGCCCTTGAGGAAGGGCTGGGAGAGCAGAACTGGGCGGCCCAGGAAGTCTGGGCTGGTGCAGAGCCCATGTCCATAGCATCCAGGCTAAAAGACACTGCCCAGGTCTCTCTCACAGGGTGGGTCCTGCCAGGTGGTGGCAGGGAGCACACCGACCCCTCTGCACTATGTCTCATGAATCAGAAGGTCACTCTGTGCATAGAAAGTAGTCAGATGGGCCCCTCCCCACCCCAGGACAGAGGTTCCCAGCATGGCAGTCACTCCAACTCTGGCCTAGAGTGGTCGTCTGGCCTGTCTAGAGCATCTCAGAGCAAGTTAAGGAAGGTCCTGCATGGACGTCAGACCATCTCCATGGAGGAGGGGGCCAAAGTGTTCATGCCCTGTCCTTGAGTGAGAAGAGCAGTGCCAGCTCCTGGCAGAGGGTAAGAGCCTCAGGGGCAAGGCCTGTGGCTCTTTGTACATGAATATCATCTTACTAACATGTGGCTCAAGGCCTTGTTGACACCAAGAAGGTGTCAACAGCTCACAGATGTTCCAAGACATGAGAGTTAGGCCACAAATTTCTGTGTCTGTGTGGCTGCGATGAATGGTGCGTGTCAGAGGCTGTAGAAGTGTTTGCGATGCTGAGCCCAAATGGTCACATGTGAATAATCTAGATGATGTGAGACAGCAGAAGCAGCTTGTGTGCACATGGGAACGGGTCCTCTGGCCTGAGCTGTGGGATCTTGGAGGTGGGGGGCCCACGTGGGCCTGCGTGAGGTCCCAGACCTGCTGTGGGGCAGGGCCGGGAGGGGAGGAGAAAGCTGGGATGGAGCCCTGCTGCCACTGAGTGCCTCTGACACTGACAGAGAGGGACTTCTGTGTGGCCACAGCTGGGGGCCTGGCCTCCAGGAGGAAGGGGCCAAGCTCAGGCCTCACTCTCCTAGGCATCAGGTCCATGTGGCAGGAGGAGTCACGATGCAGGAGCCCAAGTCTATGGGCCTCCTGTAACCCTAGAGAAGGTAGCTTTTCCTCCTCGCCCACGGGCCCTGGCAGGGGTTCCTGGAGCAGGTGGGTCTCTGGACTGTTAAGTTTATCCTGTGATGGGAAGAGTCTTGGACCCTTTCATGGGTGTGCTTGTGACATGAATGCTGAGGCACTTCAGAAATCACGAGGCCCAATATGGAAATCAAACCAAAACAAGCACAAGAAAAATGTCCGAGGCCTGGAAGCCCTGCCCAGTCCAGGCCTGCCTGTGCCTCGGCAGCATGAGCACTAACACACTTGGCCACTTGCTCCAGCTTTATTGGTCATGTTGCATGTTATAGACTGACGTTCCATTCTCCAGTTGCCAGTATTCCCCCAGACTGCATCTTTCTAAAGGTTTGTATTTCTACATCAGAGTGTGCATGGCCTCCCTCACCATCTGTTGTTCAAACAGCATTTCTCATTTCACGCGAGGGAAAGTCAACCACCACAGAACCTGCTGCGGTGAGGGGTGACGGGAGAGTTGGGAAGGGGCGAGCAGATTAGGTCTCGGTTCTGCTTCACACTGATTGAATTTATCCACCGAATCCTTCTGATTCAATGGGGTTTTCACTGATGTTGTGAAATCCCACCCACTCACCGTGGCAGCGCAGATCTCCAAACGATCCTTTTTCAATGCAGAGAGGTGCCTGCAAGGTTCCAGAGGGACCTGGGTTTACAGGCCAGCTGTGCGACCTTGAGTGCGTGACTCCGCCTCTCTCGGCCTTTTGCTCAGCTGTTAAAAGGGGCTGCTGGCAGTTTCCACCTGCTCTGTGGAGAAAAGTAAATAAGACGCAGCACAGAAACCACTTAGCACGGGCCAGATACATTACACATGTCGGGTATTAATGACACCTGTTGTCATCATTTATCTAATTCATGGTGGCCTCAGGCCTGGAGCAGGGAGACGCACAAGCTGTGAGGGAGATGCAGAAGCAGGAACAAGGACTCCTGCCTGGAAGGTCTTGGGCTTGGACAGCTTGCTGGTAGATGGAGAGTGGAGGTGGGAGGTGCTGAGAGTCAAGCTATCCTGGAGATGTCCACCTGCAGCTAGGGTTCCCCATTCTACAGACCTCATCCCCTGGCTCTGAATCCCACAGAGAAGCCTTCACTGCCTCTGGTTCGGCATCAGCTCCAGTCCCAGGAGGCAGGAGGGCCAGCCGGCTTCTCCTCCCCTAGTGTTTCCATAGGGAATGCCCAGCAAGCAGTTCACTGACCCCAGGGTCCCGGTGGCCATGGAGGCAGGCAAGCCCTAGGAGGGTGCTTTTGGGGAGAACCTTCATCTTTGCCAGAACCATGGCTTTCACAGGGAGCAGGAGGTAAATGGATGGACAGAGTGCTAGAGGGAGGCCGAATGGGATTCTTGCGGGAAAGGAGGGTGGGTTTAAAGGACAGCTTCCTACAGTCCTCACCCCAAGATGGCAGCAGAGTGTGTAATGCTGTCTTGAGCTCCAAGGATGACAATTTGTCTCTGTCCCAAATGTCCAGGGAGTTATTGGTTCAGGAAACTTGAAAATGCCTTTCTACCTGTCTGAACAAAAATTCTAAAATCCTTCATGTTTCATTCTCTTTTCCCACCAGACTTTACAAAGAGAAGCTACGACTTCATTCTCTGGGGCTTTCTCCTACCCCCAGAAGTCACTATATTAGGATGGTCCTTATGGGGTTGGGGTGTGTGGAGCAAAGGGGATGTGGGCTTCCAGGCCGGGCCACCGCAGTTCAGAGCAGTCGCTCTGCCACCAGACCCGCCCCCCTGCACCCTTGTTGGGGGGGTGTCTTCTTGGGGGTACCACCTGGGGTCACACGGTGCTTACTGCTGTGCAAGGAAGGAGCGGCAGCGTTCAAAGACCACGTACAAGAAAACTTGTGCTAACACATTCTAGTTGCTATGGCAATGGAATACTGTGTGAATACAGAATGAGATACAACATCATTTAGGGATCATTCACTGGTGAGAAAATCAAAATTGAACTCTGCAGCCTTGTCTCAGAGGCCATTGGCAGCTTCCATACCAGCTCTCCTGACATCCGAAAAGTCAGGGGGATGATGGAGGTGGAATACTGTCTCTCTCCTTGGGGCAGAATTAGTCACATTTGTCCTCAGCACCAAAACACCAAGATAGTGGGTAGATTTCTCTGTGCCTTTAACTTCTTCTAGAGTTTGTGTCTGAAGTTATCTTGTGACATGGCATTCCTTATTGTGTACTAGTTGGCACTTTTAAAATGATTTTTCTGACTCAGCTCTGAGTTCACGCTTTATCTCCTATGCTGTTGGAGAAGAGGAGCTTGCCTCTCAGCCATCACTCAGCACACCAGGCTTGTATTATTTCAGATGATACAATGTCATAGTTAGGCAGTTTTCCAAACAAACCATGAAATTATGGAAGAAAGGAGCCTGTTAGAGGTTCAGTTCTGAACAGACCCTTAAGCTTCCTCGTCCCGCGTGGCATTTATAAGTGCACGAGTGCACCTTGGTGCTTCAGAGGGGAATTCCCAGACTCTTGAAATCAGAGGAAATAATTGCCACTTTATTTTGAAAGTTAAACATACAATAGGCTCACTAGCAAACCTTTTTTTTTATTTTCTGAAGGAATAAAAACTCAACCTTCTGTTACAAGTTAGCAGAGCAGATACAACTTGTTGCCAAAGACTTCTTTTCTTCTTTGGGGTATTTAGATGTTGTTGTTACCTTAGCATCTTATAGCTTTAGGAATATAAATTGAGTCCCATGCCTCCAGGGCATTTCCCCACTTTCAAGTCTCTTCTGCCCTGCCAGGGAGAGAGATTCTCATTCCCAGCTATGTTGGCCCAGCCTCAGGCAGACTCTCAGCTTCCCCAGGTGTGGGGGCAGCAGGCACAGGGCTATGGTGGGGGAAGACGTCCTAGGGATTTGGTTGCACTCTGCTGGAGTGGTCCCTACAACAGGGACATGCTGGAGCCTGAGGAAGCATCATGGGGAGGCCCACACTGAGGGAGCAGGTGGCACAGGCCTGGAGGCATCACCTTGAGGCCAGCCATGGGACCGTTCCACGCTGCCCTGGAGAAGACACAGAGGCTCTCTCTGTCTCACTTACTATGTCTGTAAGACGGGGTGATGATAATGCCTACCTCATAGACTCTCGTGAGCATAAAATGAGCAGGGCTAGGCACATCGTCATGCGTGCTCTTCTCTAAGCAGTATCAGCATCACTCAGGATAATGGTGATGTCATGGCAAACACCAGGGCACAGTCAAGGGACGGATGCAGGAGGCTCTAAGAGCCCTGCTCACGTGTGATTACACTCGATATGGGCTTAGAAGTCAAGGGTGTGAATGTCCTGTGAACAAGGGGAAAGAAGAACATTTGTCTTCCATGTTTATTTAATGAATGACTAGAATTTGATCTCCAAATGATCAAAATTCTAAAACCTTTCCAACTGCCTTACTTTTTGAAAAGAAATGTAGTGAGTCATCCAAGTTCACCTGGTAAGCTTGTAGAGGTGGAAGAGAAGAACCAAGAACTCCTGATTCCAGGTCTAGAGGAAGGTTCTGGAATGCATGAAAGGGAGGGATTGGTCCACCTGAGGGTGAAAAGGGGAATGTCTAGGGAGGGAGCTGGAGAAAAGACAATTGAGATAAATCTTGAAGAGTGAATAAGGGCTTCATAGGGTGCAGACATGAAGTAGTAGTACCTGCAGACTCTCAGGACAGAGCAAGTGATTAAAATGCGGGTCCTGACAGGGAGCTGGGGTTGATGAGGGAGACTATGGATGAATGGAGACAAGAGAATAAAAGATAGGCCTGTGTGCCAACCTAGGTAGTTTGAACTCAAGTGGACTGTCAGATAGTCCAACCTTCCCATTTCCCCACATGGGGACCCAGAGCCCCAGCGAGGCCCCTAGTCCTCGGGCTCTGCTGCTGTAGTCCACCCTTCATCATCACCCCCAACTTTGGGGCTCTTTTTAATTCAGTCCCAGCAAGTCATGTTCACAGTAGGCGAGACTGCCTTTTCCTTTCCCCCCAGGAGACTTTGTGGAGTGAGGACTCAGGCGCCATGGTCAGTGGGCAAGGCCCCTCTGCTGGGCTGGGCCTCCTGGCTGTGCAGGTCTGTAAGGGGCCCAGCTGGGAGCTTCTCCAGGAAAGCCCGCTGAGTTATCCTGAACTCACAGCCCCTCCCCGCACAAGAACAGCCACTTCCTCTCCCCTAAGGAAGGAGTGGGAAACTTGGCAGCTGCCAGAGGGGCCCAGAGACGAAAATCAGAGCCTCTGGGGTGTGCCCTCCTTTAGCATGCTCTGGCCTCTTGGCACTGGCCTCCACTTTCTCCCCACCCCCTTCCTGTTTCCAGTTTCTTCCAATTGCCCTTCCACTCCCGGCCCCACCTCCATTCTGTCAAAGGCCACGACTGCTTCCCCAGGCCTGGCAAAGGAATCTCTCTGTACCTTCCTGGCCTTCCCTGTGAGCTCCACACAGGGGAATGTGGCCATTTTCCACCAAGCTGTCTTACTCAAAGATGTTGGTTTGTTTTTAATTTTATTGAAGTATAGTTGATTTACAATGTTGAGTGTACAGCAAAGTGACTCAGTTATACATGTGTATTCTTTTTCATATTCTTTTCCATCATGGTTTATCACAGGATATTGAATATAGTTCCCTGTGCCATACAGTAGGAGCTTGCTGTATAGCCATCCTATATGTCATAGTTTGCATCTGCTAATCCCAAACTCCCAATCCTTCCCTCCCCGACCCCTCGCCTCTTTGAAGTGAAGTGAAAGAAGCTCAGTTGTGTCTGACTCTTTGCAACCCCATGGATTATACAGTCCATGGAATTCTCCAGACCAGAATACTGGAGTGGGTAGCCGTTCCCTTCTCCAAGCGATCTTCCCAACCCAGGGATTGAACCCAGGTCTCCCACATTACAGGTGGATTCTTTACCACCTGAGCCAACAGGGAAGCCCACTCACCCCTTTGGCAACCACAAATCTGTCCTGTATATTTGTGGACCTGTTTTTGCTCCATAGGTACTCATTTGTGTAGTATTTTAGATTCCACTTGTAAGTGATATCATATGGCATTTGTCTTTTTGTTTCTGATTTACTTCACTTAGTACGATAATCTCTAGGTCCATCCATGCTCCCTCAAATGGCATTATTTCATTCTTTTTGATGACTAAGTAGTATTCCATCATATGTATCTATGTATGTACATAGATGCATGTACATTTATCTGTTTATCTCCTGATAGACACTTAGGTTGTTTCCATGTCTTCACTACTGTGAATAGTGCTGCTATGAACATAGGGATGGATTTATCTTTTTAAATTTAGTTTAGTCTGAGTATACACCAAGCAGTGGGATTACTAGATTATATGGCAGCTCAATTTTTTTTTTTTTTGAGGAATCTCCAAACTGTTTTCTGTAGTGACTGAACCAATCTACATTCCCACCAATACTGTAAAAGGGTTCCCTTTTCTCCACATACTCTCCAGAATCTATTATTTATCAGCTTTTTAGTGACGACCATTCTGACTGGTATGAGGTGCTACCTCATTGTAGTTTTGATTTGCCTTTCTCTACTGATTAGCAATGATGAGCATCTTTTCATGTGCCTATTGGCCATCTGTATGTCTTCTTTGGAGAAATGGTTATTTAAGTCTTCTGCCCATCTTTCAGTTGGATTGTTTGGGGGGTTTTGTTATTGAATTGTAGGAGCTGTGTGTATACTTTGGAAATTAAGCCCTTGTCAGTTGCATTATTTGCAAATATTTTCTCCCATTCCATAGGTTGTATTTTCACTTTGATTATGGTTCCCTTTGCTGTGCAAAAGCTTATACGTTTGACCAGGTCCCATTTGTTTATTTTGGCTTTTATTTGTATTGCCTTGGGAGACTGACCTAAAAAAACACTGATACAATTTATGGTAGAAAACATTTTGCCTGTGTTCTCTTCTAGAAGTTTTATGGTGTCATGTCTTATTTTTAAGTCCTTAAGCCATTTTGAGTTTATTTTTGTGTGGTGTGAGGGTGTGTTCTAGCTTCATTAATTTACATGCAGCTCTCCAACTTTCCCAGCACTGCTTATTGAAGAGATAGAGACATTGTTGAATGTCCGCTGGGTGGCCAGGCTGTGCAGGACCTGAGGGCACCAGCAGGGTCAGGACTGGAGGCCTGACTTCACAGAACTAACAGCCAAAAGAAAGGTCAGAGTCGTGTCTGCAGCACCCCTATGGGCCGTTGTATGGCCATGCTGTAGCCAGAGACATCCCCAAGACCTCAAGGACCAATGGAAGTCTTCATGGACCGTCTCCTTGCAGCCTCCCCCATAGGTTCTGCCAGCATCAAAGCATCAGCAATAGCCTCCCAGCACAATGGCCCTTGGGTCCCAGTCATCCCATTTATAGTACTGCTTCCACGATCAAGAAACATAACTTAAACATGTGTCTTCTCTGGATATTTACTCTAGATTTTATGCAAGAAGTGAGCACCCTGCAAGGGTACAAGGCTGCTATCAGTTCAGCATTTGTGGTGTGCTTCACAGAACTGCCACACTTTGGATGAATTAATTATATTTCAGTAATTAAAAATCGTTAATAACTTATTGAGCTGAGAAAGTCTTGTACTGCATTGATTTCACTTATGGAAACAAGTTGCAGTCTCTGAGGCCCCTACAGTGTTCCCTGTTCTTTCCCAGCACCCGCTCCTTATTCCAACCACTTCTCTGTGTCCATTGACAGACTCACACATTCTCATGCTAAAGCCAAGCAGAGCTGGCTTTATCCCAGCATCCCTCAGGTACCATTTCTCCTCTCCCTTTTCCTCTCTCCCAGTCACCCAAAGCCTTGCCTGCGCTAGCTGCCTCCACTTCTCCAGCTCCCCCCACACTCTGCCCACCAGGGTCTGCACCTGGCTCCTGTCCCCACCAAGATCACTCTGCCCTTGTAAATTACAAGGCCAGGTAGTGCTTTCCAGGCCTTGTCTTACTACATTCCTCCCACAGTGCTATCGTCACTCTTCCTGGTCCTGCCAGCCCCAGCCCTTCTGACTCTTCCCAGGCCCCCTGTCCTGG
Organism: Bubalus kerabau; assembly: GCF_029407905.1. Classification (NCBI taxonomy): domain Eukaryota; kingdom Metazoa; phylum Chordata; class Mammalia; order Artiodactyla; family Bovidae; genus Bubalus; species Bubalus kerabau. Next base: position 213,883,321 of record NC_073624.1, on the reverse strand, counting down.
CTCCTGGTCAGATACTTCTTCAAACCCATCTTCCACATGGCTTTAAGAGTGACCCCTCCAAGAGGTAACTCTGGCCACGTTGCTCTGCTGCTTGAACTCTTCCTTCCATTTATTCAGAGAACATTTACTTCTTATGAGTCACGTCTTCTCTGGGCACTGAGAATACAGCAATGCACAGACAAGACAGGATTCCTGCCCTCGCGGTGCATACAGTTTTGTAAGGGAGCAGTAAGCAAGAGATAAGGTGTCTTAGGCAGTGACACGTGCCATGGAGAAGAGGAAGACAGGAAAAGAAGTTACAGAATCTAACATGAGAAGTGAGTTTTGAGCAAAGGCCTGGAGGAGGCTGGGAGGTTAGGGAGCAAGGTATTTGAATATCCAGGGAAAGAAATAGCTGGTGCACAGATCCTGATGTAAACGCTGTCCTGGAACATTTGGGGATCAAAAGGGGGCCGGGGCTGCTGGAGCCAAACACAGAAAGTGAGAGACATCCAAGAGGTGAAGAGACACATCCTCCAAGTGGGGCCTTGTCAGCACTGAAAACCCAAACTCTCAGCCACCATGCCATGTTTTCTTTCTAGTTTTCAGCACCCCCACCCAGGGATGGCCTTGAGGGGACCTCCTCCTTCATCACCACCCAGGAAGCTGGGAGGGGTGTGCCATGGGCTGGAAAAGATGGCCTGTCTAGGAGCTCATCATCACATATTTCTAGCTTCACCCTTTAACTGAGATAAACCTACAGGGCCCAGGGGATTTCCTGCATAATTTCCAAGCTACCATCAGAGCTTCTAGCAAGAGCAGTGTCCTCCCTTGGTTCTAACTTCTTGTTAGCTGGCATGTTGTTGTTCAGTCGCTAAATCATGTCTGACTCTTTGCGACCCCATGGACTGCAGCACTCCAGGCTTCTCTGCCCTTCACTATCTCCCAGAGTTTGCTCAGATTCATGTCCATTGAATCAGTGATGCCATCCAACCATCTCATCCTTCTCCTTGTGCCTTCAATCTTTTCCAGCATCAGGATCTTTTCCAATGAGTCAGTTCTTCACATCAGGTAGCCAAAATATTGAAACTTCAGCATCAATCCTTCCAATGAATAGTCAGGATTGATTTCCTTTAGGATTGACTGATTTGATCTTCTGGCTGTCCAAGGGATTCTCAAGAGTTAGAGTACATATCTTGCTATCTTGGGTGTCCTTATGAGTGGGGAAATGTGATTTGTCTTCCCATCCTTTGCTTTTTGAGATGTTCCATTCATTTCATAGATGAATGCACAGATTGATGATTATGTGTTAAATGGGGCTCACACAGTTCCTGAGGGGGCCCCATGTGAGAGGATGGGAAGGCCTAGCTGGAAGCCCTCCATTCAACACAAGTCACAGGGTCCCAGTCGAAGAGGCGTGGATTCATGAGGAATCCTCCTCAGATTCTGTTCCCTGATGACATAAGGAATTGAGGGGACGTGAGGGAGGAGGGAGGCAGAAGAAGGTGGAGTGGGGGGTGACATGGAACGTCCTGCTCCCCAAGCTTCTGTGTAGAAGGCTGCTCAGGAAACGCCCTGCATGAAGAGAAGGGAGGCCCTTGGTTCAGGGTGCTTAGCACCACTTAGTGGAGCCCACGGCCAGCACTTAGGGAGCTTTGGATGATGATCAGAAGTCAGATGTTTAATTACTGGAGTGAGAAGAAGTTGATTTGGGACTTCTTTAAGGTTCTCCCCTATTGCGCCTTCAATTAAGATCAAGGCCCCCGTGTAGCAGCCGCTAAATGACACCGCATATTGAATCTCTGTGCTCAAGCAGTTTATCTAATTATCTGTGTGACAAACTCAGCAGCTGTCAGACCAGCCACAACTCAAATATGTTGACTCTGTCCCTGCCTAAAAGTGTTTGCTGCTTACTAACAGGCTGAGGGCAAGGGCTCTCTGGCTCTTCTGGGCACGCGGAGTCCCTCTCAGGTTCTGTTCCCTGATGACATAAGGAGCTAAAGGGGCCAGTGGCTGGGAGGACAGTGGGTCCATGAGTCCAGTAAGCCTGTTCTTGGTTCTTGACCCCACCCAACCCCCGAACTCACCTGCAGCCCCTGTGGCTGACGTGGGTGCCCAGACTCTCTGCTTGCTTTTCTGGACAGGGAAGCAAGGTACTAGTCTGAACCATCTTTTTTCTCCAAAGAGAGGGAGGTGCCACTTACCACTGTGCCAAATTAACTGAAACCAGTCAGGGGAGTTGCGGGGTGGAGTGGTCATGGGGTAGCCCAGGGAGAGGTAACCTTCCCCAGCAGAGTGGGCTCCTCAAAGGCATGCTTAAGGAGATCTAGGTCTCTAGAGTGGAGCTGAGTCCCCGCCCGGGACAGCCAAGGGACAGAGCTACAGATAGCCGGGGCCCAGTCCTCCACAGCGTCCTGAGGTGCAGGAACCGCCCATGTTCCTATTGTGGATAGACTTGTGCCCAGCCCTGTGCCAGGTGCCACGGAGGAGCAGTGTCCAGAACATGGGGTGTTCTTGAAGCTGCTGAGGGCAGAGCTCCCCAGGGACTCCCGGACTTGGGCACCTGGTCCCCACAAGCCTGCCCTCTGACCTGCTTCTCATTGTGCTTGCTTCTGCTTTGGTGGGTTCCAAGCCCTCATTAATGAAGGTATTCACAGTGAAACTGTTAGTACTTTCACAAAGCTCCCCTAAATGAAAGTAGTAAAATCACTTTGCTTGCAGGTAATTAAAATCACCAGATATGGTGAACCCCATTCACTTGTTACAAACAGGGGGTGTGAGTGGTGCGCGTCTCTCTGTCGCGGGAAGAAAGGGCTCATCCAGTGGCCTGGCAGGCGTGTCTGTTTCCTGCTCTTCCGTAGGGGATGGTGTCCCACTGCCTGTCCCTCAGCCCACTGCCGCCCACTTTGGTCAGCTGAGGTGCGGCCGCAGGCCTGTCCCTGTAGTCTAGAAGATGCCTCTGTGAGCCCCGCCTGCCCTGCTCAGGGTGCCCAGCTGAGCTCTCTGATCCTCTGCCCACACCTCATCCTCTCTCCCCGTCCCCACCTCTCCCAGCTCTCCTTCTCCCGTTCGCCTGTGTTCCTGCTCACCCCCACCCCCTGCCAGACAGGAGTAGCATGAAGGTCTTGTTTACATGCTAGGCTTTTCTCAGTAAACACTCTGCTCATGGTGTTTTCTGTCTGGTTGGTTTTTACTGAAGTATAGTTGATTTGCAATATTGTATTAGTGTCAGGTATGTATCAACATGATTCAGATATATATATGTGTATATATATTTTTGGTATGTGTTTATGTTATCCTTTTTTAAAATTCTTTCCCATTATAGGTTATTACAAGATGCTCAGTATAGTTCCTTATGGTATACAGTAAATCCTTGTGGTTTATTTATATATGGGAGTGTGCATCTTTTAATCCCATATTCCCAATATATCCCTCCCCACCCCCCACTCCTACTTTGGTAACCGTTAAGTTTGTTTTCTGTGTCCATCTGCTCATGGTTTTAAAGCAACAAACTCTCCATTTTAAAGAGTTTTATGGCTCTCAGGGCAAACAGTTGTAGGTATCAGGAAGACCTAATGAGAACAGGGATCTGTTAAGAAGGAAGGCAGAGCCCACTGCTGGGAAATGTGGTTTCTTTCCTGTGAGAAATGCCGGCAGGAGCCCATGGACTCATTTAGAGAAACAGTCGGCAGGAAGCAAGATGCACCCTTGAACGTGCCTGTCTAGAAGATTGGGGAAAGAAGTAACTCCAGCTGAAGGCTCCGCCAGGCTTCCTTTGGTTGCAGCTCCACAGAGACTCAGTTGGCTACATTTACAATCTCCAAAAATTGCAGCAAATTATTATGAGTTCACACATCTCATCCTTTTGAAGAGATCAGAGGTTTGGATGAGAATGGAAGGCAGGTAACACAAGCAGCGCGTGCTGCACCCAAACCTGGGTACTTCATCACTGTTTCTCACCAGTCCCACACAGCCCTCCCAGATAAAGACTGTTATGGTCCCTACTTGGCAGATGAGGAAACTGAGGCTCAGAGAGGTTTAGTGACTTGTCCAAGACCACTTAGCTGGTGAGGAGGAGAGCTGCCCTCCAAACTCACGTCTCTTTTTGATTGTGAATGTTACATGTTGTCCTAGCACCTACTGCTCTGCCACATCCTTCTCTTATACCTATAGTGATTTTTATAATTAACGAAAGGAAACAAGCTTTGAAACTCTTCAGACCCGTAAAGCACTAGGTGATTGTTGCTCACCGTCGTTTTATAAAACTCACAGGCAGATGGTGCCTGTGTCCATGTTCTGTTCTGAGGGAGGGATTTTCACACATGGAGCTGACAGTAACCTTGCTGTGCCACTCTTGTCTCAGCAAAGAAATGGTGTTTTTTAAAAAACATTTCTTCCTTTATGGTCTTTGCTTTTCTTATGCTTTCTGTGTGTGTGCTGATTTTTATAAAAGGACAGAGATGTTTCAGTGAGCCCTGCCCAGTCTGGCCCTGGGTCAGGATGATGAGCTGGGAAGCAAGCACATGTGTTCTCCTCAGAGGCACCAGTGGACACGGCAGACTTGGGGCCAAGCCACCGGCCAGGCCTGCTGCGAGCAGACTCAGCCTCTCACTGCAGCCTCAGGTGGACTCCTGGGGGGACCAGCGGCCTCTGGGATGGCCTGAGATGGTGCTCCTGGAGAAGGGGGTCTGAGCAGGTGTGATCAGGAAAAAGGCTGCATCGTGCAGGATTTCCAAGCAGCTACAGGGTGTGCCCTGACTTAATTCCACCTGTTTGCTCACATTACCAGAGCAAGTAAAGCAGTGGGCCTGTCCTCAACATTATGTGGACCAAGTCTAACCCTTGGTTTCAGGATTACTTAAAATAACCTGTGATTCTTATATTTGGCCATTCATGATTTGCCAAGACTCGACAACTCAATGTTTCATTTATTTTTCAAGTTTTATGCATCAGGCCCAGTTCAGGGGTGGGGACTCAAGAGGACTGTGAGGTGGCCCTGCCCATGGAGAGCTCACAGTGGAGATGCACGTAAAGCTGGGTGAGGAGCACCATGGTGGAGCACCTCTAGTCTGTTATGGAAGGAACCAGAAGACCTCCCTGGGGAGGTGCCATCTGGGCTGAGTACTAAATGATGGGTAGAAATGGGTGAGTCAGAGAGGGAAGAAAAAGGCCTTTTAGGCCAAGGGTTAGGATGTGAAGCCAGTATGGGGAGCCACAAGCCACCTGCTGTTTTCCCAAATACGAATTTCTAGCTGAAAGGACAGTGCAGCAAGAGATGAGTCTGGGGAGGGGCTCTGGCCAAGCCAGGGCTAGACCTTGAACTTTGGGTTATAGGGATGGCTTTTCTTTTGCAGGCAGGATTGGAGTCTTAATAGTTGAGCTGGTGTTTAGAAGCATCACCCAGCATTGCCATGAGGAGCAGCTTCAGGCTGAGCCCAGTGAGGAAGCATTTGATACATGCAATGGAGAGACGTGGGAGCCTGAATTAAGGGAGTGAACAGACTGGGGAACTCTTCCGGAAAAATCAGTTTGGCAGGATCAGGGACTGGTTGGACACACTGGGAGAAGGAGGTGGAGGTGACATGGAGGCTCAAAGCCTGGACACAACGCATGCCTTTTCCCCAGAATGGGAATGCAGGGGTAGGAGCTGTGAGTGGTGGGCTCACCCCATCTGCTGTGGATGTGGGGGAGTCTACAGCCATGCAGGAAGGCTGGGCAGAGAGGGGCTCAGGTTCTATTAAAAACCTGCCGTCTAGACTTCAGCCATTCCTATCTGAAAAGACTTCCAAACAGTTGGGGGATGACAGAGTCAGGCCTGCCTCCTACCCCTACTGCATTAGTCAGGGCTCCCCAGAGACACAGAACCAATAGGCTGTGATTAGAGAGAGGAAGAGATTTAGTATAAGGAATTGGCTCATGTGATTGTGGAGGCCAAGATGTCCCAACTCTGCAGGACAGGCCAGCAGGCTGGAGACCCAGAAAAAGTCCGTGTTCTGTTTAGAATCTGAAGGCCATCTGCTAGAGAATTCTCTTACCTGAGGGAGAGTTGGTCTTTTTGTTCTAGTCAGGCCTTCAACTGATTAAATGAGGCCTACCCACTTTGTGGATGGTTATCTGCTTTACTCAAACTCCACTGGTTTAAATTTTAATTGCATCCAGAATACCCCTACAGAAACAGGCAGAACAATGTCTGATCACCTATCAGGGTGCTGTGGCCCAGCCAAGTTGAGGCATAAAATTAAGCACTGTCTACTCACCCAAGCTTCCCTGGTGGCTCAGATGGTAAAAAATCCATATGCAAAGCAGGAAACCCGGGTTCAGTCCCTGGATTGGGAAGACCCCCAGTCCCCCAGAAAAGGGAACAGCAACCCACTCCAGTATTCTTGCCTGGAGAATCCCATGGACAGAGGAGCCTGGCGGGCTACAGTCCATGGGGTCACAAAGAGTCAGACATGACTAAACAGCATTGTTCTAACCGCCTTCCTCAGACCTTAGCCAGTCCTCATCTAACTGTAAGTAGAGGCGATCGCTGGCCAGGTCAGCATGAGGTTCTTCAGTCAACAGGAGCCAAGCGTCCCGTCTGGACCACGCTCTGAACAGCCCTGTGGACGTGCTGGCCCTGTGTCGGGGGCACAGCCCGTTGCCACCCCACCTGGAGAGCAGGAAGGAGGCACTGTTTAGGCGTTCAGGGACACACATGCTTCCCTTGTCCTGGGGCTAGGTCCCTGACCCTGAGCTGCAGATGGAGTGTTGACTCTTTGGGTCATTGTACCTGCCTCCCCTGATTCCAGCCCAGCCCTCACCCCCCTACACCTAGCACCCACAAGATCCACAGAAAGGTAGGGGGGATGACACTTAGCCCAGAAGTCCCCACCCTCCTGCACCCACCGGTCTGAGAGGTGCTTTCTGCCAATGACTGTTTTCTCAGTCAAGTTCTTCTCTACCACAAGCTTAATGGTTAAACAGTAACTGTTTGAAATGATCCTTCACCACTCTGATGCAAACTTGAGAGGAGAAAAATCAAAAGGGAAGAGAGGCATCAAATTTTTCAGAACACAGGGAAGGTGCCCAAGTGGTGGGAGACGGCGGAAGGACACAAAGGCTGCTGATTAGATCCTGACCTGGTTCTGTTCCAAGGATACTTTTGTCTGGAGCCACACACCTCAGATGGCAAGCTGCCATGTTCAGAGCCACAGGAATCCAAGTATTTAATCACCCACCTTGGTTGATGGAGGGCTTTGGGGGAAGAACAGGGAGCCCAAGTTTCTCCTCAAAAGCGGCAATGAAGGTGGCAGCAGGAGACCCACCTCTTAATAAGACAGCGGCCAATTAACTGAGCAAATGTTTGAGGTGTCCCCACCAAGGGACGGGACGCCTGCTTCTCTCCCAGAGCTGCCCGGGAGCCAGTCAGTCAGACAGGCAGGTACATGACTTAAGTTAATTGGAGAAAACCTCCTTCTAGGGAAGTGAGCACTGGCTTGTCACTGATTGGGACCCAAGTTTGTTTTTGACAGTTCTCTTTGCCTGACCCCAGATAGAAGCGTGCTTCCGATGGGCTCCCCTGTCCCTACCACCCACCACCACGGAGACTGTATGATTGGGGTATCTCACCAAGGGTCTCACAGAGCCAGAGGGCGTGGCCAGAAATCTACAAAGCCAGCAGAATTTGGCAGTAGAGGACTGTGCCCAGCAACTGGTCCGTGGTCCACGAGAGGGCAGCTCTCCTTCCTTGTCCAGTCTGTGTCCAGAGAGCCCCGGCCAGGACCCCGCCTGGATCTGGACTCCAGAGGTGACCTCCAGGAGCAGGTACAGAAGGTGGGCCACAGGAGAGGTGTGACTCGGGACAGTGATGCTTAGGGGAGAGCAAAGTCAGGTGGGCTAGGCTTGCTCCGATGGGGAGGAGGTGGTTGTGTCAAGGGAAGGGTAGATTTCCGAATGTGCCGAGGAGTGGAGGAGCGTGTCATAAAGGCCCCATGGGCACACAGGCCCAGGCCAGCTGCAGTCGGAGGCCGGTTAAGGGGGGCGTAGCTGACTGCATATTCACCAGGCAGGCACAGTCTCCCCTTCTCTCTCTCCTTCCCAGGGCTGCATCCTCTCACCTCCCCCTTTCAGCTCTCCCTCTCCGCCCCTCTCCCCAGGAAGTCTGACTTGAGTGTGCCCACACATATCTAAAACAAGCGGCTGGAAAATTGTTTCTCAGTGAACTGGATGGCACAGGCCATTTTAATGACTTGAGCAGTTTTACTGGCATTTAGACACAATTGAAATACTGAGCTGTCCATCCTCCCCTGGACATCATCACCCAGGGTGGGGCAGGAACCTGGAACCCCTTCCGTATGACTCTCCTGGTGTGTGTAGGGAGGCAACTTCATGTGAGCCGGCAAGCTTTCCTTTGTTGGAGGAGGCTTTTCTCCAGCTTTTCCATCAGTCTAGATTATAAATAAGGGACTGAGTCAAAAAATAAGTGAGTAATTTCTCTGTGTTCTTGCCTCCAGTTTAAAGAGGAAGGTTGTGAGGAATGATGAGAACAGTCAGGCAGTTGAGTGGGAATTATTGCCCCTTGTGAAGAGGAGGCCAAGGCTTCAAAGCATGCTGGGCTCTGTGGCAGTAACAGAGTCTCAGTAACCCAGGAGACATGTGCTTCTCACCCGCACCACCTAGCCAGTGTGGGTCAGCACAGCGTAGGCACAGGGACCCGCCTCAGTACCCTCTCCCCAGCACGGCTGATGGGGAAGGAGTTGGTGAGTGAGCTGTTTGCTGGGGCTCTCCCACTCCCATGTTAGTTGAAGCCAGGTGTGAGACCACATCTATTGGCACAAATGGACACCTACCCTTCCATGAGAACAGGTTCCCAGATGGGTGTGCAATGGAGAAAATTAAGCCATGTTCCCCTTTGTGTGTTGGCCCCTCTCTTCTGCTGGGGGAAATCCATATGGAGGTTGTAAATCCTGAAAACAGGACATAAAGAGTAATGGGTTTAAGGCTAAAATTCGTCTTCCCACAGCATCAGAAGAAAACCATCTCCTTATACATTGTCTTAGTGCCTCCTGGTTTTTATATCTACATTTAACTTTTGCCCACCAGGTAGCACAAATACACAAACAGGAATGACAAAGCCACAGAATGAAGCTGTTCTTTTAAGTTTCCAGAGAGAGCAGATTGAAACTTTTAGCATAACAAAAGCAATTACATCCACCATACTCAAATTGCTTCCTAGTGACCAAATTTTACATCCCTGAAACCTCCAAGTGTTTAAGAATATCCACAAAATTAACATTTTATGGAAAGGACTAAAAGACTTCACAATATTTTCCAAAGTTTCTGTCCTGGGCCCGGATATGGGCTTGGTTTAACAAACCTGAGTGTATAAAGCCTAAATGTTCCTTGTACCCTTGGAACAATAGTGATCAATTAATTAGGAGATAGTAAGTAACATCATCCCTCCACTGAACTGTAGAGACCAGACCCGCCTTTCTCAGTGTCATATCCTAGGCTGGCATGGAGTAAGCATGCCATAAATACGTGCTCAGGACAGAGAGGGAGAACACGGGAAGGACTGGGTGGAAGCAAGACTGGTTTTCACCTCCGTCAGAAGAACAGCAAAGAGTGGACGACTGCGGAGCCGAGAAGGGATGGAGAAAACCTTGATGACCAGAACTCGGTCTGTTGCACAGTGGTGTCACCCACAGCAGAATGCGCTCAGGCCAGAGCAGTGTTCCGAGCCCACGTGCGGGTTCCCAGGTCAGGCTCCCCGAGCCTCCCCTGCATATAGGTGTGCCAGGTGCAGTGCCGACCCGCCGGCACTTTCAGAGGACTGAAAGGGAAGCAGCTTGTTGAAAACAGATTTCTCTTCATTTATTTATGATGAAATATAACATAGAGACAGAAGAGGATACAAAGGTATATTTGTAACAACAACAAAAAATCATTGAGAAGAGCCATGTTTTAGGAGGGCTTCCCAGATGGCGCAGTGGTAAAGAATCTGCCTGCAATGCAGGAGACCTGGGTTCGATCCCTGGGTTGGGAAGATCCCCTGGAGGAGGGCATGGCAACCCACTCCAGTATTCTTGTCTGGAAAATCCCCACAGACAGAGGAGCTTGGTGAGCTACAGTCCATGGGCTCACAAAGAGTCGAACATGACTGAGCTACTAAGCACAGCACAGCACATGTTTTAGGAATTAGGGCTGTGCTTTAGAGATACCCCCCTTTCTCCTGCCCCTCTCCAAATTTACATAGTCCTCCCTGCCTTCTGTGAGCATCATGTTCTGGCTTTTCTTTGTAGTTGTCTCACCTAACTATATATTGAGGTATGGTTTGCTTTTTCCCAGTTTTGAACTTAATATAAGTGGAACTGTGTTGTAATGTCCTGTTTTGATTTGCTACTCTCACATGACATCATATCTGTGCGACATCCATGTTGAGTATAGCTGTAGCTTGTTTGTTTGTGTTACTGAAAACCCCTTAAATACATATACCGTCATTTATCTATCACACTGCTGACAGGCAGTATCATTTCCCATTCAGGTCTATTGCTGGAATCATTTGTGTACATGCCTTGTGATGGTGGTTTAGTTGCTAAGACATGTCCAACTCTTGCCACCCCATGGACAGTCGCCGGCCAGGCTCCTCTGTCCATGGAATTCTCCAGGCAAGAATACTGGGGCGGGTTGCCATTTCCTTCTCCAGGGGATCTTCCTGACCCAGAGATCGAACTTGGATGTCCTGCATTGCAGGTATACTCTTTACCAAGTGAGCCACCAGGGAAGTCTTGTCTTTTGCTATGCATGTGCAGAGCATTGTGCTGCTTCAGCCTTACTAGAGATTGTCATATTGTCTTCCAAGTTGTTGGCCATTTTACCCTGAAAAGAGCAACATGAGCGAGTTCCTGCCCTTCACACTACCAGCACTTGTGACGGTTAAACATGTTGAATTTACACTCTCTGCAGTGGGTGGGGGTACGAAATGCTGTGGTTTTAACAGAGACTTTTCTCATCACCAGTAAGACTAAGCATCATTTCACTTGTTTATTGTCTATTTTGATTTCATCTTCTCTCAAGGACCTGCCCAAGTTTTCTGTTCACTTTTCCATTCAGTTGTTTATCTTTTTAAAAAATTGATTTATAGCAGTTCTTTCTGTGCTCTGAATGCTTATTCTTTGTTGCTTATATTTATTACAAGCATATTCTTCCAATGGTGGCTTTTCACTCTGTCTTGGTTTATTTTTAAGGATGCAAGTTCTTCATGTTAATGTAATGTATCAAGCTTTCCTTCATTCCGATTACAACGTATAAATGTATCAAATCAACATGTGTCATTTAAACATGCCCAGTGTTGTGTGTCAGTTATATCTCGATTTAAAGAAAAACTTTTCCATCACGCTCAGTGGATTTTCTGCTTTTTAAAATAAATCCTTCCCTGCCCCCTACATTATTCCATGTTATCTTTATAGTGTTGCTTCTTACATTTAATTTTTAAATACAATAGTTTTACTGAGATGTAATCACATGCCATTCAGTTCACTTATTTGAAGTATGCTGTTCAATAGTTTTCAAAATATCCCAAGAGTTGTGCAACCATCACTATGAACAATTTTAAAACATCTTCCTCACTTCCAGAAAGAAACCCTGAACCCATTAGCAGTCACTCCTCATTTCTCCCACACCAACCATAACCCCCTAGCTCTAGCAAACACAATAATCGACTTTCTGCCCTGCATATTTGCCCATTCTAGACATTTGAAAGAATATGTGGTCTTTCGTGACTGGCTTCTTTCACTTAGTATCATGGTTTCAAGACTCACCCATGTTGTGGCATATATGAATACCTAATTCCTTTTTATTGCCAAATAAAATTCCATTGCATGGATAGAACAGACCTTATTCATTTATCAGTTGATGAACCTTTGGGTCATTTCCCCTTTGGGGCTGTTATAAATATCCTGCTATAAAGTTTTTGTGTGGACATAAATATATTATCATTTCTCTTGTGTATTTACGTGGGAGTAGAGTTGCTAGGTCATATCTGAACTCTGTGTTCAAACTTTTGAGGACTGTCAAATGTTTTCCAAAGTGACTACCCCATGTCACATTCCCATTAGCAGTGCACGAGGGTTCCAATTTCTCCATATCTTTGCCAATGGTTGTTATTATCTGTCTCTTTAATTACTGTCTTCCAAGCAGATATGAAGTGGTTTCTGATGTGTTTGGATTTGCATTTCCTTGGTGGATAATAATTTTGAGCATCTTTTCATGTGATTATTGGTCACCTGTATATCTTCTTTGGAAAACTGTCTATATCCTTAACCCATTTTTAATTGGACAGTTTGTCTTATTGAGTTGCAAGTGTTTTTTGTGTATTCCTGATACATATCTCTTATCATATATATGCTTTACAAATATTTTCTCTTATTCTATGGGTTCTTTTTCACTTTGTTATCCCTTGAAGAACAAAAGTTATGAATTTTGATGAAGTTCAGTTTACCTATTTATTATTTTGTCATTTGTACTTTTGATGTCATATTTAAGAGAATATTTACTGTAGTTTTTTTCCTGAATCTTACAGTTATAACATTTACATTTGTATCTTGCATTTTAGCATTTACATTTAGATCTTATATTAAGATCTTAAGTCCATCTTGAGTTGATTTTTGCATGCATTTTGATACAAGGGTCCAGTGTCACATTTTTACATGTGAATATCCAGCTATCCCTCTACCATTTGCTTTAAGGACTATTCTTTCTTTTAAATTGTCTTGGCATTCTTGCTGAAAATCAATTAACCATGATTGTAAGGGCATATTTCTAGACTCTCAATTCCATCCCATTGATCTGTATATCTATCCTTTGACTAGTGCCACATTATCTTGGTTACTACAGCTTTGTAAGTGTTTGAAATCAGGAACTGTGAATCCTCTGACTTGGTTATTCTATTGTAAGATCATTTTGGCTATTCTGGGTCCTTTATACTTCCATATAAATTTTTGGATCAGCTTGTTAACTTGTACAAAGAAACAGCTAAGATTCTGATAGGTGTTTCATTGAATGAGTCAATCATTTTGGGAAGTGTTGACACTTTAACAATATTAAGTCTTCTGATCTATGACCATGGGATGTCTTTCCATTTATTTTGGTCTTCTTTAGTTTCTTGAAACAATTTTTGCAGTTTTGAAATATAACTTTTGCACTTCTTTGGTTCAGTTTATTCCTAAGCATTTTATTCTTTTTCAATCTGTTGTAATAGAATTATTTTCATATTTTCATTTTCAGAGTGCTTATTGTTAATATATAGAAATACAGTTGATTTTTGTGTATTGATCTTGTACCCTGCAAACTTGCCAAACTCATTTATTAGTTTTAATAGGGCCTTTTGGGTATGACTTAGAATTATCTATATTTAAGATAATGTGCGCATAAATAGAATTTTACTTCTTTCTTTCTAATCTGGGTGCCTTATGTTTCATTTTCCTACTCATATGCTATAGCTAGAAACCCCTGTGCAGTGTTGAATAGAAATAGCAAAAGCAGACATCCTTGTCTTGTTCCTGATCTTCAGTTCAATTCAGTCGCTCAGTCGTGTCCGACTCTTTGCGACCCCATGAATCACAGCATGCCAGGCCTCCCTGTCCATCACCAACTCCCGGGGTTCACTCAGACTCATGTCCATCGAGTCGGTGATGCCATCCAGCCATCTCATCCTCTGTCATCCCCTTCTCCTCCTGCCCCCAATCCCTCCCAGCATCAGAGTCTTTTCCAATGAGTCAACTCTTTGCATGAGGTGGCCAAAGTACTGGAGTTTCAGCTTTAGCATCATTCCTTCCAAAGAAATCCCAGGGCTGATCTCCTGATCTTAGGGGAAAGCATTCAGTTGTTCACTATTAAGTACGATGTTAACTATGAGCCATAGATGTTTATTACCATGTTGAGAAGAAAGTGGTAATGTCAGTTGCTCAGTCGTGTCGCTCAGTTGTGTCTGATTCTTTGTGACCTCATGGACTGTAGCCCACCAGGCTCCTCTGTTCATGAAATTCTCCAGGCAAGAATCCTGGAGTGGGTTGCCATTCCCTTCTTCAGGGGATCTTCCTGACCCAGGAATCAAACCCAAGTCTCCTGCACTGCAGGCAGACTGTAATTTCAGCCACCAGGAAAGTCCCACCCCATTGAGAAATTTTCTTCTATTCCCTCTTTGTTGAGTTTTTTTTGTTCGTTTTTTTATCAAAAAGGAATTTTACACTTTATCAAACAATATTTTCTACAACACTTAAGATGATCATGTGGTTTTGTTCTTTTTTTGTTTATATTGTGTATTACATGAATTGATTTTGTATGCTAAGCCAACCTTACATTACTTGCATAAGTCGCATTTGGTCATGGTATATAATCCTTTTTATGTATTGCTGGATTTGGTTTGAATTTGTTAAGGGTGGGTTTTTTTGTACCTAGAAGAGGGTTAGGAGGTGTTGGCTAGTATTTATTTTCCTGTAACACCTTGTCTAGTTTTAGTATCAGTGTGACACTGGCCTCATAGAATGAGTTGGGAAGTGTTCCCAGCTCTTGTGTTTTTTTGATGACTTTATGAAGAATTGGCATTAATTCTTTTTAAGTGTTTGGTAGACTTCACCCATAAATCCATCTGGCCCTGCACTTTCCTTTGTGGTAAATTTTTTAAATAGTTAATCAAATGACTTGTATAGATTTTCTGTTTCTTCTTGAGTCAATTTCAGTAGTTGGTGTGTTTCTACAAATAAATCCAATTTGCCAAAGTTATCTAGTTTGTTGGTATATAATAGTTCATATTATTACCTCATTATCCTTTTTACTGTGTAAAGCCAGTAGTAGTGGGCCCCTCTTTCTTTCCTGTTTTTAGTAATTTGAGCCTTCTGTATTTTCTTCTTATCAGTCTAGCTAAAATTCTGTCAGTTTGGGGTTGTTTTGTTTTGGTAAGGAAACAAGTTTGGTTCTGTTGATTTTACTTTTCTATTCTTTATTACACTAATTTCTACTCTAATCTTTACTATTTCTATCCCCTACTTGGTTTAAGTTTAGTTTACTCCACTTTCCTAGTATGTTAAGGTAAAATGATAGGTTATTGATTTGGGATTAATTTTCTTTTGATGAGGCATTTACAGCTATAAATTCATTCCCCTCTAAGACTCCTTTAGCTGCATACCTTAAGTTTTGTTATGTTGCAACTTCATTTTCATCCATCTCAAAGCACTTTCTAATTTGCCTTGTTATTTCTTCTGTGATTCGCTGGTTATGTAGGAGAATGCTATTTAATTCCCACATATCTGTGAATTTCCCAAATTTTATTTTTGATATTGACTTCTAATTTCATTCCATTGCGGTAGGAGAACAACTTTATGTTATTTCGGTCCTTTTAAATGTATTAATCCTTGTTTAATTGTATAGAATGTAGTCTAGCCTAGAGAGTGTTTCATGTACGCTTGAGAAAAATGCGTATTCTACGCTTGTTGGATGGACACTTCTACAACGATCTGTTAGATCTGGTTGGTTTATAGTGTTGCCCATGATTTGAATTTCCTTGTTTATCTTCTGCCTGGTTGTTTTCTCCATTATCAAAAGTGGGTATTGAACCCTTTAACTATTACTATTAAATTGTCTATTTCTCTCTTAAATTCTATCATGTTTTTGCTTCATGTATTTTTGGGTTCTGGTTGTATATATGTTTATAATTATTATTATAAATTTTCCAGATGAATGGATCCTTTTGTTATTATAAAATATTTCTATCTCCTAGTAAGATCCTGAGTGTGGATCTTTTCGTGTGTATCCTACTTGGAATTCATTGAGTTTCTTGGATTTGTAGATTAATGTTTTTCCTCCAATTTGGGAAGTTTTCAACTATTAGTCCTCTAAATATTTTTCTCATTGTTTCTTCTCTCTCCGCTCCTTTTAGTACTCCTATTATACAAATGTCAGGATGCTTAATGGTATGCCGTATGTCTTTGAAGCTTTGTTCATTTTTATTTTGTTTGTTTTGTTTGTATGTTTCCTGTTCAATTGACCAGCCTACAGTCTAGTTTGTTGCCCTCATTGAGCTAAGAGCCTTCTCTTAATTGCTTAGCACCAAAATCTCCTTTTATATGGAGACCCTTAGGCTTAAACTTCTGTATACTGTTTTCAAAATAAAGTTACTTCCTCTTAGTCACAGCTCTCCTTTTTTTTTTTTTTTTTTTGTGGCCTGCCTCTCCCCTTGGGCAAAATCTCCAAACCAATGCTCCAGAGCTTGAGGCAGGCATAGTGGCCCATTTTTCTCAGAGTGACACTCCTGGTTTAGGATTGGGGTGCTACTTGGGGTTGTAATCTCCGGTCTTCTCAGCCTCTCTCTCCCATCATGCGACCTCTGTCCTGTGAGTGACCTAGGATGAGATCAGCTGGGGCCTCAGTATCCTTGGCCTGCCTTGCCAACAGTTGAATATCCCTCTTATAACTCAGGCCTGGACATAAGACGCAAGCCCCAGATCCTTCAGCTGCACTTGACTTGGAATTTAGCTTATGCAAAATGAAGGAAGGAAGGATGAGAATTTCTGGTGTCTTGCCCTCTCAGGAAGGTAGTATAGGCTTTGACTGAGAGCTGAGAGAGAAAGAACTCTGTCTCCTGGGCCACTCCCATCTGGAGTGGAGAGGGCCAAGTAAGCAGGTCATGGTTCAAGTAAGACTCTCATTGTTCTTACTGAAAGTTAATAGCTTTTCTTTTTTAAAAAGCTTCTTCATGTGTGATATGCCCTTAAGAAAGGTCCGTATAGTCAAAGCTATGGTTTTTCCAGTAGTCATGTACAGATGTGAGAGTTGGACCATAAAGAAGGCTGAGCACCAAAGAACTGATGTTTTCAAATTGTAGTGCTGGAGAAAACTCTTAAGAGTCCCTTGTACTGCACAGAGATTAAACCAGTCAGTCTTAAAGAAAATCAACCGTGAAAATTCACTGGAAGGACTGATGCTGAAGTTCTAACTTTGGCCACCTGATGTGAAGAGCCAACTCATTGAAAAAGACTCTGATGCTGGAAAAGATTGAGGGCAAGAAGAGAAGGGGATGACAAAGGATGAGATGGTTGGATAGCATCACTGACTCAATAGACATGAATTTGAGCAAACTCTGGGAGATAGTGAAGGACAGGGAAGTCTGGTGTGCTACATCCATGGGGTCATAGAGTCAGACACGACTTAGCAACTGAACAATGACAATTTCTAGGCACTTTAAACAATGCAGTTTATTTTATTTATTTATTTTTGGCTATGCTGGGTCTTCATTGATGCACAGGCTTTTCTCTAGTTGTGGCAAGAAGGAGCTACTCTTTAGTGGGTGGTGTGCAGGCTTTTCACTGTGATGGCTTCTCTTGTTGCAGAGATTTAGTGGTTAGGGCATGTGGGCTTCAGTAGTTACAGCACATGGGCTCAGTAGCTGCAGCTACTGGACTCTAGAGCACAAGCTCAATAGTGATGGTGCACGGGCTTAGTTGCCCATGGCGTATGGGATCATCCCTGATCAGGGATCGAACCCGTGTCTCCTGCATTGACAGGTGGATTCTTTACCACTGAACCACCTGGGGAGCCCTAAGCAACGGTTTTTAAAGTCTTACCGGTTATGATTGTTTCTCTGGGAAGCATGCCTCCAGAGCTCCTTATGCCAACATTCCAGAAGTAGAATCCCAGGTTTATTTTTTAGTCTACGTGGAAGTAATTTTTTTATGAATGGTATCAAACAGGCCATCTATTCCCACATTGTGCTTGCATCATTTATTAAGAGGTCCATCTGTTCCCCTGAGATCTACAATAACATCTCTCCTATAGCAAATGCTCATATTTTCAGAGGAAGATCCCCTGGAGAAGGGGTACCCACTCCAGTATTCTGACCAGGAGAATTCCATGGACTGTATAGTCCATGGGGTCGCAAAGAGTCAGACTCAACTGGGCAACTTTCACACTATTGTGGAACCCTTTCTTATGTTCATTTCATCTATTTCTATACATTGTCTCAGTAGAGTTTCATAATAAGTTTTGCTATCTCATAGAGCAGGCCCTTGTTTTTCCTCTTTGGGAACACTACAGCTGCCCTTGGTCCTTTTCATCTATCAATAAATTACAGAGTGAGCTGTCCAGTGCCTGCACCCCTGTGCGTATGCACACGTACCTGTATGCACACACCCTGTTGGAAATATGATTCATATTACATTAAATCTATGGATTAGTTCAGGAAGCTTGACGTGTTTACACAACTGTATCTTTTAATCCCCAGACCTACCATATCCCTCCATTTGTTTAGGTCTGAATAGCAGTTGATAGAAGCAGTATGTCTGTTCTCCAGGCTGGGGATCTTTCAGTGACTGGTAACATTTTCTTCTGTCTCTACTCCTTGGTCACAAAGGTTGATCTCACTGTAAGCTGTGTTGGTGGGAGAGAAACAAATTAACCTTAGAGTCCATTACTGATCCAGACTTGACAGAAAGCCAGATTTATAAACAGGTAGATATTTGGGGAGCTGCCTCTAATGGAATGACTACACGCAAGGGGAGCAAGAATAGAGGAAAGTACATTTTTGTCACAAAGGAGCACCTACTTTGAAGCTCGTCCACCGCTTTTAACTAACCAGTTTGTTTCATGCTTTCACCAACATTCCAGCTGTTTACTGACAATGGGGGACTAGCATGAGGCTCTGCTACTTCAATCAAGGCTGGAAAACCTTGATTGGGGTTTTTTTTAAAGTAACCACTGTTGCTTGCTTTTTATTGTTGTCTTTCTGATTACAAAGATATTATGTATTATTTGCAGAAAAAAAGTACAGGAAAGCACAAAAGAGCAAAATAAAGCATATTTACCATCAGAGAGAGCCATGGATAATATTTTGGCATATAGGTTTAGAGACTTTTTCTTTGTGTGTATATATACACCCATGCACACACTTTTTCCCCAAGAAGAACACTTTTAAGTGTTTTTATAAGTGAAGTCATCACTCTTTTGGGAGAAGGGCCTCCAGCCCAGGCAAGGCAGGTGGTGTGGATGCAGAGGTGCTTTGCAGGTTAAGTGGGCAGAGGATTCCTTCAGGAGGGGAAGGAGCGTCCAAACTGAAACAGCTCCTGCAGTTCTGCATCATATAAACCTATTTACAATCATATGCTTTGTTAGGTGACGTGCCAGCTCACTGGTGGCCCTCGGTCCACTCGTTTTTAAATGGTTAACTTACGGTTTTCATGGCCTTTAGGTTTCTTCCAACACCCAAATGTTGGGGTTTCAACACCTCCCTGTCATAGAGCTGAATGGTTGCAGTGAGGATGTTTTGCTTAACTTTTCACCAAGAGCATGGTTGAAATTGTCTGTATTTAACCAGGATGTAGTGCTATTGCTATTTCCATCTAGAAGGGAAAAGTCCTTCCATCTGCACAACTTACTTGTACAGAGATGAGGCAGTGATTCAGAGCTTGTCTCTGGTGAAGTGTCTGTGTGCCCTGGGCTCAGGCCCCTTGTTGAGTCCCTGCCCTTTTCCCTTCAGCTCTGCTGCTGACATGAACCCTCCTCCGGAAAGACCTTTGTCCACAAGTGTGGACAAACTTGTGTCCGTAGCGACTGGATAGGAGAAATTGGTAAACTGTCTTTAATTATAAAATAAACTCCTCGTGCCCAGGGCAGTAAGCTTGAGTGTGGGAAAGGTGGGGGAGAGGTGGGCAGGAGGACTTCCCCAGAACTTGTAAAATCACCCTAAGTTACCACCCATGGTGGGCTCAGGGTTCCCGTGTCCAAGGTAGGAGGCCTGACCCTTCCATCTGCACTGCTGGACGTGCACTGCAGGAGGGAGGCAGAGCTTAAGGGGAGACGTTTCCTGTGCTTCCCAAAGGGAGGAGAAAATTTCAAAAGCTCTGTGGACTGTTCTGTTTAAGCCAGCAGGGAGAAAAGCATCACTCCCTAAGCCAGATGATCCTTCATGCTGAGATTTGGGGGGCTATCCACGGCCACCCACGTTAGCACCCCACTGAGGGGGTACCAAGGGGCTCGGTGGCCCCATCCCAGACTGCGTGGCCTAGGTTTTGGCCAGGGCTCCCCATGCAGAGAGTGTGGGAGTTGTGGGATCTGCCCCAGATGGTCACTCAGCATGGGGCCAGCACCCCAGACTCACTGCCAGCCTGCTCAAGGACTGTGCCAACCTGCACCGAATCATTAAGGCCAGATGATACTGGTGCCCCTGTGACACTCTGCCCCCTCAGCTGCCTCAGCCTCTCTGTGGAGACCCCGTGGGGAAGCCAGTGCAGTGGGCCGTTACTGGGTGGACTGGCTTGGCCCCAGGAGCAGACTGTTCCAGCTCACACGGTCCCGCGTTGGCGCTGCTCCTCATTCACATGGTTCCCTCGCTTGTGCACAGTGAGTATCTTCTTCTGCAGACACAGCCCCCCTCCCTGCCTCTCCCTGCGGATTTCACTTATCACCCTTGAGATGTGCTTCCAGGAGGACTTGCTTCTTGTTACCTGCTGGAACCAATGCTCCCAATCCCCATCACTTCCTGAGGTCAGAATTTAAGGGGCAGACAGCCCCCTGCGTGTCCCCATAGATGCAGCAGCTGATTCCCCATCACTTCCAAGGTCGGGACTTAAGGGACAGACAGCCCCCTGCATGGCCCCATAAATGCAACAGCGCAGTTCCTGGCCTCAGAGCCCCAGCCCCTTCCTCTGTGGGGAAGGTCGGCCACACTGTCCACACCAGGGGACAGCCGCTAGGAGAGCCGGAAACAAGGAGCCACCCTCCCTCTGGGGACAACTAGAGGCAGTGTCCTCCTGGTCAGAGTCTTGAATTTCCACTTCCCGCCCTGGAAGCCCCATCTCCACCATAACATGCCACATGTGGAAGGATTTCTGGAACCGTCCAGAGAGCATCCCCATCCACCCCAGGTACATGGAGTTAATACTGCAACACCTGACTTGCATTCTGGCTTATTATTCTCACTACACGTGGCACTGGGAACTGGTCCAGAGTGAAGCGACATCCCTGTAATTGCCCTTGTTGGCTTTTTCCCACCTTAAAAGTCATTCCACGGAAGCCTGGAGGTGGGATTCCTTCTGGCTCCAGGAGAGGTTGTGAGACTGGCTGGACAGTGACCAGGAGGCCTGAGCAACGACCCGATCCTCACAGGGACCTCGAGGGAGGGGAGGGCCACCCCACTAGCACTGGCTGGACCAGGCTGCATGGCATATTCTCTCCTTGGTTTTGCATGTTTAGGGGGATTCTGACAGGTAGGTGGCCTCCAGCGAGGGAAGACTAGGGTAGCATGCAGTCTAGAAATGTCATCCCGTGGGCCAGTGAAAACAACACTGTGGGTTTTCCGTAACAGTCCCCAGGATCTCAGCATAAAGCATTGCCTCCCTAATAAGAGAAACAAGAAAACTCTCCAAGCGTGAAGGACCTTCATCTGGGAGTTGGAGGTGGGTGTTTGGGCCCTATGGCAGGTGGATACTGGGCCTGTGGGTGGGAGGCAGAAAGGCAGGTTTCAAAGTCTGCTTTTCAGTATCATGACTCTCATCTCCTCCCCACGCCTCTCCCATAAAATGAGCCTTCCAACAGCCGGCACTGTTTATGTGCAGCAGAGTATGGGGCCTCCCATCCTGGGATACAACAGTAGCAGAGAAGAGAGGACTCAGCCCTGTGAGGGAGGGTCACCTGGACAGCCTCCAGCCTTGAGCCTGAGTGTCTGCTCCAGTAGACACTGCCGGACCTCAGTATTTTTCAAGCCCAAATCAGTTTCTTTAAATGAAGCTCCCATAACAAAGAGTGCCTGATGATCATCGTGACCATCTTTTTCCATCGCACTTCAAAGGGGTCTGAGAACAAAGGAGGAGATGACATTTCCTTGTCCTCCAGTGGATGTTTATGCACATGAATCAGCTGCTGCTTGCTGTATTGTTCTGTGGGCTCTTCACTTGGAGAGGAGGCTCCTCCCACCCCCGAGAGTTCTTGGGTTGTGCAGACAAGAGGCCGCCCTGCCTTAGGGACACCCAGGCAGCTCCTCACCTCCCAGACAGGCCTCAGCCTACTGCCAGGCATTCCACACCCACCCCAGATCTCTTCAGTCATGCCGCTTTTTCAGTCACAGGGGTTTAAGGGACGCAAACCAGCTCCAGCTTTAAATTCCATGAGACCCAGGTGGCAGATAGATATCAGGAGCAGAAGTGCTCAGGGCCAGGAATGCCACCTGTTGTGAGGGCTGGCAGAAAGCAGAGCCAGTTTCCGGGCAACCCTGAAATGTGGGCAGAGCTTACCTGGTCAGTGGACGCTGAGGTCCAAGATGGGGGTGCTCATCTCAGTCCCCCAAGGCTGGCCTGTGTTGGTGGCCCAGGAGTGGGCCCCATTCTCAGTGCTTTGGGATGCTCAGGCAGCTCTGCCCCTTCCTCCATGTGCCCATCTTGCCCAGGCTACCCAAGGCTGCCCAAGAGCCAGGCCTGATGCAGGGAAGGGAAGTAGCACAGTTGTCAAGGCTGATGTTTTAGCCCACATCCATGCTGAGGCCCAGGTTATACTTGGTCACCTCATCCAAGATGGAGCAGGCTCTGAACCCTGGGTTGATTCAGCACACAGCCTCCTCCCCACCGGCCACCCCTGACCTGCCCATGGAGCCAGTCACCTGGGACTTGGATAGGTCATCCTTTGAACTCTCTGGCCTCTCCTCCCTCCCTCAGCACTGCTTCATCTCTCAGCCCCTATCTCAAGGTGATGAAACTGTGGAGTCCAAACCTTGATGCCATCTGTCGACCAGGCTTCCTGGCTCCAACCTATCCTCAGGTCCCTTACCAACCTGGTTTGCCCTTGGAGGCAAACCAGTCATGTCTGTTTTCCGAGCTGGGACAGGCCCTCTCTTTCTTTAGGTATCCTCTGCCAGGCTTCCTGCAGGGTCCATAGCTAATGTTTTAAAAAATTAAAACTTCCCCAGTAGTAGGCTCTTTAAATGATCCAGATGATTCACTGTAATGAGACTGGCCTTGGGGTCAGATGCCAAGTGGTGGAACCATCTCTGGCAAAGTGACAGGGCTGGGGGCGGTCTGCCCCAGCCCCTGCCTGGCTGCCCATCGCCCAGCCTGCCAACCACGGCTGCACTATCCAAGTTACCGTGTCATTCCCTTGGCCCAGAGCTGAGTGCTCTTGGAGGCAACCAGCCCTCTCCCTCTCCTCTGCCCTGCAGAGCTCAGAGTCTCATCAGGACAGATGAGATAATCAGGACATGAGTCAGGAGGATGCTTGCCAAGAGAGATGGTGGGGCTCTGATCACACACATGGCAAGACTACAAAGGAGATGGGCCTGTGAGTGCTGCCAGAGGAGGCAGACAGCCCCCTGGGGGGCTGGGGGGCCTTCCCGGAGGAGGTGGAATTGGAACCCAGCAGAATGGTCTTGGGTCAGAGCCAGGGCCAGCCTCGACAAAGGACACCGAGAACAGGGCCTCAGTGTCACATGGCAGACAGGTGCTGCTCATTCAGCCCTGTCAAAACTCTGCTGGCCCGTGTCCTGGCCACTCCGAGCTCTGCCCTCAGCTCTTGAGGCTATGGGGCTTTGGAAGGAGGGAGAGGAGCCAAATGAATTCTTGAGGTCCTGTTGACACCAGGTGACTGGTGACCGGGTGACTAGGAGTCCACCCAGGAAATGGAATGAACATAAGTGCCATTTAACAATGTCATTTCAGGCTCTGCATGTCAGTTGGATGTCTCCAAAGTGTCCCCACGTAGGAGACGCCCACCTGTCAGAACGGGGCTCGCCTAAATTGAGCTTTTGTGGAGAATGAGGAAGCAGGCACCAGGGTGGAGGGAACAAGGCCCACACTGAGCTGGGGTGTGGTGGGCTGGCCTGGCATTTCAACCTCTGGGGGTCGCAGCTTTGAACAAATGTGGTCCCTGCCCTGCCCCCAGGAAGGTGGCCTGTCTCCTTCTGTACAATGAGGGATTGCCCCAATTCTCTGTCCCTTCCCACGTGACATTCCATGACTCTTCCCTGTGCAGCAGGACATGTCTCAGTGGGGGCTCAGCCCAGGTCCTGCTGAGGGACCCCAGGAGCAAGGAGCCCCAGGGAGGCGGCTGAGAGAGGGACGGCACTGGCCGGGCATTAGCCAGACGCCAGTTGTCGGATGGAGCAACTTGCATAATTGGTGTTTTGTTTGAAGAGGCATGATTCTGTTCAATCAATTTTCAAATGCCAAATGGGCACTGAGCTTTGAAAGATATAAAGAGATTAACATTATCAAGGAAAGGGCAGACTTGGGTGGCTCAGAGGCTGGTGACTTTGAGCCGGCCCCATGCAGGTGGGCCTGACAGACCCCGTGCGAAACCCCAGTAGACCTGGAAGGTGGCACCTACAGCTTCTCTCTACCAGGATGGCTTCTCCACCTGTTGGGAGGGTCAGCTATATTTGGCTCAAGACTAGCTTTTCCCACCACAGTGTTGTCAGCCAGAAAAAAATCTCCTTTTGCAGGAAAAGGCAGTTGGCATTAGGAGAAAAATCCTGGCCCTGCCAGCTGATCTTCACTCAATGAAATAAAATGACAGGCCAGAGGAGAGGCCACCAACCTGTCCACAGTTGGGGCACCAGGAAAGGACCTGGTAGAAGGACCCAGGTGCGTCTCACAGCAGAGCCCAGCACACAGGTGCCCGTGGGCCCCGATCGCAGGGGCCCTGCCGACACTTCTGTTCTAGCGCATGTCTGTTTCCTAGCTCGGGGCATCTGTGTGCCACACCCCTGCAGTGCTGGGGAACTGAGCTGCCATCAGGAGGCCTGGTTCTCTTCTGAATCTCCCTCCTGCTCACTGGACCTCAGTCTCTGCAGAGTTTGGTTGGCCTCAAGACCTTCCTAACTTCAGACACCAACTGTGAGTTTAGGAATCCTCAAGACCACCTCCCTGTTTGACGATTTGCTGCAAGGACTCACAGAATTCAGGAAAGCCAAGATACTACTTTTGTTGTTGTTTTAAGCCATTTAGTCATGTCTGACTCTGTGCTACCGCATGGACTGTAGCCTGCCAGGCTCCTCTGTCCATGGGATTTTCCAGGCAAGAATATTGGAGTGAGTTGCCATTTCCTTCTCCAGGGGATCTTCCCGACCCAGGGATCAAAACCGTGTCTCCTGTATTGGCAGGTGAATTCTTTACCACTGAGCCACCAGAGAGGCCCTCAGTATACTAGTGGTTATGATTTATTGCAGTAAAAGGATACAGATTAAAATTACAGCAGAAAAAAGGGCCATGCAGAGCAGAGTCCAGGAGGCTCCAAGGGCAGAGCTTCCAACTGTCCTCCCCAGCAGTTGTGCTCGTGTGCTGGCTTCTTCCAGCAGTGATGTGTGACAATACCCAGAGTGTTGCTAACAGAAGACACTCACCTGAGCCTTGGCGTCCACAGATTTCACTGTGACTCAGTTGCATAAACGTGAACGAGTGCCCACGTGGCTGGTCGGTCTCCAACCCTTGCAGAGGTGGCGCTGACACCATGTGGACTGTGGTCCCCATCATAAATTGCATCACTAGCATAAACTGTCTGACGTGGCCCAAAGCTCGCAGGTCAACAAAGACTTCTACCAGGCCAGACATGCCAAAAGCTTAGCAATCACCTCCCAGGAGCCAGGGGTCAGAGGCCAGACTCTCCCTAGACAAGGTTAATCCTTCACCGTAGTTTCCATCTGAAACTATGAAGGGGGGTGAGACAAGAGCCTGGTCTCCGGACTCCTACAAGGTCTCAAGCTCTGGGGTCTTGTCCCTGCCTATTGGGCCTGGGTTTATCAACAGCAGAGCATGGAGAATGAAGTTCCAACCAACCAGCCAAACACAATGAGAAACTGTTAAGGTTTCTGTTCAGGTACATCCCATATTACCTGTGGAATTATGTTTGATTTGTTCTCTCCCAAGGATCATAGCCAGCAGACCCTTTAAAACCATTAGCTTTAATTTCCTTTCCTACTTTCCTGATCTTTGATTCCAAACTCCTGGTGTGGCCTACTGCAGAAAACCCCACAGCGGCAGGCAAACCTGCTTCCTTGCACTTCTGAACATCTTTCATCCTCCAGGTGAGGGAGGGCCAAGGGGAGGGAGCGTGACGCTGTTCCATGGTTCAGTTCGCTGCAGACGGGCATCCAAAGTGAAAGTGCTCACAGAGGAATGCCCAGGCCTCTTCACATCACAATCCTAAACATGCAGGGTCTGCCTGGAAGGAATTGAAAAGCAGCTTTGGTTGAATTCCTAAAAGAACTTCTGAGAATCAAGTCTGCCATCCAGCTGTTTCTTTGTTTACCTTAGGGCTGTAGGGAAACATTCTGCCCAGAATATTCTACACTGTTTAGAGACAACCCTTCCCACCCCACACATGTTTCAGTTCAGTTCAGTCGCTCAGTCGTGTCCGACTCTTGGCGACCCCATGAATCGCATGGACAGGCCTCCCTGTCCATCACCAACTCCTGGAGTTTACCCAAACTCATATCCATCGAGTCGGTGATGCCATCCAACCATCTCATCCTCTGTCGTCCCCTTCTCCTCCTGCCCCCAATCCCTCCCAGCATCAGAGTCTTTTCCAATGAGTCAGCTCTTCACGTGAGGTGGCCAAAGTATTGGAGTTTCAGCTTCAGCATCAGTCCTTCCAATGAACACCCAGGATGTTAGATCTCCTTGCAGTCCAAGGGACTCTCAAGAGTCTTTTCCAGCACCATAGTTCAAAAGCATCAATTCTTCGGCGCTCAGCTTTCTTCACAGTCCAACTCTCACATCCATACATGACCACTGGAGAAACCATATGTGTAGGTCCTGCTAAAAACAGTGCCCCCTCCCCTACTTTGTGGGGATGTGGACCTGTATCTCAGCTGTTCGAAATCGGCATTGCTGGTTGATCAGAGTCGTCACTCACTGTTGGGCAAGTGCTTCTGGGTGTCATGGTGTCCACCCCTCTGTGCTGCCTTAAGCAGGTAGGTGGTCCAGTCTGCTCATCCCTTGCCAGCCCTGAGCTGAGCTCCCCATGGAAATGATGGCTCCTTTCCACCTGCATCTGCTCCAAAGCCTCTAAGAGAGTCACCCTCAGACAGGCCTTCAAGGGGAGGGTGTCGAATCACGCAGTCTCATCTCTCAAGAGTAGATACTGTTTAGTTTCAACGTTTCAAAATAAATCCAAGTTTAGATGGCTTATTGGCCGGCATTGAAGTGCCCTGCACCAAAAAATTAAGCAAAGCTATTTGTAGAGTTTTTTCCTTTTCTTTTCTTTTTTAGCTAGGGTGAGTGCTTTAAGGAGGCCTAAATTCAAACCTTCGATTTATTGCTACAAATGTTGCTGCTGCTTTGTGCTTGTATGAGCGACTTCTGCTTTAGATTGGTCACTCGCTGTTATTTTGAGTGAATAACTGCAGTGAATTAAAAACCTCGGTGCTGAATTTCTCCTGGCCTCTGTGTCAGGGGATTCTTTCCCACCACCCCCACCAAGAAGGGTTAAGACAGAGGCAGAGCAAAGCAGGAGGAGGAGAGCGTTCAGTGGCCATGGTGGTGTTTAAATTACAAGATTATGTTTTAATAAACTGTGTTGTTGCTTTCATTCTGTCTTCCATAACAAATTACCATAGATTCAGTGGCTCAAACAACAAACCTTTATTTCTCACAGTTCCAGAGTCTGGAAAGGCTGAGATCAAAGAACCGGTAGATGAGTGTCTAATGGGGGCCTGCTTCCTGGTTCACAGATGGCAGCCTTCTCCTGTGTCCTCCCGTGCAGAGGAGAGGCAAGCTCTTCCTACTCTGCTTTTAAAGGCACCAATCTCATTCATGAGGGCTCCACCCATGCAACCTAGGTATCTCTCCAAGACCCCTACTTCTAGATACTGTCACATTGGGGATTAGAATTTCAACATATGAAATTTGGGGGCACACATTCAGTCCATGACAGCCAGTAATCATTTTTGAGGACCTGTGACTTTGCCAGGCACTGGCGATATGGTGGTGACCATGACAGACAGCATCCTGCCCTTGAGCTGCCTACATTCAAGCAGCATGAGACAAAGAATAAAGACATGGACAGATGAGTGTGATAAATGACTCAAAAAAGAAGTAAATAGGATGCTGTTTCAATGGGGAGTTGTTTCACGACTAGGGGGTCCGTTGGGAAGGCCTCTGTGAGGTGACGTTTGAGTTGAGAGTTAAATGTTCACAAGGAGCCTGCCACTCAGAAATCTGGGGAAAGAGGAATCCATGCTGAGACTCAGCCCATGCAAAGGCCCTGAGACTGGAGGGAGCTTGGGTTGCTCAAGACACAGAAAGCTGACTGTAGCTGGAGGATCAAAAGTGAAGTGAAGGCTGGTAGGAGATGAGGTCGGGGAAGAAGTCAGAAGCCCAGGCAGAGGGAGCCCTGTAGAGATAATCTGTCTGCTAGAGATAGGACAGGGTCTGCGGGTGGAACTTCATTCTTTTGTCAGGTCCCTCCAGAGGCCAAGGGATGAGAGCTTTGCAGGCTGCAGGATGCTAATGACGATGGTGAAAGTTAATACCCATGGCCCTAGTCCAACCTTTTCAGCACTGGGTGTCCTGATTAACTGGCCATTCTCCCACTTCAGCACACGGGAAGACATTTTGTTCAGGAAAAAGTTGAAATGGCCAGCCCATCTAATAACAGAATATTGAAAAGGTCATCGCAGTACAGCTAAGTCTTCCAACCTACAAATCACAGACAGTGTCTGCTCAGATAACTCATTCTCCTGACAAATCAAGGAGCAAGGACTGAGCTGCACGGCTGATTAGGCTCATCGGAAATCAGAGGACCAGGGAGAAATCGATGGGAGAACATCTTTACCCCATGCAGGGGGTCAGGGCAGTACTGAGCTGATGAGCGGATCAGCAGGTGGGGGTCATGCTGCCCCCTGGTGGCTGCTCAAATGATAGCAGCATCTGGTGGCGAGCTAGAGGGCCCAGAAAAGCCTGGTCAAGGTTCTGTCCTGGGGAGGGATGCCCAGTCTATGGGTCCTTCCAGGCCTGTAGTTTAGTCTTTTCTCTTTTACCATAAAAAGTATTAAAAAGCACATTTCCCTAAACTATAAAAAAAAAGGGCCAAATAAAGCCCTTGCCATTAAAATTTCTAAAGTTGTGATTTTTTTTTTCCTATTTAGGGTTTTTTAGAAATTAGCTTTTTGCCACAAGCAGCCTTTGGAGAAAGAGTGAGCAAGAACAGTCAAAACTCAGAATCCTCATAAAATGAGGGCAGGTTTATGGCTTCATTTATTATGGTGTTCCACAAACAACATTCAAGAAAAATGACTGATTTAATTAAAGACTGAGCAATTAACCTTCTGCGTGCTAAAACAGAGGGCTTTGCGAGGGCTTTCCACAGAAGCGTATCTTCATCTGCGAGGCAGCAGCCTCAGAGAATCTTAATAGATTGGCGAAGCCGGATTGAAGTGGAAGGTTCACCTTAAAAAGAAATCTAAGACGATTAAGAGAGGGATGAACATCAAAAATGACTCTGATTAAACCATGATAAAGGATGCTAGAAACTGAAAGGGAGAAACAGGATGCACAGAGTATATTTTTTAAACCAAAGGCACAAAGATTTCAGTGGGCTTTGGAGATAAGGGGGACTGACATTTTGAGAACAGTTGATTAAAAGCTTTTCGGCACAAATGTTCATTTTCACTGGGGGTTGAGCACAAAAATCCATGGAGTAAATTGAAATTCTAAATGCTAAGAGAAGACTAAAAGATTTACTGCCACAGATTCAATTAAGTGGCTAAAAAAATGTACCATCTCCTTCAGGATTCATTTCGGTGCCTGCCTCATAACTGCACAATTTCCCAAACGCTGTTTGCTAATGTGTGGTGGGAGGGACGGCTTGCGCAGGAGGGCCAAAGCATCTTGCTTATGGGGCCTTAGATCAGGACTCAGTGGAGCTGGAGGCCACTCCAGGGCAGCCCCACCGACTCTCCCCTTTACAGCCCCACTGCCATCTCGCGTAGGGGCCCCTCACCCCCTGGCAGCATGATGTCACAGGGAGGCAGCAGGCTTCATAGCAACCACCACGGCCCACCCTTGCACCACAACAGAACCTGACTTTAGAACTTAAAAGCAGTGTGGGGTCTCTCCAAACCTGAGCCTGGCTCAAGATGTACTTTGAACTCATCCTTGCTGGGCAGTAATTGGAACGGTCACCCAACGGGCACACTTGACCTGTGTTTCTGAGCTCACAATCTGCCTGCCGATGCTGGAATTCAGTATGTGCCACCTTAGCCAGTGTGTTCGGTAGGAAGGGGTTATTTAAAGATCTGTTCCTAACAGCATAGTTAAAGTCCAGAGGTGGGCTGCAATCGACAGGAAGGCTGGTGAATTACTGCAAAGTGGCAAGTGTTAATTTAATGCCCTCTGTACCACCGTCTCTGAATTAACCCAGCCATAGAAAACTATCGTTAGCTCAGTCAGTATGAAATGGTCTCAGTGATGAGAGGCCTGCACACGCTTTTAACGCTGATAGGAGGACAGGGCGTGGAGCAGGGTGTGGGCGGGCTTCGTTTTAAACAACCCTTGGTGTGGGAAATTGCAGCAGAACCAAGCTAGTGAATGGGAGCTGGTTCCTCTGGTCTCCAACCACCAAAATCTGAGATTCCCCTCACCCCACAGTCCACGTGTTATCCTGCAGCACCAAGGGTACTGTCTGTAGGTTCAGGAACAACCTTGCTTGGCCTCCTACTTGGAGGCTAAATGCTGTCATCTTTAAAAGAAAGAGCAAAGGAGGCAAAATGAAAAAAATATATATATATTTTTGAGTGTAGTTGCTTTACAGTGTTGTTAACTTCTGCTGTGCAGCAAGGTGAATCAGACACATGTATGCATATATCCCTTCTTCCTTGGATTTCCTTCGCATTTAGGTCACCACAGAGCACTGAGTAGGGCTCCCTGTGCTGTACAGTTGGTTCTCAGTAGTATTCTGTATTATACATAGTAGTGTATATAAGTCAGTCCCAGTCTACCCCACTCCTCCAGCCCCCTCTTAATATCCATGTGTTTGTTCTCAGTCGTGTCTCTATTTCGGCTTTGCAAATTAAGTTCATCTAAAGAAAGAGCAGAGGAGGCAAAATGAAAAGGTAGCTGATAGAGTTAAAGGCTTGAGTTGCGACTGGCCTTAGGAACTCAGGGCTGTCAGGCTCCTGCAGGCTGCAGTGATTGGAGAGGGCCTGCCTGGGTAGGCTCAGTAGAAGGCAGGGCTGGAGACAGGAAGGAAAAGGGAAATCATCTTGGGTGGGAGATTCGGGGTTTCTGGAGAAAAGCAAGTGTTGAGGGGGCTGCAGTAGATGATTCCCACTGCAGGGCTGGAACTGGGAGTCAGGAACCTCCCAGAGACCCCCCACCCTATATCACACCCCACCCATGGGAGCACAGGAGACCTGCTCCTGTGGGAGACTGGTGCCCGGCCTGGCACTGCCAGCAGCGTCCCCGCCAGGGATGAACCAGGAGGTTTTCTCTACACCTGGTTTTTCTCTCTGTAGACTGTAGGTCATCCAGATTATTTGGAAAGACAAAAAATAAAAAGAGGTTGTTTTTTTCTCCAAGAATGATAGAGCAGACATAAAACCCCAAAATGGAAGCCAACCAGGCATAAGTTAGAAGAGAGGAGAATCAATAAAATGGATGAAGTTTAAAACAAGAGGTTGAAAAAGCTGACAGCTACACAAGGCAGGAGAAGAGGAATTAGAAGACTCGAATTGAAATCCCAAATACTAAACTTGAGATAAAATAGAAAAGAAAGGAATAAAAAAGCAGAGGGAATTTTGAAATAAAGTATTTAATTTCAAAGGAGATAGGTTAAAAGCATAGAAATTAAGTGAAGATCAAATAAAAGTAGGAGATAGAGTGTTAAAATATAAAGTAACTACAGTGAAGAAATAGTCGTAGAGCAGAAAAGAGGTGGATGTGGCAGGAGGTGTCTGGGCAGGTGAGCCTGGGGAGAAGGTGCTAGAGAGGGTGCAGCCCCCACGCCTCCTGTGCACAGCTCCCACCCTGGGTCCCTTCTTCCCGTACCAGAGGGGCAGCAGTTTTCCATTTGGGTGGAAGAGAGCAGTCCTTCCTTTATACTCAAGCAGACCCCAAGACCTCAGAGCCAGGACCCATCAAAGAAACCCCAAGGGTGCAGCTACAGCACCTCTCATCACCTAGGAGGCAATTCATGCTGGGGACTGAGAACTAAGAAACCAATGCATAAGCAAATACAGAGGTTTCCCTGGCCCTCTCCCACGACGGGCAGCTGGGTTCCACAGCCAAATCTTAAGCCCTGGCTCTCAGCTCTATCACACCATCGTGTGTATGAACTTAGTCGTGTCCAACTCTTTGTGACCCCACGGTCTGTAGCCCACCAGACTCCTCTGTCCATGGGATTTTCCAGGCAAGAATACTGGAGTGGGTTGCCATCTCCTACTCTGGACCTATCAGACCTGGTGCCCACTTTTTATCAAATTATTTGTAATGCCCCCTTTATTACTTTGAAATGAAAATTATAGATAATGTACTTACGCATGTAATTTTGAAGGAAGGTGTGCTGATTGAAATATAAATGAAAAATAACAAAGGAAGTAATTTGTAGTAAACCACTATGTCTTTCAATATGTGGATGCTCATGCAAGATCACAACAGAATTCTTAATGAGGAAGCCAATGTTGGCATGAAAGCAACCTCCTGAAACAAAACTGATTCAGGTGTGTGGAGCTGGCAGCTCACACCACAGGCATGTGTTGCCATTGGCAAGGAGGTCATGGTGAACAGCTTTTGATAAAGTTCTGAGCAAAACAATGTATGCTTTTCCCTTGGTTTTCATAGCAGCTTATCCCAGGAAAATTCCAAATATATTAAAACCATGCACAAGATATCTTGTGTTTATGTATAATCAGAGTTAGGGTTTAGGCTTAAATCATTATGTTTTCACCTACATGGATACCCAATGAGACATTCCCCCAAAATGGGGATAGGTGATAACACATCATTGTGCAGAACAATCCTGTGCAATGCAGAAAGGCTGGCATCCAAGGTTCTTTGCCATTCGACGCTAACAGCAACCCTCCCCCACCCACCATAGCCCCAGTCATTGTGACAATACAAAACGCTCCAGTGATTTCCAAAAAAACGCACTGGGAGGCAGTTCTGTCCAACTTAGAACCAGTGTTAGGGAGAAACATAGCTAATCAACAAGGAATGTGGTTTTTTGCTCATTTTTTGACTTTTTTTTTCCTTTATATCGAACTGCATGAGTTGTTTGTGTTTTCTGGAAATTAATACCTTGTTGAGCGCTTCGTTTGCAAATATTTTTTCCCATTCTGAGGGTTCTTCGTGGTTTTCTTTACTGTGCAAAAGCTTTTAAGTTTAATTAGGTCCCATTTGTTTGTATTTGTTTTTATTTTCATTAGGAGGTGGGTCAGAAAAGCTCTTGCTGCGATTTATGTCAGAGTGTTCTGCCTGTGTTTTCCTGTAAGAGTTTCATAGTGTTCAAGTCTTACATTTAGGTCTTTAATCCATTTTGAGTTGATTTTGGTGTGTGGTGTTAGGGAGTGTTCTCATTTCATTATTTTACATATAGCTGTCCAGTTTTCCCAACACCACTTACTGAAGAGACTGCCTTTTCTCCATTGTATAGTCCTGCCTCCTTTGTCTGGAGAAGGAAATGGCAACCCACTCCAGTATTCTTGCCTGGAGAATCCCGTGGACAGAGGAGCCTGGTGGGCTGCTATCCATGGGGTCACACAGAGTCAGACACGACTGAAGTGACTTAGCATGCATGCTTGCATTGGAGAAGGACATGGCAACCCACTCCAGTGTTCTTGCCTGAAGAATCCCAGGGACAGAGGAGCCTGATGGGCTGCCATCTATGGGGTCGCACAGAGTCGGACACAACTGAAGCGACTTAGCAGCAGCAGCCTCCTTTGTTGAAGATTAGGTGATCGTGTGTGAGTGGGTTTGTCTCTGGGCTTTCTATCCAATGATCCATAGTTCTGTTTTTGGGCCAGTACCAAAATGTTTTGATGACTGTAACTTTGTAGTATAGTAGTCTGAACTCAGGGAGCCTCATTCCTCTAACTCCATTTTTCTTTCTCAGGATTGCTTTGGCTATTCAGGATCTTTACATTTCCATACAAATTGTACAATTTTTTGTTCTACTTCTGTGAAAAATGCCATGATCATTTGACAGGGGTTGCATTGAATCTGTAGACTGGGAGATTGGGATTGACATATACCCACTATCATATATAAAATAGATAACTAATAAGAACCTACTGTATAGCACAGGGAACTCTGCTCAATACTCTGTAATGGCCTATATGGGATAATAATCTAAAAAAGAGTGGATATGTGTATATCTATAGTTGATTCACTTTAGTGTACAGCAGAAATTAACACAACATTGTAAATCAACTATAATAATTTTTTTTTTTAAAAAAGAAAGTATTTGACAGCCTCTTGGACCTCCTCAGGGCTATCTGGGTACATTTTCCAAGCCTCAGAAATGTCAGGGAACTTTTTGAGGGGGTGGGGAGTGGGGCAGGAGGCAAAAGAAGGTAATTAGGAGCTAGAGCAGGAAAGCCTGAAAGAGAGGCCTTGAGCTTTGGCCAAGGTGAATGAGTGGAATGCTGTGGGGAACTCTGTAGATTCTTGGGCAGGGAACAGTGAAATGGGTCTCAGGGAGACAGAACACAGCTGCTGGAGAAAAGGAGAAGTATGAACTAAATTAGGGCCACAGGACCCCCTAGAGAGCCTGCTGCTTGTTGTAAAAGGAAGGGCAGATGACAGAAAAGAGGATGCTTCTTAATTAGAGCAGCAAATAAATATGAAAACTTAGTGTAATTTACCACAATGTCTCAAGATAACAGACAAAGGGTCAGAGGTTAGGTGCCCCTATTCCTGGCATGGTGTTCTTCTAGACACAGTGCTTTTCATCCAGTTAATAAAAATCTCTGGAAAGAGGCCAGCACTGCATAGTTGGTATGTGAACCCCTCCTTGGAAAATTTATTAGAGCAAGAAGAGGTCAGGAGTCATGTTTCAGACTTGGTCTCAGTGGGAAGGGCCCAGGAAAAAAAAAGTTAATCGGATGTTGTTCTTACTCTGGGTCATTTAACCCACTTCTAAAATTGGCTTCTTGCTCAGAGCAGAGTTTTGAGGTTTATAAACTCCAGGGAGAGAAGAAAGTTAATACACAGTTGTGTTATTGTGATTGAACCATTTTATTCTCAAAGATTTAATTCTCCAAATTTTGCTTTAGGGAAAAAAAAGTGCTACACACAGTTAAGATGGCAATTAAACTCCCTGTGTGCAGGAGTATCACTCACGGTGATAACTGGGAACATGACAGAGAATGGGACATGCCATCTCAGAAGAGATGAGTCTTTGCAATTACTCTGGAAGTTTATTTATTGTTTTTGAAGGGTAAATGTATTGCTGCTCTTAACTGCCTGAAATTAAAGTGAATTTTGAAGACATAGCCTCTTCTTTGAGCTTATTTTTATTTTTACTGAGCATAATTGGATGATGTAAAGAGAAGTCTACTTTTTAAAATGTGTCATCTCTTATTTCCCTCAAGCTGTAATCACATCAATAGGAACTTTCTATGGGGATTGTATTGCCTTGTCTAGTTTCCTTTTCCAGTCTATCAAACAGTGAATTTAAAGGTTGTCCATGAAGAATAAATGCCAGTTTATTGCAAAAAGTTTTTATTGCCTGAAAAACAAATTCTAAGAGACACTAATAATAACATTTATGATTTTTCACTTCAGATGTGAAGTGAGAATATTTTCAGATTTAGATTCTATAAAACGATCATTGGACCACAGCACATTTTCATGCATTAAGGTCAGATCATGGAGCCAGCTTTGACTTAAACAATTGGTTCTTCCTTTCTCACCATCGAACAGATTTTAAAAGATCAGAGAACAGTTAGGTGCAGGTAGGGAGGAAATCACCCGAAGTCCTTGTTCACAGTTTGAAAAAAAAAAAAATGCCAGGAGAGTATTGTTCTCAGACTCTGTGATGCAGCTGGATGATTGGCAGTGGAGGAGCCGGGAGGGGGGGGCCAGGAGCATTGCCCTCGAGCACCTGCATTTGGTAGAGGGGGAAGCCCCAAGCCTCCACCCACTGATGGAGCACTGCAAGAAATCTGCTCTGCTTGGAACCGCCTTGTGGCTGGTTGTGGGATTTAGAAAGGAGTGGGCCTAGGGGCCTGGAGGCAGGCTGGAGCTCGGGACACCTGACTCTGCTCTGTCCAGGCAGTTTTGAATCTAGGTCCCAGGAGAGTCAGGGAAAGTGCCTGACCCTCTACACCTGCGCCACCCTCTCCAGTTCTTCTGGAATACTCCCAGGAGGAATGCTGAGACCACATCCAGCAGAGGAACAGAGAAAGAGGGTTTCAGATAAGTTTTCATCAAGACAAAGAAGAGTAAAGAAATGCTGTTAAAAGCAGAATAAGACAAGGAGAGAGCAGACTTTAGTTACTTACATTTGTGCATGCTCTGCTCAGTTGCTCAGTCATGTCTGACTCTTTGCGACTCAGTGGACTGTAGCCCCCAGGCTCCTCTGTCCATGGGATTTTCTAGGCAAGAATACTGAAGTGGGTTGCCAATTCCTTTTCTAGGGAATCTTCCCAACCTAGGGATCGAACCTGCAACTCTTGTGTCTCCTGCAGTGGCAGGCAGACTCTAGTGCCACCTGAAAAGCCCTTACTTATAATGTACTCTAAATCTATAAGAATCAAAACACTAATATTAACGTTAAGAAGGGGCCAATTTGGAAATTTTGACAGATGCATCACACCTGCATAACTACTATGCCAGTGAAGATATGAAACATTATCATCACCCCAAAAAGTACACCCGTGGTCCTTTCTCAGTCTGTTGCCTCACCTACCAGGGCAATTGCTAGGCTGATTTCTATCATTACAGATTCATTTTGACAGTTCTAAAACTTCTACCAAGTGTAATCATATAGTATGTTCTCTCTGGTATCTGGCTTCTTTTACTCAGCTGGGTATTTCTTTAATATTTATTTATTTGGCCATGCTGGGTCTTAGTTGCAGCCCGTGGCATCCTTTGTGGCGGCTCATGGGTTCTCTAGCTGCGGTGCTCAGGTCAGGCCAAACCCTGAGAAGAGATGAAACCCTAGCTGGAAAGGAATCATCACCTGAGTGAACTTGGGGTGTCTACGCATGGCCTCAGGGGTCATAGGGAGAGAGCTTGAGCCCCCCTCGTCCTCCCAGCAGTGCCCTTTCATAGTGGGGCCTCCTTTGCTATCAGAGTCCAAGCTTTGCTGTTTGATCCTTTGAGAAAGTGACATGTGAAGCATAATTTCTCTAATGAGACTTTTTGAGTTAGTGTTGGAGCTGATGGGTTGAGTTGGGCAGTGCTGGAGGCAGAGGGATGCTCATTCCCAAAGGTACCACACCCTAATCCCCAGACCTGTGACTGTGCTCCTCAGATGGCGATGGGAACTTTGCAGGTGTGAAAAAGTGAAGGCTGTTGCAATGGGGAGGCTATGCAGGCAAGCCCAGGGGTCCTTGCAAACAGAAGAGGAAGGTGGAAGCACTGACACCTTAATTTTAGCCCAGTGAGATCCATCTTGGACTTCTGACCTCCAGTTCTGTCTGATAATAAATCTGTATTGTTTTAAGTCACTAAGTCCATGGCAGTCTGTTCAGGCGGCCACAGATGACTGCATTTGCCCTGAGAGAGAAGGACCAAGGGAGAGCAGCGGGAGAGGCCATGCCCCAGGGGAGATGCGGGAGAGCCCTGGCTGATGCAGGTGGGTCCAGGCCAGCTGCATGCTTTACCAGGCTGAGCTGACACCACGATCAGCTAACTGGTCATCCTGGACAGAGCTGCCCCTGCGTGGACTCTCCACCACTTGTCGCCAGCAGTGGGGAGGAGCTGGAGAAGACAAGGCAGGTATGTTCTCAGGAAGGGCCTGGGACAAGGCTGACCCCAGAACGCTCTTCCTTTGGGGGCTTCAGTGTGGGTGTCTCAGAGCCCAAGTCACCTGCTCCTGCCTCGTGCTGGGGAAGGGGGGTTTTAGAGAGTGAGACTAGGGGAGGCAAACCTTCAGAACTGAATCAGGCAAGAAACCCTGTGAAGGCACCTCAGCCTGTGAAGCCTGTGGGAGGCAATGAGAGAGCACTGGAGTAGGCTGGAGGGTTAGGATTGGGCGGGGGGCGGGGGGGCGGCGGATGCAGTTCTTACCATTAGGTCATCTGGGAAGGCAAGGGAGAAATTCATTTTTGCTTAACAAAGGATGATGTCAGACAGAGCTTAAAACTGTCGCTGAAATCAGCACCTTCTAAACTGCATTTTATAAAATGGCGACAACCCAAACACAGCTAAAAAGTGGTTCCCTGGCTCCCAACCGGGTCCATGGACCTATTTTACTTCTTGCAAATTGGTTCTTTGTGTGATTACTCATCAGCATATCCTGGGAGTGGGCACTAAGGATCCATCCAGGAGAGAGGAGAGAATGCCCAGTCTGGAGGAGACAGACAGCAGCAGGACTTTCTGCCAGGAGAGGGGTAGGGATACAGGACCGCGCAGACTGGAAGGAAGTGAGAAACTACCCAAACCATCACGTGTGCTCTTCTTAGCCCTGACCTGAGGCTACAGTGCCAATCTCAAATGCTCTCTTTCCTCCCATACCTAACAGCAGTCTGATGTGGACCCCTGGCCAGCATCTTGCCAGTTTCTACCTGAAGGTTGCCTTCTGATCCCCATGCATCCTAGCTCCACACTCAGGCCACCTGAGCTCTCGGACTCCAAGACCGATGCAGCTTTAGATGGTCTCTGCATGCCTTCTTGCCTTGGACCATAAAACGGACCTGAAATTTAAAAGGGAGATAAGGGTCCCTTTATTCGTTTAGATGTGAGCAAGTGCACTTTGGGATGGACTGTCCCAGACCAGGGGCTGTGTGATGTGGTCTGAGGGTCTCATTTGCATGCCCCGCATCCTCATCAGAGTCCTAGAGGAAGCTTCAGGGGGGCTCTTCTTGAAAAGACCACATAGGCTCGAGGTTCCCAGTGAGGCAGGCCAGAAGGCAGATGTAAAGCAGCCTGGAACCATGATGGTGGGCTCTTTACTGCTTTTTTGGTTTAAGTTTCTAGTCTTCTGGCATCCCCTGCAGCTGCTACCAACAGAGTGGTTTGTAGTCTCCTGCGTTTCCAACTGGAGAAGGTTGAGGAGTCCCCTGAAATTTGCTGGGGGACCTCCAACTTGTCCTCTCTGGTCTGGCCTCTCCCCACAGGTCAGCACCTAGCCTTGGCCACCCAGACGCACCGTGCCATGCTTCTTTCTCTCAGTGCACCCTCCACATACCTCTTCCATGTGGCCCTCCAGACATCATCCCCAAATCCAGGTTCAGCTCCCACCTGGGAATAACCAAAGCACCCAGAGCTGGCGATGTCCCAGCTGTGTTCCTGGGGTCTGGCACAAAATAGACACCTGGTATGTATTTGTGATTGAATTTATGGTAAATAAGAATTTGGAACATAAATAACATACCCCCATGTCTACTTTTTAAGACTATCTCTCTTTTTCATTTTTAATAAACTTTTTATTTAGGAATAAATTTTTGAATTTTTATTGGAATATAGTTGATTTATAATGCTGTGTTAGTTTCAGGTGTATAGCAAAGTGAATCAGTTATATATACACATAGCTCCACTCTTTTTTTAGATTTTTTTTTCCCACATAGGCCATTACAGAGTTACTGAGTAAAGTTTCCTATGCTATACAGCTATATTTACAGTATAAATACAGTTCTGTATTTAGTTATGTATATATAAGTATACAGATATTACTTATCTGCTTTATGATGGCTCATACAGTAAAGAATCTGCCTACAATGCGGAAGTGGAGAAGGCAATGGCACCCTACTCCAGTACTCTTGCCTGGAAAATCCCATGGACAGAGGAGCCTGGTAGGCTGCAGTCCATGGGGTCACTAAGAGTCAGACACGACTGAGCGACTTCACTTTTACTTTTCACTTTCATGCATTGGAGAAGGAAATGGCAACCCACTCCAGTGTTCTTGCCTGGAGAATCCCAGGGATGGGGGAGCCTGGTGGGCTGCTGTCTATGGGGTCAAACAGAGTTGGACACGACTGAAGTGACTTAGCAGCAGCAGCAGCAATGCAGAAGAGCCAGGTTCTATTCCTGGTTCAGGAAGATCTGGAAAAGGAAATGGCAACCCACTCCAGTATTCTTGCTGGAGAATCCCACAGACAGGAGCCTGGGCAAGGTTCAGTCCATAGGATCGCGACGAGTCAGACACGACTGAGCAACTAACCGTTTATATAGTAGTATGTGTGTGTCAGTCCCGATCTCCCAATTTATCCCTCTCCCCTTTTGCTCCTGGTAACCATAAGTTTGTTTTCTACGTCTGTAATTCTATTTCTCTTTTGTAGAAAAGTTCATTTGTATACATTTTTTACCTTCCACATATAAGCAATATGATGTTTGTCTTTGTCTGACTGACAGTATGATCTCTCAGTCCATCCATGGCACTACAGATGATGTTGTTTCATTCTTTTTTGTGACTCAGTAATATTCCATGGTATATATGTACCACATCTTCTTTATCCATTCCTCTGCTGATGGACATTTCAGTTGCTTCCATGTCTTGGTTCTTGTAAATAGTGCTGCAGGGAATACTGGGTGCATGTGTCTTTTGAATTGTGGTTTTCTCCCGATATATGCCTAGGAGTGGGATTGCTGGATCATACAGGAGTTCTGTATTTAGTTTTTTTGGTACCTCCATGCTGTTCTCCATAATGGTTGTATCAATTTACATTTCTACCCACAGTGTAGGACGGTTCCCTTTTCTCACACCCTCTCCAGCATTTATTGTTTGTAGAATTTTTGATAATGGCCATGCTGACTGCTATAAGAAGACACCTCACTCCAGTACTCTTGCCTGGAAAATCCCATGGATGGAGGAGCCTGGTAGGCTTCAGTCCATGGGTTCGCTAGAGTCGGACACGACTGAGCGACTTCACTTTCACTTTTCACTTTCATGCATTGGAGAAGGAAATGGCAACCCACTCCAGTGTTCTTGCCTGGAGAATCCCAGGGACAGAGGAGCCTAGTGGGCTGCGGTCTATGGGGTCGCACGGAGTCAGACATGACTGAAGTGACTTAGCAGCAGCATTGTTTTGATTTGCATTTCTCTAATAATTAGTGATGTTAACAATCTTTTCATGTGCTTTTTGGCCCTCTGTATGTCTTCTTTGGAGAAATGATAATTTAGATCTTCCACCCATTTTTTAAATTCGGTTGTTTGTTTTTTTGATATTGAGCTACATGAGTTGTTTGTTTATTTTGGAGATTAATCCCTTGTTGGTCACTTCATTTGCAAATATTTTCTCCCATTCTGAAGCTTGTCTTTTCACTTTGTTTATGGTTTCCTTTGCTGTGCAAGAACTTTTAAGTTTAATTAGATCCCATTTGTTTATTTTGGTTTTTATTTTCATTACCCTAGGAGGTAGATGAAAAAGAACTTGCTGCAATTATGTCAATGAGTGTTCTATCTATGTGTTCCTCTAAGAGTTTTATAGTACCTGGCCTTACAGTTAGGTCTTTAAACTACTTGAGTTTATTTTTGTGTGTGGTTTTAGGGAGTATTTCCTTCCATTCTTTTACATGTAGCTGTCCTTTTTCCTAGCACCACTCATTGAACAGACTGTCTTTTCTCCATTGTATATTCTTGCCTCCTTTGTCATAGATTAAGTGACCAAAGGTGCATGGGTTTATCTCTAGACTTTCTATTCTGTTCTGTTGATCTATATTTCTGTTTTTGAGTCAGTACCAAAATGTTTTGATGACTGTATCTTTGTAGTATAGTCTGAAGTCAGGGGGCCTGATTCCTCCAGGTCCATCTTCCTTTCTCAAGATTACTTTGGCTATTTGGAGTCATTTGTGTTTCCATTCAAACTGTACCATCTTTTTGTTCAAATTCTGTGGGGAAAAAATGCCATTGGTGATTAGATAGCAATTGCACTGAATCTCTAGATTGCTTTGGATGGTAGTCATTTTAAACAAGGTTATCTTTTAAGCATGAAGACCTCTTTAGCAGGACCCCCTGAGCTCTTGGCTGCAGAGAGGATTTAGGTAGAGTCATACCTGACTTCCATGACCCTGACGGCTCCTGGGGACCCCCCAGCTCCCATGCCTCTGTGAAAGGCCTTGAGAGTCTTTCTCTTAAAAGATAAAATGCCACCCAGGAGGCCTGGACACGTGCCCTCGGTGACCGTCAGACAGTCCCTAACACCTCCTCCCACAGACCAGGCCACAGCCACGAGTGTCAGTTTCAAGGCCCCGGGAGTACAAGCAGGACCTCAGACCACATGGAAAAGAAATGCTGAGTCTGAAATAAGGGATTAGAAACCCCTTCTTGGCCATTAAAACTTAAATAGCTGAAGGATTTGATTTGGGATCTTCTCTTACAACTAAATTTGGCATTGTTAATGCTGGTTCTCAGTTTCCACTAGAGTTTGGCTTGCCTCCTGAGCCTGTAGAAAGATTCAGTCACATTCAGTTTAGTTCCATGCTAAATATCGCATATTTGTTTTCTCTCTTTGAAACTTGATAAGTCGTCTGGGAATATCTGTGAACTAGACTGCTGAGGCGTCTAGAACCCTGCTCCCTCAACTATTTTGGATAAACGTCTAGCAGAGGCTGCTACCGCCTGTGACTGGTATTCTGTATTTCCAGTCTTTTCACATGCAAGCTACTTACTAACAGCTGCTCAGGACCAGTAAAGTCTACAGCACAGCCAGAGCCTGACTGCTGCTAACCGTGGGCTTCCTAAATTCAATTAGCAGTGGACCGAGTCCACAGTCGGCATGACAGGAGCCAGCAGGCATCAGGCAGGCGTGAAGTTCCCAGCAGCACGGGCGGTGGCATTCCCCACACCTGCGCACGCACGCGCACTGCTGCCATCACGTGGCTGCCGTCAGCCTGTTCGTTTGGTGCAAACAGTGCTCCTGGGACTGTAGGTCAGGTGTAAGGGACGTGAGATCTGCAGGGGCACAGCCATGACCTTTGGATTACAAGGCTGTCACACCATCAGCTAGAGGGCGGGTGCCATGCCCACTTAGCTATACTAATACCTACAGGTGGTCTCATCGATTACCTGCCCAGTGCCCAGCTGGTCGCTGGCCTGCTCTCTGCAGCTCCATCTGGGGATGTAGCAGGGATGAGTCCAGCCTGTGCACAAAGAGTTTATGTGGTCTCACTGGGGAGGTAAAAATGAATCCATACCCAGTAGTAATGGACAAGGCCAGAGACTAAGTGACCACAGGGCTGCTGTGGGTCAGAAGGCAGAGGCACCTGGGCCAGATCACCAAGGGTCTCCATGACGTCCTTCAAATCTCACAGCTTCCAGCC
Source organism: Bubalus kerabau (assembly GCF_029407905.1). Taxonomy (NCBI): domain Eukaryota; kingdom Metazoa; phylum Chordata; class Mammalia; order Artiodactyla; family Bovidae; genus Bubalus; species Bubalus kerabau. The sequence continues at coordinate 213,839,969 of NC_073624.1, read as the reverse complement.
AGGAGAGCTGAGCTGGGAAATCACCACATCTCCTCCTCAAATCTCCATCCTGCTCCATACACGTTCACGGGGACCCTTTTAAGGAACCTCCGATCATGTTTCCGTTAGAGCAGCAGGGTCATTTGGGACTGGCTTATCAGTGTGAGTTGTTTTAGCTCCTTCTCTCTTTTCACCCTAGTAAGAGCTGCCCATCACTCTGGGGTGGCATTACAAGCTTTCCATGCTTTGTTTTATTTTGCTCTGTTTTCCTGATATCAGTTCTCTCAATCCTGAGGGTAGTCCTGCATAACAGGAGTTATTTTGCAGATGGACAAACTGAGGTTCTGAGAGGATGTGTGAGCTGCCTGAGGCCACACAGTGGGAGCAGAGCCCAGATCAACCCCAGCCCCATAAGCCTGTACACAGTGCAGAATGGCAGGGCCCCCTGTTCTCTAAAGCCCACCCCTTGTTCCTCTGTCCTGTTGGTCATAGCTCTGGTTCTGACTCATCCTCAGCAGGGGAGGTAACAAGGGGGACAGTGCTCCCTGCCCTACCCAGCATGTTTGGGGGTCCTGTTGCCTCTGGAAAGAACTGCATACTAGGAATCTGGTGACACCTGAGGCCAGCAAAGTCCCAGCAGACAGCATGCTTCTTCCGCTTCTGAAGTTATTTCAGGTGTATGTGTGTGCATGTGTGTGCGTGTGCCCACACGCACGCACATACCACTCCTCACAGTCTCCACTGCAATACTGTCAGGAGGCAACTTTCCAAAGAAAGCCTTCCAGGAAGCATTAACCTGCCCTACTGTGGCTCCAGCTGCCCCACGCCCATCTATCAGGTATCGGCCCTTCAAGGTATATCCGTGCGGCACTTGCATTCTCACTCCACGTTGTTGCCGTCGAGAAAAGACGCCCCACACACCCTCCCACCAAACCCCAGGGAGGTCGGAGCACAGCCTTGCCTCCTTTGGGATGTAGAAGGGACCCCGCGTGTACTCTTCAGGCCGGGGGGCAGTCTGGCTCCAGCCCCCTGCAGACCTTTGTTTTCTCTTCTGTAGATGGGTTGTTTGTTTGTCGCCATTATCTCCAGAGTCACCAAAAATTATATCCAGAGTAAAAAAAAAAAAAAAGAAAATTCAAGAAAAGTTCCCAGCTCCTCCTCCCATGGACCAGAGTGCACTTCTTGGCTTGGCTGTGAATAGCCTTTATAAAGCCTAATAACATAAACACCAAATGTTGAGCTAACTGAAATATATTTCTACTGGGAGGAAGGGTAGACAGGACGGTGATTTTCTATAGTGAGGATGGGGGAAGAATTATGCAAAAAAAAAAACAAAAAACAGCTAAATTCTCATCTTTCATATTGGAAAGTTAATGCATAATGCCTAACACTAAAAAAAAAAAAAAAAAAGAATTTGAATGTTTTTTAGGTTAATTCCAAAATAACTAAGTAAAAATGCTAAAAGGGATTTCCTCTAGGAAAGGAAAATTAAAGAAAGGGACAAAGGCTTGCTGTTTTCATAAGATGCCTTAAGAAACTATTGGGCTCTTTAAATTATACACTTATGTAACATGTTTTAAATATAACTTTTTAAAGTATATTAACTATTTAAAGATATAAGAAAGATTAGATCATCCTGAAAGAACTAAATACTCTAAAAAGAGCTAAATGGAGCTAGTAGAAAAAAATTTTAATTGCCATTATGTCTAAGGATTTAAAATATAGTTTAGACAGCTGAAGAGAAAATTAATGACTTGGAAAACAGCTGAAGAAATAACCCAAAATGCAGCATGAAGAGATAAGGAAAATTGGAAACAGCAGCTAAAATATGAATAACCGAATAAAACGATCCAATACACATCTAATAAGAGTTACAGAAGGTGATAAGAATGAGAATGAAAGAGAAGCAATGTGTGAAGATAATGGCAGGGGATTTTCCAGGATTGAAGAAACAATTTAATCTTCAGATTGAGAAAGTACAGCAAGTTCCAGGCAAAATAATAAAAGTAGATCCAAGATTAAACAAATAATAATAAAACTGTAGACCACCAGAGACAATGAGAAAAGAGCAGCCAGAGATTAAAAAGCTGTATTATCTACAAAGGAGAAATTCTTAGCCTGGCAGAAGGCAACAGTAGATGCTAGAGCACAATGTAATACTACTAAAAACTGCAAGGTAGCCTGGGAGATTGGGAGTGGAAATGCAGTGAGGGGAGGTGGAGAGGTCTGTGTCCAGTTCCCTTTGCTCATCAAAATAAAAAATTTCCATAGGACAGGCAACTGATAGCTGCCTTCAAATATCTTCCCCCACCTCCCTCTTCAGTAACAAATCTCAAAGTTACTTGGACACATTGCCATTCAGACAAAAGGCTATGTTCCTGGCCTTCCTCATCACTCATTTGGCCTTGGGAATAAGTTCTGCCCGAGGGGATTAAGCAGAAAGGCTATGTGAGATTTCCAGAAAGCTGATTACAGGAGGGGTTGTGCCCTCCCCTTCGCCCACATTGCTGCCAGGAAGGATGATATTGTGGCTGAGGCTCTAGCTCGATCTGGGACCATGAAGCCAAGGGTCACACCAAGGGGACAGGGGACGGTGAACTGGGATGACTCCAGATCTGTGACAAGCTAGTGGACACACCAACCCAGCCCTGAATTTCCTACCTCTGGATTCTTTTACATGAAAAAGATGAACGACAAAAACTTATGTTTAAGTCACCGTTTGGGGCTTCCAATCACAGCAGATTTAATCTTTTTTAAAAAATGTTATTGAAGTATAGTTGATTTACAGTGGTGTGTTGATTTCTGCTATAGCAAGTTTAATCTTAACTGATGTTGAAGAGATTTAAAAAAAACACACAACTTTTTCTTTAATATTTATTTAGCTGTGCCAGGTCTTAGTTGTAGCACGTGGGATCTTTAGTTGCAGCATGTGGGATCTAGTCCCCTGACCAGGGATCGAACCCAGGCCCCCTGCATTGGGAGCATGGTCTTAGCCACTGGACCACCAGGGAAGTCTGCTGATGGTGAAGAGCTTTTGACTGCAGAAATGAAAGCAGGAACCCAAACCTTGGGAGAAACCTTGAAAAAGAAGGGTGCAGGGGAGAACCAAGAGAGGTGGTCAAGCCTGAGAGCCTGGGCCTGGAGGGAAGACCCTCCTGTGTTGACAGAGCGTGGGCCCTTCCTGCAACAGTGAGTTCTCGCTGGGCAGGAAGCCAAGAGAGGCTGACCATGGCTCAGCACAGCCACGCTGTCCTCCAGGGATCGTACTTCAGTGCTTCCAATAACAGTCACCCTTGGGAGACATATGACACTCTCTCCAAGGATGAACAAAGATACAGTCCACCCCGTAAAGTGGGTCTTTTGTGGTATGACCACTTAGCTGGCATCGCAGCCTTACCGTTCAGAGTGCTGAGCTGTGCTGGCTGGGCTCTTAGTTTCTTTGGTGCAGTGAGGTTGTGTCCTATCAGTCAGGGGCTTCTGTACTATTGGAAGCTCCTCAGAGAGCTGGGGCCACAGGGAAGAGGAGGAACACAGAGAAACCCATATGCATGTGTGTGTGCATACATGCACAACACCTGTATGTACCTACACACAGGCTTCCAATAGGAGGAGCAACCTTGCACTCAATTTTCTGGCAGTTAGAAGAGCATTGTTTCTTTCCCCCTCAGGACTACCCAGTGCTTCTCTCTGGGCTTGTGATGCTCACACAAAGGCAGGCTCTACACCCCAGCCTTTCCTCTGCAAAGAGGAGTGACGTTGTCACAAGATGCGTTTCATATTTGGCTTGTGAACTTGAGAGAACTCTTCTGAGCTTTCAGTGAATATGATTACAAACCCCACAAGCCCTTGCAGCCTGGCTTTAACAGGCAGTTATTGAAAAGATGATGATGACTTAGATGTCTTAATTAGCCTGCTTGCAGGAGTTCCTTGGTTCCGCTTGTTTAAGTGAGTTGATTTCAAAGCTAGCGTGATGTTGTTAGAAATGATAATAAGAACCACGTTTCTCAGGCAGTTTCTCTGTGGCAGGCTCCGTGCTAAGGACTTTGCATGCATCATCTCACTTAATCCTCAGGACCACCCAGTGAGGTCAGCCCTGTTACTTGTCCCCACTTTTCAGATGAAGACACTGATCAGCTACTGGTTCCCTCCACAAGGAAGTGGAGGAGGCAGACCATGGGTAAGTTTAGATCTATTGGACTTGAAAGTCATGGGAAGTAAGGTGGGGACCCCCAGCTGACAGGGTCCTGCTCCTGCCTACAGACTTACCCTCAAGGACACCCCACAGCCCTTCTGCCCTCCACCTCCCACTCCCTGCTAGACCCAGGACCTGTCTAATCTAGCAGACTTGCAGCCCCTCTCCCATGGCACAGGCCTCCTATCTTCTGGGACCCCCACCAGCCTTTATGGGGTTTTGATCATCTCCTCCCAGGAAAGGGGCCATAAGACACCAACCCCCTCTAGAAGAGGGACCCAGACACAGCCTTTCTGGTGTCACGGCCCTGACCTCCTCTCCTCTCCTCTCCCAGTCCGGTGATTCGATCTCCTCCCGGGAGGGAAAACGAGCCCTTGGATTCCCACATATCCTCCCCAGCTCAGACACCTATGCTCCACATTTTATGAACTCCATAGCTTTATTTCTTGCTATTAAAAGTCAAGCTTTTAGAGCTTTAGAAATAAATTATTTTTCAGAAAGCCTGTCTTCTGCAAATTGAAAGCCTTAGTTTCCAGAAAATTGTCTCCGCTAGGAGCCAAGAATTTGACACCTTTGTGCTCTGTGCTCCAATCCCTCCCCGGAGGCTGTAATGCTCAGCCTTGGGTCTAGTTTTAATGGTGAAAGAACATAGGAGAAAAAATAATTTGCTGAAAATGAAAAAGCACCAGCTATCATTTTGAAAGACTATCCTCCTCCCCTGGCCATGACTTTGGGTAAAACCCAGCCTTGGGCTCCTTGTTCTTGAGGGAGGAGTTAAACTTGCTGGTCTCCCCATCCTTACTGGCAACGACACCCCATGATTCCTGCATTTCAGCAGGAATTCCAGCTGGGGCCCCTTCCGAGGCGAAGAAGCGTCTCTCTCCTTCACAATTTGAGGCATTTGGGGAAATTTGGGATCAGTTGGAGCCTCCCACGCTGCGTGAACAAGATTAGGCCCAAGACAAATGGCCTCACCAGAAATGAGAAGCCAGCAGTCTCTATCTGCGGGAATGTAGAATTGGGGTTGTTATGGGCCTGATTTGTGAACTTGAATGAGGGCTTCTAGAAAGCTATTTGTAAAATTCATTGCTGTCTCTAGCTGCAGCTAACACATTCCATCTTCCATCTTCAGACTTGTTGATTTCATGTTCCATGCATTCATAGAATAGAGTACAGTGTGGGAGGTGGGGTGTAGGGGAGGGCGTGGGACAACGGGGTGCCACTGGGCGGAGAAGCACAAATGCCACTGAATGGAAATTCAACTACCGGACACTTCCTGTAAGCTCCCTCTGTCTAGCACCAGGGACTGCCCTTGCCTGCTTTCTTCTTGGAAATCCTCAGACCCGGCTAGAATTTTGCCCCCATTTCAGAGTTTTAAAAGCCGAGGGAACTTTGCAGCTGAATACTGGTCTGCACCTCTGCCCTCCTCTGCCTATCTCAGTGTGTCCTCTCTTTGCCAGCCTGGTAGGGGACAGGCCTTCTGAAGGGGTTTAGGTCCCATGAGCAGGACATGTTGGGAAGAGCCTTGGAGTGCTGGTGCAGCTGGAGCTGGGCCCCAGGGGAGGAACGGGAAAGATTTGAGACGAGCAAAGAGGAGCTGGCAAGCTTGACCAGGCTCACTGAAGCCTCACACACTTTGAAGGACTTGAAGACACCTTAGATCCTTCTGGAACAAGGTTTTCTCTGTCCAACAGCCATTACACTTCTGGGGGCATCTAGGGCAACTTTCTGGATCACAATGTAGAAATGGAATTAGTGGAGAAAATTAACTTCCCAGGCTGTTCTTTTACACCCTTAGAGGAATTTGACTAATATACTCACTGCCAAGCCTCAGTTTGCCTATCTGTAAGATGGGCTGATGCCCGGGCTCTGCTTGCCTCCCAAGGCTGCTGTGATCCTTAGTAACTCAAAGCATGAACAGATTTTAGGGCATTTGTGTGACCACAGGGGTTATTTTCAGTAGCTGCTTGTCCATGATAAGGCCCTCCAGGCCCTCTTTGGTTTCCTGCATTAGCTCTTAGGTCCACAAGGTACTGCTTGTTGGTGGCAGGAAGTTCCTGGGACCGTGGCTCGAGAGTGTCACAACAGAGATGAGCATCTGCAGGCTTTGTCCCTGTGGGGTAGGGGGCCGGCTGCTCTGGGTGTGTTTTGGCCTCTTGATGGCTGGCTCTCTGCAGGAACACAGGGCCTTTGAGCAAAGGGCAGGATCAGGCTTGGTGCTCTAGGAGGCTGGTGGGCGGCCCGCCTGGGACTTAGCCGCTCTGAGTCAAGACGACTGCAGGTGACGGTGCCACTGCCGACTTTAGCGAGAGCTCTGACCTGGGCCATCAGAGCAAGCCCAGCTATGTGCTGTGTATGTTTGCCCTCTTGTGTTTGGAGAACCAGAAGTCCCCATGGGGTGGATAAGACCCAACTCTGAAGCTGGGGGTCTGTTTATAAGTGGCTCATGGGAGGGATAAGTCCTCCTCAGGAACTCTTTACTAACCAGCCCACCTACCTCCCCAGCCATGTTATCATGGAGGCTTTGTTGTATAACTATACATTTCAAAAGAAGGCTATTTCTCCTCAAGCTCAGATCTGAAGATTATATTGAATATAATTCTCTACACTATGAATTTATAAAACACACAGCACAAAGGTGATAAGGTGAGGGCATTTGGTAGTGACTATAGATTTCTGGAATCTACCGTCTGTTCTGTTGGCCTCAAACAAACATGGAAGCAGTGCCAGAAAAAGCAAGGGTCTGGGGCTACCGAGAACTTCTTCTGGCTCTGCCACATCCCACATGTGTGAACTTGAGCAGGTGTCATACAGTCTTTGAGTTTTTCCCTGCCTCTAAAATGGAAAGATAGAGTGGTTTGGGGAATTTAATAAGATAAATGGAAATAAATCAGTTATAAAACATCTGGCTCAGAATAGGCCCTTAATGAACAATAAGAACTTTTTTGTTTGGTTTTGCTTTTTTCAGTTAATAATTGTCTTACTCAAAGTCCTCTTGAGGGCTAGTTTGCTCTTGAAACTACATGGGGCAGATCTGATCTCAAGGAATTGGAGGTCCGGGAGAACTGGGCAGGACAGCTTGTCTGTGCATCCTGAAATGAGTCACTGTGTCCCTCCCTCCCCACCTCTCCCTCTCCTTCTCCACCTCTCCCTCCCCCTCCCCCCCTCTCTCACACACACACACATACACCCCATTATGCACAGAATTCACAGTCAGCCCTCCCAGGGCAAGCTACACAACCACAGAGGAAACTAGTGTCAGCCATGTGCACTGATCAAGCTAATCGCACAGATGACTCGGACAAGCGGGCTCATGAGACATGTAGAGGAAATGAACAGCCTAAAAGAGAAGAACCAAGATGAATGGCAACAGAAAACCCCACAACTCACCCTGGAGGATATGGAACAAAAGAAATTTTTTTTTAATCTAGTAAAAACCCTTAGACTTGAGTATATGTTTTTCATTAAATAAGAAAGAGCTGTTATGAGAAAGAAGAATAGAGCAAGAAAGATTTCTTGGAAATTATAAATACAGTTTCTAAAGTTAAAAATTCAATAGGATTTAAAGGAAGAGTTGAGGAAGTGTCCTGTAATATAGGCTAAAAACATAAGAGTAGAAAAGGTGAGATAAAAGCTGAGTGATATGGACAATCAATCTAGGGGAACCAATATCCATCTGCTCAAACAAGTTGACTTAGGGAGAACCAAGAAATCCAAGAGGAGGACATGATCAAGGGAATAACAGAAGAACATTCCTCAGAGCTGAATTAAAACACCTTCATATGGAAAGACCAGATTAGAACTGAGAAACGGGGAAATGAAAAAGAGCCACAAATGCATATTCTCTCTGGGTGAACTCCGGGAGTTGGTGATGGACAGGGAGGCCTGGTGTGCTGCGTTCTTGGGCTTGCAAAGAGTCGGACACGACTGATTGACTGGACTGAACTGAACTGAGATTTCAGAACATCAAGGACAAAGAGAAGATTGTAAAAGCTTCCAGAGAGAAAAGATGTGTTATCAACAAAGAGTCAGGAGATCACTGTTATCAGATATGGGATATCAACACTAGAAGGCCGTGGGGCAGTTGCCTTCAAGTGTCTGAGGGAAACAACTTTTACCTGGAATCTTGAACCAAATAAAGACATTTTCAGACATGTAAGGACACAGAAAGTTATCTTCTTTCTTAATTTAGAAAAAAGGGGGAGAGTGAGAGAGGCAGTGTAATCCACTAAAGCAGAAAAGGTGTTTAATAAGAAGAGCTGGTCCAAGAAACAGCAGAACTAAACCAGATGTGTAGTGAAAGGGGTCCCACCATGACAGGTAGGGTAGCTGTGTAAGGAACCTGGGAGATGATCCAGTCAGGTGAGAAGAAGAAGTCAGAAGGTTCTGAGAAGAAAGTCTGCAAGAACAAAGCAGGTTCCATCTCATAGAAATCAGATTAAGATGCTCTAAACCTCCATGATAAGAAAATAAACTTTTTAAATACATTTTTAAAGCAGTTAAAAATTCTGAGAAAACCAAATTGCTAAATAAGAAAGACATAGTCCCATGTTAAGCAAACTAAAATATGTCACATTTTGAGTAACTGAAGGAAGGTGAAAAAGTAGAACTATGTGACTGAGGCCTGAAACAGCCTCCTTCAAACAGCACAGTGGAGTCAGGGGAACCGCCAACTTCTCCCCAGTGACAGGGAGGGTCACTGTCTTTCTGCTGAGAGTGATAGACCAGAACGTTCTTAATGCTCTTTATTCATTTTCACTTCTAGATGCAATGAACAGAAACTGGCTCTTAGAACATACAGTTACAGAATGCAACAAGGTAAAGATGAATGTTGTAGATCACTGAAATCAGAAGTAACAGGGAAGGATCCAGGCTTGGATTTCTTCCACAGTGAAGGGGCAAGAAAGACTGCCTAATTGATCTTTTTTGTTTTGTTTTGTTTTGTTTTTGTGAGCTAAGTTTTATTCAGGATCTTCCTGAGAACTGTAGCATGGGAGATAGCCATTCACTCAGCTCTAAGGAAATTGCTCGAAGAATAGGAGAGAAGCCAGTTGATCATTTTTGACTGGGAAATATATGCAGTCAAGCACCGCATCTTGGGGAAAAGAGTGTTGCTGATCACAAAGAACAGACATCTCAAGTTAATGATTTTAGTCCTTTTCTATGTATGGGAAAGAGGAGAGAATCTGATTCACTGAGATTCTTACCGAGGTGTGCATCTATCTACCTGAGGGCCTGTTCATCCAAAGCACACAGTGCCTCATCCTGTTTTCCAAACTGATTTTCCCCTCCAGGGTATGCTGTCCAAGGGTCACTGGGACACAGACATGACCTAACCCTTGTAGAAGTGGGTGGTGAGTTCTTTGTTATTTGTTCTCAAAACCCTGGACAAGAACTTTACCCTTGCACTTACTTAGTTTAGAGCTTGAAACAGTTTGTGCTGTATCAGACACAGCCTAGTTCTCTTCTAAGTGACTGAGCTTCTCAATCAGTGACTTAGCAGTTCTTGGGCTATAGCAGAAGGCTGTGGATAATCCATCAACCTGCTAACAGGCTAGACTGCCTAATTGATCTTAATGTGTTATAGTTTAGGGTTTTGTTTTTATGGTGAGGGTATTTTGCTTTCAAAATTCTTTAAAAAGTGGTGCCATGTTGAACATTTGAAGAGTTTCTACCCAACTCTGTCACGAGCTATCTCACGCTTTTAAGAATTTGCTGCATTTTCTATTCTGTGCCTTTTGCTGTATTTTTATTTATTTGCTGCTCTCCAAAGATTTCCATTTTGAATTCCTCAATGTATTTTCTCAGCTAAAAATGTCCATGTAGTCATGTGGTGAAAAAGCCACTATGTGTATATCTAGAATTAGCATAGGGATGATTAAGACCGTTCAGTGTTGATCAATAATCATATTTGATTTGGGCTTCTTACTTTGCTTCCTCAACCATCCTGTACTTTGATATTTATTACCACCTACTGAGATTCTGGCCTTGACTAAATAGAAGTTGCTTGAGGATATTCACAATCCTAGTGATTGAATTCCAGTGGCGTTGCTCTTGGAATGACAATACAGAATTAGATCTTGCAGAGTAAATAGAAACCCAGTAAATGGGAACCACGCCGCTAATAAAAACGTCTCTTATTGCTTTGAACACAACAAAGCAAATATCACCAAATGCAGCCCCCAGTCATAAAAACTTTATGTTGCAAGTTTAGGGTCAGAGTCCTCTTTCAAATGTGCTAAGCTGTTTGAGCAAAAAAGTGTATTTTTGACTCCTGTGATTTTAGATCTGAGACTCTCAAACCCCAGGGTTTGGAAGGATGACACAGTGTTTGAAAATTCCCCTGTATTCCACATTCCATGTGAAGCTCCAGGGTTGCTCAGATGTTTCCAGGACAGAGAGGTGGCCCTGGGCCGACCTCCCAGGGAGCCCAGAATGCGGCTGGCTGCGGGCGGTCTCTGCATCTGTGCCGAGCATCCGGGCCTCTGTCGGCACAGCCAGCAGCCCACAGGAGAACTTCCACATCAGAGCCAGCCTCAGCCTTCTCTTTGTCCTCCTCACCGAAGGCTCAGAGGATGCGTCCAGAAACTCTCTTTTTCCAGAGTTTCTAAGGAAATCTATGCCCTGCTTTATTTCTTGCTGATTAAAATGGATTTATCCAGGGCAGGTGGGCCCTCATTATAACGCATAATAATAACACACATGACAGGAGCATCCTTCATCCTGATGAGCTGGCAGGGGTGCTCCCAGGCCTGTTTCTCTCCAGAAGGAAGGAAAGCCCCCGACCCCACAGTCACCGTGATAAGCCCTGGGGTGTTCCACAGATGGTGGTAAGTGGATCCCCTTGCAGTAAAAAGATCCATGAGCAAATGGAAAAACAAGAGTCTTCCCGGAGACCAGTTCAGTTCAGTTCAGTCGCTCAGTCATGTCCGACTCTTTGCGACCCCATGAATCGCAACACGCCAGGCCTCCCTGTCCATCACCAACTCCTGGAGTTCACTCAAACTCATGTCCATCGAGTCGGTGATGCCATCCAGCCATCTCATCCTCTGTCGTCCCCTTCTCCTCCTGCCCCCAATCCCTCCCAGCATCAGGGTCTTTTCCAATAAGTCAACTCTTCACATGAGGTGGCCCAAGTATTGGAGTTTCAGCTTCAGCATCCGTCCTTCCAATGAACACCCAGGACTGATCTCCTTTGGGATGGACTGGTTGGGAGACAGTTACGAAGGCACAGCTCTGGGTGTCATGAATGTTGTCCTCACCATGGTGCAAACGTGCAACATGAAGGCAAAGAGCAAAAGGGGCTGTGCAGAATAGAGGTGGCCTTGCTCTTAGAGGCTCAAGAATTACTGGTGGTTCTTTTTTTCTTTTTCAAAAATTTCTCAAAATCCCCATGAAAGAGGAACTTTTAGGGCTACCATTTAGTTATTTGCATTGAACAAAAATTTGCCCCATGCCTTGGGTTCTTCATCATTTTAAAACAAGCGAGCCACCTTGCAGGGAGGAATGAGACTCACCCACAGTGCCTGGATCTCACCTCCTCTCCTCCTCTCTCCTGTTGTCAGCAAAGGGAGAACACCTCAATTACCTACAGATCCAGGCTCAGAGAAAAGAACACTTTTCTGTGTCAGAGACGGAGCTCTCCCAGGACATCCTCAGCTCAGGAGGGGCCTGAAATCAGCCACACACGCAGATCTCCAAGGACCTGCTGAGGCGGGTGCCCACGAAGTAACAGGTCTGGGCAGCCCTGGGGCCCCATCAGCTGTCCCAGTCCCTGCCCCGGGGGAGCCACCCTGCCTAATGTCCCCTCTGTTCCTCCTGCTCCTGCTGTCGAGGCTGTAGGAGAACCACCCATCCTCTTCCCACCACACCTGACCAGGGTGCAGACGTGTCCTCTCTGTATCACTGGTTCCCGCATCCTATGTCTACACACGTGTCGTGGAAGCACAGAGGCCCCGCGTGTCTGCAGCTCACCCGGCCATCCAGAGCAGTCCTCCCTGATGATCGCATGGTTCCTGCGTGCTAGGACACACTGCGACACATGGCCCCTCCAGAGCTGAGAGGCAGAAACCGACTCCAAATGTTGTTCTTTCCTCAGCTATCTGGGGTAAAAACGTAGTGAGTGAGCAAGTCGACAGCTTGCCTCCTCACTGAAGTATTGGTTAACGGAAGATGAGCAATGCTGCTCACTCAGGGATGAATTACACAGGGTTTCCACACTCTTCTGCCGGTGAGCCTTACTCTAACAAAGACAGTCATGTTTTCTCTGGTTCTGAGCTGTCTTTGCTCCTGCCCCTTCCCTGCACTCCAACTCCACCCCCCACCCCTGACCCTCTCAGCCTCTCCTCAACGCCTCCTCCTGCCATTCTCTGGGCACATGAGGGCCCAGCAACTTTTGCCCTTCTGTTCCAGGCCCACTACCCCCTGAGCTTCAAGAGCTTCAAGCCTCAGCCTCTCCAGCCCCACCTTTTCCGGGGCAGTCCTTCCCGGCTGTCCTTCCTGTCCTCTTGTCAGCTGGTCCCTGCTCCCCTGTCAACCCCGCTCTGTGAGGGCACTGTGGGAGCTCCCAGAGCCAGAGATGAGGTGACCTGGGCCCTGAGGAGGCCCCTCAGGAATCTGTGGGTGCCCGAGAGGTAGCACTAGAGCAGGGACCAGGCCCTCTAAACCCCTAGGGCAGGTAACCGCGCTCCTGTGGCCTGGGTAGGGGGAGGCATAGCTGACAATGCTCTGGAGGTCTCAGATATGTTAATGATGTAGGTACTCTTACTGCTCTTGCTTCATGAACAGGGTTCAGAGAGGTGAAGTGACTTACCTGAGGTCACACAGCTGGTAAAATGGCATATCCAGGAGCCACACCTAGGTCTTCTTACAGGAAGACTGCTTCACAATGGGCCTGAAAGGACAGATGGGCCTGGAAGGAGCAGGGCAGGGGGACAGTGGTCCAGAAGTGACAGGATCTAGAGTTTATACAAGGGTTTTGGTAGCTGGATGTGCTTCATTTGTCGATAAGAAGAGGGAAGAAAGGAAGAAGTTTTCCTCCATGAAAGGTCTCCATGACACTTTTCTCACCCCCTCCCTTCTGCACACATGTGCGTACACACGTTCACACAGCAGCTTGGTAGAGAGTCCTGTGACCCAAACAAGGCTGGTGAACTTTCTTTGGTTGTGTTCTGGGAGTCCGTGACCAAGCCTGCCTAATGTCCAGTAGGAAGCCAGTCCATGGTAAGGGACAATCATCTCATAGTTATCTTGACCTTCGCTTAGATCTTAACTTGTTGTTGTTCATTTGCTAAGTGGTGTCCAACCTTTGTGACCCCACAAACTGCAACATGCCAGGCTTCCCTGTCTTTCACTATCTCCTAGAGTTTGCTCAAACTCATGGTCACTGAGTCAGTGATGCTATCTAACCATCTCATCCTCTGTCTCTCCCTTCTCCTCTTGCCCTCAATCTTTCCCAGTATCAGAGTTTTTTCCAATAAGTTGGTTTTTCACATCAGGTGGCCAAAGTATTGCTTCAGTTTCAGCATCAGTCCTTCCAATGAATATTCAGGGTTGGTTTCCTTTAGGATTGACTGGTTTGATCCCCTTGCTGTCCAAAGGACTCTCAAGAGTCTTCTCCAGCACAATTTGAAAGCATCAGTTCTTTGGTGCTCAGCCTTCTTTACGATCCAGCTGTCACATCCATACATGACTACTGGGAAAACCATAGTTTTGACTATACAGACTATTTGTCAGCAAAGTGATGTCTCTGCTTTTTAATATGCTGTCTAGGTTTGTCATACCTTTTCTTCCAAGGAGCAAGCATCTTTTAAAATCACTGTCACCATCCACAGTGATTTTGGAGCTCAAGAAAATAAAATCTGCCACTGTTTCCACTTTTTCCCATCTATTTACCATGAAGTGATGGGACTGGATGCCATGATCTTAGTTTTTTGAATGTTGAGATTTAAGCCAGCTTTTTCACTGTCCTCTTTCACCTTCATCAAGAGGCTCTTTAGTTCCTCTTTGCTTTCTGCTATTAGAGTGGTAGCATCTGTGTATTTGAGGCTGTTGATATTTCTCCTGGCAATCTTGATTCCAGCTTGTGATTGATCCAGCCTGGCATTTCGCATGATGTACTCTGCATAGAAATTAAATAAGCAGGGTGACAGTATACAGCCTTGATGTACTCCTTTCCTAATGTAGATGATTGAGTTCCTGCACACATTTTCTACGTTGCCCTGTAGTACTTTAGGAGAGAGATGATGGCTGAAGTTGCCATCATCAGAGCTTGGCTGTCTACCCCTGGCTGGGTGACAGACACATAAGTGGGGTGGTGGTTCCCTGGGACAGTAACTTCAGAGGACCTTCAGGGATCACATACCTGGACTCAAGCAGTGGTTCAGGAGCCTGGCCATGCTTCCATCTATCCCATGAGCCTTTGAAAACAGAGGCCTGGGCCCCATCTGGAGAGGGTTGGTGAGACTGAGACCCAAACAAGCCTTGCTCCCAGCTGCCCAGGGGTGACTGTACGTTTTTGTGGAGTTATCTGAGTGAATTATTTTATTCCTGTTTTATGTCCCGAACAAACCCACATCATCATTTTATTAATGCATTTGCAATTACTGCCTAACAATTTCCAGTTCCGTGTGGTCTGTGATATGGGGATGCTTAATCAAATATCCGCATGATGGGCCTTTAAGTTCTCTGGGACCAGAAGCTTTTCCCATCAATTAAGCTTCAACAAAATGAGTTTTAGGCTCATCTGCAACTGTATTTTTATGTTTCTTTTATGGCTCCCCTGCCTTCCCCTGGTGTCTTTAGAGATACCAGAAAATGTGGTGTGGGGCTGAGGTATTTATTAGCAGTGTGCAGAGAACAGGTTTATAATGGTCATTATGAAATATTGAAGTGCTTGCCTTGAAGTAGAATAATTTATATTTCCATTACAGTCATTTCACAGGTGCCCTCTCCCACCCACTGCCAGTGCCACCAGGGAGAGGGGTGTCCATCCTGGGCCCTGTGGGCTCCCTGGGATTGAGGCCCTGGAGGTGTTTCCTCTGTAAGGAGATTGAACTCATAGAAACTTTCATGGACCCCACACTCACCACATACCCGGAGGTCTTGGGAATCTGACCTATTAAATGCAAAGAGGATTTCCCAGCTACCCAGGGTGCTCCTCCTTTGTGCCAGGTTAGGTGCCATCCAGGGCCAACAGCCCTGGGGACAAAGATGGTCAGGCCCCTCTCACACATGAGGAAATGCAACTCAGGGAGAGAAGAACAAAATTCCCAGCAAGCGGGTGCTGCTCTGCTCACACACATAACCCGAGCAGGTGCACACAGTGATGGCGGGCACACCCAACCCTCCTGCCTGTCCTGTGAGCACACCTGGGGGAAAGTATAAAGTGAAAGAGGGCCTGGAAGGGAGGACTGTCCGGCCACTCTGACCCCAGTCCCCGTACTTCCAGACACTGAGCAGAGCTCCCTCCCCATCAGTGAAAGAGACAGCAGATCCCAGGTGGCCCAGGCTGGCTCCTGGACATGGCCGGGGCACCCCATGCTCATGCCTACTTGTCACCATTCCTCGTTCCTCTTTTGCCCCCACTCATGTGAAGGAGGTGGGTTTGACTGGAGGGAGGTTCCGAGTGGAGGGGAAGGAAGGCCTGTGAGTATGGAATATCCATTTTAGCTAACCCACCAGCTCTTCTATGACATCCTGGGTCAGAGGGAAACTTAGAGGCCTTGTGTGTCTCAGTAGAAAGGACTCTGGACAGAAGTCACTTGCCTATTCATCTGGTCACTCCTTCGTTTCTTTGGCGTGTGTTTGCTGAATGCTGATCACATGCCAGGACCTCCACTGGTTCTCAGGCCATGACAGGAGGGGCATGATGGGCAAGCAGAGGAAGTGGAGGCTGTAACATCTGAAGGACATGCCCATAGAGTACTGAGGACATGCAGAGGAGTGTGAATATGCAGAGGACAGTGATATGCAGGGGAAGCCACATGCCAGCTAAGACCTAAAGGTGGTGAGGAGTTTGCCAAGATGGGGTATGGTGTGGCTGTGGTGCCATGAATCAAGGGTGATGCCAGGCTGGTGTGAGACACTGAAGGTGGCCCAGGGTCCTTGGAGCAGGTGTGTACATGGGAAGAAGTGAGGCTGGTGAAGGGGCCAGGCCAGTAGGGGAGGACTCTACAGGCCACGGGGAGCAGTTTGGCTCTCCCCTGAGGACAGTGGGGGTCCTCAATGCTGAGTGGAGGGGGTTGGCCGGAGCAAGATTGGAGCCACCGGCTAACCAGGACAGAGTGGTCATCCAAGTCATGTTAGTGGTTTCCTTGACCTAGAGTGGAGACAGAAGGAATGGGGGGAACTGGCACCATCAAGAAGTACATAGAAGTCGGATTTGCTGCAATGTGGATGGACCCAGAGACCGTCATACAGAGTGAAGTCAGACAGACCAATATCCTATGTTATTGCTCTATATGTGTAATCTAGAAAAATGGTACAGATGAACTTATTTGCAAAACAGGAATAGAGTCACAGGTGTAGAAAACAAACTTATGGCTACCATGGGGGGCAGGGAAAGTGGGATGAATTGGGAGATGGGATTGACATATAAAAAATACTGTGTATGAAATAGATCACTACTGAGAACCTACTGTATGGCACGGGGAGCTCTACTCAGTGCTCTGTGGTAACCCAAATGGGAAGGAAATCCTAAAAAGAGGGGCTATATGTATATGTATAGCTGATTTACTTTGCTGTACAGCAGAAACTAACACCACATTGTATAGCAACTATACTTTGAGAAAAGTTAATTTAAAAAAAAGAAATAAGGAGGCACTTAGGAGGCAGGACTGAGGGGCTGGGGATGGCAGGGTGGCAAGGTCAACGTCAGGTATGTGGTTAGGCAGCTAGAGACGCTGGCGGAGGGGCCACTGGCTGGGGTTGGGATATAAAGGAAGGAGTAGTCTATATGGCAAGTTCACTTGGGGCCAGGATGAGTCAGAAGCCTGAGGGACAACGTGGAAAGATGTCAGAGCAGCATCAGGGTATGAGGTCTGGAGCTCACTCAGGAGAGGGTATGGGCTGGACAGTGAGTAAAGACCTCTCCAGTCTTCCCCTACTCCAGCCCCTGATCAAAGGGACTGAGTCTACTGAGGAGCACCCGCAGCTCATGTCATCCCAGTCTCCAAAGAACCAAAGCTTCTAGGAACCCAGAAAGCACTGGAGCAGGAAAAACAGTCAAAACAGCAACGATCGGGTATGGGAGGGCCTACAGAGAACAGGGCGGGAAGATGGAGCATGGAGAGGGGCCAGTCCTGGGGGCCACACTCACGTCCTGGCCACAGGAGGTGGTCCAGAGAGGGCCACTGGCATGGGCAGGTCAGTGCATCCCCAAGGCTCTGGGGCCTCCAAGAGCCGAGTGTGATGTTGACAGGGCCAGTCAGTGGTCCAAGTTGCTGCATCCCTTGGAAGATAGCAGCTTCTACAGCGCACAGGGTGGTCTGGGCCAAGACAGAGGTAGTCAGGGTGAACCAGGCCCCTCCAGAGACATGGCTCAACCAGTACTCACTCATGACCTGCCCAAGGCAGGCAGAGGTGCCAGAGGGGACCAGCTCTCTCCAGCCCCCTCGCCCAGGCTCACCTACCGACCACGTGTCTCCACATGGGTGACCTAGGGACTGATGCACCCAGAGACTCAGCCTCACATTCACACACACCTGTGATGCACAACACCCCCAGAACCCCACTGCTAGATGCCTTCCACACACGTACTAACTACCCCAACAGCCTCCTCTGGAGTCACACGGGCCTCAGTGACTTGTAGGCAGGAGGCATGGCTGTTCTCGGTACTAAATCTCCATTTCTGCAAACAGTGTCCCCAGGATGCTCACTCCATTTCACTTAAAAACTAAATCAACTTCACTGAGCTAGCCGACCTTGGCAAGGATGCTTCCCCAGCTCTTGGCTGGCTTTCTGATGAATGGGGTGAGGATCTGTCGCTCTCTGGTGCACGTTTAAAGCTCTGAGAGGCGTGTAGCTCTAGCATGCAGCCTGAAACTTGGAGACACGATTCGGGAGGAGAATCTCCTAAGGCAGGGGCGGCATTTTAAATGTAATTATCACCGGTATTCCCAATGTGCAGCCCCAGATTTTGTACCAGCAGACTCCCTCCCTACATATTTACTTTTAGTTCCACTCTCTTTCCTGTGATCCGCTAGTTCTACTAAGTCCTTTAAAGGCTAGGATCGTGGCCATTTGCTCAGGTGGACATGATCCAGATAAGGGGACCCAGACCCTCTTCTTGAAGATGTCCCAGGCTCCAATCCTGTACTAATGCACCCCAGTTAACAGGCAGAGCCAGCCCTGCCAGTTTATCTCATCTCCTTTTAAAGACAGTAAAGCATGTGCTCAGGTTAGTAGCAGAGGACTCTTTACAGCTCTCCCCTTGGTTGGAAAATGTGCCTTTGGCTCTGTCATTTGGGTCACAGGGAGAGATGCCCCCACCCAGAACGCAAGCATCATTCCCCTGGGTGGGTGGCTTGTCTGATGAGCCTGTGCAGCTGGTCCAGAGGTGGGGAGCAGGCATGCCTATCCCATCTCTGCACTCCTGAAAGGGCAGGCAAAGGGCTCTCAGCCTCACTCGGAAGGACGCTGCCCTGAGTCGAGCCCCGTGGGCTGCAACCCCTCACCCCACCCCTTGCCTGGGGCCTGCCCCGGTGCAGGTGAGGAGGCAGCCCCGTTGTGCTGTTCATCTCTTCACGTCCTGTGGCCTGGCCTTCTAGAGAGCAGAGCCTGTGCCTCGTCCCCTCTGCGCCCCACTGCCTGGCCCAGGGCTGGCACCCCCATACCCCAAATGCACCACGAGTTAGTGCCTATCTATTGAGTGAGCGGGGACAGGACCTAGGGACTATTCAGGGCTGTCTGTGCTCGTTCCCTGCACCCCATCCCTCCCTCCTTCCCCAGCTGAACAACTTTACTGGGGAGGATGCCAGCATGTTTTCTGGGACCTCTCAGTGAGTGGGGGCAGGGGTGCCACCTGGTTTGGGGTTTTCAGAACTCTTTGCCCAGTGCCCCTGTAGCCTACATTTGGCAGGAGATACAGAGTTACTGTAAGCCAGGCAGTAATTCATGAGCTCGTGAATTCACAGAACAGGGGTAAGCGACGAGGTTGCCCATCTCTGTCAAGCCAGACATCCAAAATGGTTATAAATTATCTCCTGCTGTGGAGTCAACTTCCCTCTGCTCCCTGGATGTAAATTATCTGAATGTCACGTTGCTTAAGACCAATTAGTCCGTCCCCAGGCATAGAGCATCCCACATGGGCATGGTGGGTGCTGGAAGTACAGAGAGGCCCCACACGGTTCCCGCCCCTGCAGCTGCCATCTGCTTGGCAGGGGTACCACCCACTGGAGAGCGAGTTCGTGCTGAAAGTCAGGTGCGGTGTCCAGGCCGTAGTTGCCACAGAAGAGGGGGAGGGGGCTGGCCAGGGACAACTTTCCAGGAGGGGACTTGAGCTGTGCCTGGGAGGGTAGTCCAGGGCCTTGACGGGAGGGATGTGGGGACAGGAGAGTATGGCTGGGCCTGCTGGGCCGCTGTCATCGATAGTGAGTTGGGCACAATTGGACCATGAGGTGAGGTTGCAGAAGGGTCCATCTCACTCCCCTCTGAGTAGACCTTTGATGCCCATTTCTGGGCCACACAAGCTAAACAGCCAGGGCCACCAAGGTCGGTCCCAACTGAGCCTGAGTCCTCGTTTCAATTCAACAACTTGGGAACCCGGTAGAGGACAAGGGGGCAGAGCAGGCCAGGCCGTGGTCTGTGAGAGGTTTCCATGTCCTTCCCCACCGGCCCTGTGCACTCAGGGGCCTCTAAGGAGGCCGTGGTGATGCCAGGAACCGTGGTGAGCCCTCACCGAGAACAGATCGATTCCACAGCAATAGCTCTGAGCCAAGAGCCACCCACTGCCGGCTGGGCCTGAGACGTGAGCCAGGGTCCACAGAGGGGTACCTTGGAGTGTTGCCCAAGGGCCTGTGAGGGGTCATCCCAGCTGCTAGACTGAGCTCCCAGCCAAGTGTGGGGGTGATGCCAGGATGCCCCTGGAACTGGTCATCCCCTGGCCTCAGCTTCTTCCATTCATACTCCTAAGGCTCTTCTGCAAACCCCACCCCTCCACAGAGACCCAGGCCAGAGGACCTAACAAACCACACCTCCAGGGAAGGTAGGCAACCCGGCCCCCAGGCTGCTATATAGGCCAGAGTCATGCCCCAGGGCAGAGCCTGAGCAACCAGGCAAGCGGCTGCTGCACATCACAGACCCCCTCCTTGAACCCCACTCCCTGTCCGTGTACCCAGACTGGTGCCTGGCCGAGGACAAAGACCCTACCGAGGCAACAGACGTTGAGAACTGTCAGGTTGCCTGTTAAATAAGCGTATTGTTGAAGTATAACACAGACAGAAAATGAATAAATCATAAGTGTAGAGCTAAATGTGTTTTTACAGAAAACACATCTCCTGACCAGCACCCAGAAGCACCCCACACAATGCCCTATTCAAGTCTTCATCCAAGCATCACCCTATTCAGGTTGCCTTTTGAAAGAGGAACAGATGCGACAAACCAGATCAGAGACAAAAGCCCACCTTGTCGCTTAGAGGAGGCCCTAGGAAGAGGGGGTACACTGGGGAAGGAAGCACAGGCCAGAGGGCTAAGGAAACTCTGTGTGAGCGTGGAGGAAAGTAACCCAGTGAGTGTGGCAGACACAGGCCAACTGTCATGTGTCACTGCGCTTATGAAACCACAGAAATGTGTCTCGGCAGGGGAGCTCTGAGGAGCTCCAGTGCTTTATGTCTCAGCCCAGAAAGATTTAAGCGAGAGGCAAAGTGATAGATGGGCCACTTGTGAGGTTTATAAGCCGGCACTTGAGAGGTGCTGCCCCCAAGAACTTAGCAAGCTGCAGTTTTATAATCCAAGGAGGAAAGGGGCGGGGGAGAAGACCACCTTCTTCCTCATCCTTGAGTAGAGGTCAGGCTTCCATCATCAGCTCCTCCTCCACGTCAGGCAGGGGAGTTTTCTTGTCCCCACATGGTCAAACCAGGACTGTCATGGTGTGATGGAATGAACCAGAAGGTGTTAACATGGACTAAACTTCAGTGAATCATCTCAGGCTTCAATATAATGTGCGTTTTTCCTGTATTTTTGTTTTTAGTGTGTACAGAGGAGCGTGTCCTAGGAATTATTAACTGACTGACTTACTGGGCAGGATATGGGTCTCACGCTACCACCGTTGTATTGCTTGGGGGCACGTCTCGTGCTTCTGCTGCAGGTCTTGTTGCGAAGCAAGCCTGCTTGTTTTTGTGGTTAAGCAAACTGGCTTTCTTGAACGATCACTAACTTACAGGGTCTCCCATACTTTTTTCTTTACTTACGATCCCTTAGTGGGATTAACTATCTAATCACCTGCTTTGTCCCTTTACTCTGTCCCTGTCACTTAGAACACAAAGCAACTACCTAGGGATTTAATAGTATATAGATGACAACATCAGCTTCTAACTTGGGCCCTTTCTAGGCTCTACACCCAGAGGAGAAGAGACTTTTGAAAGGAAACAGTAAAAATTGTTAGTGGAGTAGAAAATAGACATCTTCTGTTGGCTCTTCCTGCTGTTGGTGATACCCTGGGACTTGGGTGGGGCCTGGGTCTTTGAATGCCCCAGAGGTCAGGCACAGGGCATTGAAGATCCCTCTTAGGTCAGGCCGAGTCCAGTCCACTCTGCCCTCAGGCTTGCTAAGAGCAGCTCTGAGCCAAGGCTGCTGGCCATGAAAGACCAGACCTGCCAGTGGTGATAATAAGATTTGCCAAGGAAGAGGCCTCACATCTGGGCAGGGTTTCCACCTCCCCCTCATGCTACAGAAAACCCCATTCTCTCCCCAATGACAGTCTCCTTCATCCTTCCCCACAAGTTTATTTACATCTTGTGGAGTTTCTTTGCAAGAAGGCTGGAAATAAAAGAGAAGGAAGGTGGAGCTGGGTCAGGAAAGACTCCCAAGGGTATGGGCACGAAACACCAGGCAGGTGATAACCTGGCTCAATCACCCACACCCTAGGACCCAAGACAGACCCTGACTGTTCCTGGCCTCAGTTTCTGTGTTGGTACAAGGAAGAGTCTGAACTACATCATGCTAAAGCCTTTACCCCATGCTCTTAGGGTCTGTGGCCTATTATTTATGCTGGACAGACTGTGTTCAGTTCAGTTCAGTCGCTCAGTCGTGTCCGACTCTTTGCGACCCCATGATTCGCAGCACGCCAGGCCTCCCTGTCCATCACCAACTCCTGGAGTTCACCCAAACTCATGTCCATTGAGTCGGTGATGCCATTCAGCCATCTTATCCTCTGTCGTCCCCTTCTCCGCCTGCCCCCAATCCCTCCCAGCATCAGAGTCTTTTCAAATGAGTCAACTCTTCACATGAGGTGGCCAAAGTATTGGAGTTTCAGCTTTAGTATCAGTCCTTCCAATGAACACCCAGGACTGATCTCCTTTAGAATGGACTGGTTGGATCTCCTTGCAGTCCAAGGGACTCTCAAGAGTCTTCTCCAACACCACAGTTCAAAAGCATCAATTCTTCGGCGCTCAGCTTTCTTCACAGTCCAACTCTCACATCCATACATGACCACTGGAAAAACCATAGCCTTGGCTAGACGGACCCTTGTTGGCAAAGTAATATCTCTGCTTTTTAATATGCTATCTAGGTCGGTCATAACTGTGTAGGGATCTTTAAAAGACCGACAGGGATGGGGGACAAGGCTGGGGCTGGCCACTGGCACAGGATCACTGGGCGCAACCCCTGAATCAGCAGCTGTGTGTGTGTGTGCGCATCTGTCTACCTACATGGGGACTTTTTATCCAGTGTCCTCTGTGCACCTGGCCCTGGGTGACAGGCTGAGGGCCTACAAAGGAAATGAAAGAGCATTTCACCCCCACGCTCTTGAAAATCTCAACAGGACACCATACTCATCAAACAGCACTGTTAGTGGGGAAAACTCACACCAAGGTGAGAGTGGGATTGGCTTATTTAATTGACGGCTCCTGTGTTTATTAGGGGCCATTAGCATCAATAAGTGGCGGGTGTAGAGCCTCACCAGATGGCTTCTCAGATTTGCCCTTCTCCATGGAAAGTTCTTTGTGAATGTTTTACCCACCTTTTTCAAAGCCCAACTCAAAAGAGGGCAGGTAAGCCTCCCCTGAGGTTGAGGCACAGCATGCCAGTCCTGTGACACATGCGGGCTGCACCTTGTCTGTGGGGATTCACACCGGACACCTGGTCACAGCCTCAGGTGTGAAGGACAGCATCAAGCTGTGGGGCACTGGCCCCACTCTGCCTGCCCCCAGGGGTACCCCGGGCTGTATACATCGTCCTCCGGAGAATTCTGGAGTGTCCCTGTCGCTCCCATCTCCTGTGGGTGTTGAGCCCTCTTAAAACACCTGCATCCGTTTTCATGACAGATAAGGCAATGAGGAGGCCATTCTCGGGATGCGAGAACTTATAAGTAAGCAGGGCAAGGAGCAGGCCCAGCGATGTCCCAGTGTGTGAACCGAATGAGAGTCAGCGCATCCACAAATCCCACTGCAGTGTTTGGGGAGCGAACAGAGCAGGCAGAGCAGTGATGCGACTGAGCTGTGTCCAGAATAACTCGCTTTGCTGGAGGGGAGGGGCTTTCTGAGCTACAGAGGAGCTGAACCCTGGATGCCTTTTCAGTCTCACTGCTCCCCACCTTTGCTGTTGTCCCCCAAACCCCCTTCGCCAGGCTCTGAACACCGAGCCGGGACCACTGTGGCCCGCCCATCAGCT
This sequence comes from Bubalus kerabau, assembly GCF_029407905.1. Lineage (NCBI taxonomy): Eukaryota > Metazoa > Chordata > Mammalia > Artiodactyla > Bovidae > Bubalus > Bubalus kerabau. The sequence goes on along the minus strand of NC_073624.1, from coordinate 213,815,971 downwards.
CAGACAAGTCCTGCCTGGAGCTGACTTTCACAGAAACAACAGTTTCTGGGGCTCTATCTGTGGGCCACCTGCATTTTGATAGGTTTCCAGGGTGGATAATCCCTGAACAGCAGAGCAGATGCAGAAAGGAGAGCCTGCTCTCTCTCCTCCAGCGGCTCAAGCACCGGAAAGGCTCTAAAGCTCTCCCGAAAGGCTGTTGTTCTCTCTCAGAGTTGTTGTGTGGAGTTTTGTTTTCCTTTGTTTTGACCTGAGATTTACTGTCAATCATACAAGTCAGAGAGGTTCAGATAAACCTTCAAACCTCAGGGAACTTCTCCAAGTCACGTCAGGTCTAAAAGCCTCTGTTCAGGTAATTCTCTCCAAAACGCTGTGTCCTGCCAAGGCCACATACAGGATGAATCCCTGACTTAGAGCAGACCTTGCCTTCTGAGCACGTTCTCAGGCAGTTTTCCTCTAATACCTTTCTTTCTAAAGTAAATGTCCCACGAGCCCAGCTAAGCTTCTGCTGGTGGAGAGGTGGACCTTGTTCACATTTGGGCAGTTCTTTCCTGGAGACCCAGTTCAGTGGCAGAGATTTGCAGTCCACACACCCCTCATGCCAAAGAAGGAACGTCTCTGCTTGTTGTCTTTAAAAGTCAGTGGCTCTCTGGCGTGCTCTGAACCTGAGGATTACCGCATCTGAGCACACACCCCAGACAACACAGAGGAAAGCAACACACCTCAGGCCGTGCCGGCGTGTGAGACACGGGTTCAGAATCTTCCCATCCTAGTCTCTTCACCTGCGGGCGCAGTGTCCGGGCCCCACCCAGTGGCATCCCAGAAGGACAGAGGCAGGGAGGAACCCCGTTCTGGAGAGAGGGGGGAGGTGGGTCCTGCCCTGGGCCTGGCACTCCCCACAGAGGGCCTGTTGTCACCAGTGGGGCAGGCACGAAGCCCTGTCCTTGGGGGCTGCGGCTGGCTGTCACCCTAGGAGTAGGCAGCTCCACAGCCCAAAGCATGGCCCTGCCCTCTCTGCATCCCTGTGCGTGGCCTTTGCAGGCTGGGCTTGCACACAGGGGCAAGTGTACACGGCACAGCCATGGGGCTGCACACACACACTCAGGCACACTCCTATACCTTTCCCCCTGTCCTTTAAAATCCCAGAACCAAGCAGTGTCAGAAGAAGTAAGGCCACCACCTCACGGCCATTAGGACAGCCACTCACAGTAAAACAGGAAATACTAAATGTTGGCAAGGATGTGGAGCAATTAGAACCCTTGTGAGCTGTTGATGAGAATGTCAAATGCAGCTGTGGAAAACAGTATCACAGTTTGTCAAAAAATTTAAAATAGAACTACCATATGGATTCCAATTCTACTTCTGGAATTGTCTCCAATTCTGCTTCTGAGTATTTATCCTGAAAAATTGAAAGCAGGGTCTTGAAGGGACATTTACATACCCATGTTCACAGCAGCATTATGCACAATAACTAAAAACAGGAAGCAATTCAGTGTCCATCAACCGATGCATGGAAGAGCAAAAGGAATGTTACATTGAAATGTTATTCAGCCTTAAAAAGAAAGGAAATTCTGACACATGCTACTAATGGATGAACCTTGAGAACAGTATGCGAAGTGGAAGAAGCCAGCCACAAAAAGACAACCAGTGTACGATTCTATTTGTTTATCCGCTCCTTTACATATCTCAAATAAAGAGAATCATGCTGTAGTCTTTTTGTGACTGGCTTGTTCTACTTCTCATACTGTTCTCAAAGTTCACCCGTGTTCACTCGTCAAATAAATGTGTTCTATTTATTTGAGATACATAGAGGAGTGGTGGCTCAGCTGGTAAAGAATCCACCTGTAATGTGGGAGACCTGGGTTTGATCCCTGGGTTGGGAAGATCCCCTGGAGGAGGGCATGGCAACCCACTTCAGTGTTCTTGCCTGGAGAATCCCCATAGACAGAGGAACCTGGCAGGCTACAGTCCAAAGGGTCGCAATGAGTCAGACACAACTGAGCAACTAAGCACAGCACAAAGGAATGGAAGTCACAGAGATAGACAGAATGGTTTTTGCAGGGGCTGAGGGAAGAGAGAATAGGTGCCTATTGTTCAATGCAGACAAAGTTAAAATTCTACACATGGAAAGAGTAATGGGGATGGATGGTGGTGATAGTTGTACCATATTCTGAATATCACTGAGCTGTATACTTTAAAATGGCAAGTTTTATATTATGTGTATTTTACCATGATAAAAATAAGCTGAGGAAAAACATATTTTCATTGTTTCCATAGATGACTAGTCTTTAATCCTTCCAGACTCAAAGTTACCTTTTCATAGCAAGTATTGTGTAATGTCCCTGTGTAATCTTGAATGAATATGTGTCTTCACCAAAACTGGGATATAAAGAAAAGTCCTAGGCATAAAGCATGCGTTTTAAGTAACTGGATGCCAGCTACACACCCCACCTCACAGTGGTAAGATGTCAGCCCCGATATGTGGATCTTGGAACAAAGGCTGCAGATGGAGCCCATGATGGGCACGTTAGGTTGGCAGTTTGAGTACTCATGTGTCCTTGAGTGTGGAAGGATGATTCTGCAAAATAGTGGGCAATTCTCTATAAAGTTGTAAACAAGGGACTTCCTGGTGGTCCAGTGGTTAGGGCTCCATGCTTTCACTGCCAAGGGCATGGGTTCGATCTCTGGTCAGGGAACTAAGATCCTGAAAGCCACAAGACACAGTCAAAAAAATTTTTTTAATATATTTTTTTAATTTTTTAAAGATGTAAACCAAATTTACAATATACAAGCATAAGTGCATCCTTGGAAAATCCTTTTTGTGGCCGGAAGGGGAAGTATTTTGCATGTAACACCTCGGTAGGTCCTAGTAACCCAAGAGTGGTAAGTAGATTTTTCACTCCAGTTAGAGAGTGGCCACTACCCCCACAGGCTGTGATTCCATTGATTTTTGTTCCTGAGAATTGCTGGGAGGCTTCATCCTCCAAACAGCTAACCAAAAGTGACTGTCCATGGTGCAATTTGAAATGTTTGTTGGACAGGACAGTGCTACAAAGAGCAGGGTCCCTAAGGTCCCTGGTCCCAGCCACTAAGTGCCACCAGGGCCCCCGCCAATCATTGTGATAACCAAAAACACCCGCCATGGAATTTCAGAACGCCTGCTGGGAACAGCACTTCCCTTCTTGAGGTCACTTACAGAGTGCTTCTCCTGTGCTGTGAGTCCTCACAGAGCAAAGCGATCCCTTTACCTGTATGTAAGCCTGGCTCTAGGGCCAGGAGACCTTGTCCCCACCATTCACTCAGTCCACAGCGGCCTCAGACCCTGCTGCGTCTCTTGGCAAGGTTCGCCTCAACTCAGTGACCACTCGAAGATCATAGCAGCTTAAAGCAGTGACATTTTTTTGGACATCTGACCCCGAGGAACTAAATTTTTGCAGCCTCAGTAGCAGGACATTTCCGTTTGCTTAGGAGTCTGGAGGATGAAGCCTCCCAGCAATTCTGGGGGAATCACAGCAGACGGGGTGGTGCTCACCTTTTCTCCTCTTGTCCCCTCCAGCTTCCCCATCTGCCATCCCCTGGTCTAGCACCACTGCTTCTCCTCATGGTGCAAGTAAGGACAGGAGGGGAGCAGGCAGGGGACAGAGCTTCTGGGCAGGGCATCAGGGGAGCAGAGTCTGGAAGGAGCACGTGTCCTCCTCCTAGAAAGCGTGAGTAACTTGGTAGGGAACCTAGTCATGTGGGTTTCCCACAAACGCAAGAGTAAAAGCTAAAGTTCTTAATTCCAGGAGGGCTTTAGCATTTATTCAAGTTTTCAAACATTACTCTTTCACTCAGGGGCCACCTGATAGATGTGCCAGTCAACCATAAAAAGTGTATGTGGATCCCTCTCCTAGGAATCCAACCAATTTTGCTTCTCTAATAGGAATAGAAGAGAGGATTGTAAATGTCAAACAGCAGATTGTATAGCAACATCAATTGAACCAGGCATTCATGAGCAAATGTACCATTTATCTAGCAAAGCTCTGGGTGGTTTTGTTAATTTAAATTACCTGATGCTGGGGAAAAACTTGAGATGAGGTTTTGTCCACAAATTCAGGTTACTTCCACCCAGCGTCTGAGAAGCCTTGATCAGCTCTGGTTCGGGCAGCTGGGAAAGGAGGTGTGTGGTCTGCGTGGCATGTGTGTTGGGCTAGGCAGGGCAGAGGCCATGTGGAGCCCTAGATGTACAAATCCTGTTTGTGGGCCTAAAGTGGGTCCTGTATCTTCAACTCAGAAGCCGGGATGATGAATAGCACAGTCTGTGGAAGAGAACAGAGAATGCTGAGCAAGGACAGTGACCCAGCCTGATGCTAGGCCCTCTTTGGAGTCTGGAACAATGAGGGGCTGCTAATGAGTGTGGTGGGCCTGCTGTTGGTTCTGGAGTTAGGATTAGTGAGTGAAGAGGGGAGACAGGCTGAGTGAAGGCAGGGCAGGAGACAGGCTGAGCACTGTGCATCAAAGGCAGGCAGGAACTTGCCAAGCCCCTCATAGCCCATGACAGCATCCAGTGTGGGTCCCCGTGGCCAGTTCTCTAAGACACTGAAGACACTCATGCAAGAGATGCAAAGGCTTTGGGACATAATTTATGGCAGAGACAGGCAGAGACGAAGACAAGATGAGCATGTGTAGCTTGTCAATGATGCCATACAATCATCTCATCCTCTGTCGCCCCCTTCTCCTCCTGCCCTCAATCTTTCCCAACATCAAGGCCTTTTCCAGGGAGTCTGCTCTTTGCATCAAGTGGCCAAAGTAGGAGCTTTAGCTTCAGCTTCAGCATCAGTCCTTCCAATGAATATTCTGGGTTGATTTCCTTTAGGATTGATTGATTGATCTCCTTACTGTCCAAGGGACTCTCAAGAGTCTTTTCCAGCTCCACAGTTCAAAAGCATCAATTCTTCAGTGCTCAGCCTTCTTTATGGTCCAACTCTCACTACTGAAAAAACCATAGCCTTGGCTTTATGGACTGTAACATAGTGGTGTCTCTGCTTTTTAATATACTGTCTAGGTTGGTCATAGCATTTCTTCCAAGGAGCAAGTGTCTTTTAATTTCATGGCTGCAGTCACCATCCACAGTGATTTTAGAGCCAAAGAAAATAAGATCAGCCATTATTTCCACTTTTTCCCCATCTTATTTGCCATGAAGTGATGAGACTGGATGCCATGATCTTCATTTTTTGGATGTTGAGTTTTAAACCAGCTTTTTCACTCTCCTCTTTCACCTTCATCAAGAGGCTCTTTAGTTCCTCTTCACTTTTTGCCATTAGAGAGGTATCATCTGCACGTCTGAGACTGTTGATATTTCTCCTATCAGTCTTGATTCCAGCTTGTGATTCATCCAGCCTGGCATTTGGCATGATGTACTCTGTATATAAGTTAAATAAGCAGAGTGACAATATACAGCCTTGACATACTCTTTTCTCAATTTTGAACCAGTCTCTTGTCCCATGTCTGGTTCTAACTGTTGCTTCTTGACCTGCATACAGGCTTCTCAGGAGGCAGGTAAGGTGGTCTGGTCTTTCATCTCTAAGAATTTTCCACATGTTTGTTTTGATCCACACAGTCAGTGGCTTTAGTATAGTCAATGAAGCAGAAGTAGATGTTTTTCTGGAATTCCTTTGCTTTTTCTATTATCAAATGGATCTTGGCCATTTGATTTCTTGTACCTTTGCCTTTTCTAAATCCAGTTTGTACATCTGGAAGTTCTCGATTCATGTACTGTTGAAACCTAGCTTGAAGGATTTTGAGGATTACCTTGCTAGTATGTGAAATGACCACAATCGTATGGTAGTTTGAGCATTCTTTGACATTGCCCTTCTTTAGGATTGAAATGAAAACTGACCTTTTCCAGTCCTGTGGCCATTGCTGAGTTTTCCAAATTTGCTGGCATATTGAGTGCAGCACTTTCACAGCATCATCTTTTAGGATTTGAAACAGTTACACTGGAATTCCATCACCTCCACTAGCTTTGTTCATAGTAATGCTTCCTAACACCCACTTGACTTCACACTCCAGGATGTCTGGCTCTAGGTGAGTGACCACACCATTGTGGTTATCCAGATCATTAAGACCTTTTTTGTATAGTTCCATGTATTCTTGCCAGCTCTTCTTAATATCTTCTGTTTCTGTTAAGTCCTTGCCATTTCTGTCCTTTATTGTGCCCATCTTAGCATGAAATGTTCCCTTGGTATCTCTGATTTTCATAAAGGGATCTCTAGTCTTTCCCAATCTGTTATTTTCCTCTATTTCTTTGCATTGTTCACTTAAGAAGACTTTCTTATCTCTCCTTGCTATTCTCTGAAACTCTGCATTCAGTTTGGTATATCTTTACCTTTCTCCTTTGCCTTTTGCTTCTCTTTTTTTCCTCAGCTATGTGTAAGACCTTCTCAGAGAACCACTTTGCCTTCTTTCATTTCTATTTTGTGGGGATGGTTTTGATAACTGCCTCCTGTACAATGTTACAAACCTCCATCCATAGTTCTTTGGGCACTCTGTCTACCACATCTAATCCCTTTAATCTATTTGTCACCTGTACCGTATAATCATAAGGGATTTGATTTAGGTCTTACCTGAATTGTCTAGTTGTTTTCCTCACTTTCTTCAATTTAAGCCTGAATTTTGCAATAAGGAGCTAATGGTCTGAGCCACAGTCAGCTCCAGGTCTTGTTTTTGCTGACTACATAGAGCTTCTCCATCTTCGGCTGCAAAGAATATAACCAATTTGCTTTTGATATTGACCATCTGGTGATGTCCATGTGTAGAATCATCTGTTTTGTTTTTGGAAGATGGTGTTTGCTATGACCAACAAAATGGACAGAGCACCTCCTTAGAGCTGGACCTTGGCAGTAAAGCCAGATTTGAAGAAAGGGCCTTCCAGGAAAGGGAAGCAAATTTGCAGGCTGCTTTCTGGCAGGGGGTAGTCAGGAACTGCAGCTCAGGCCACAGTGTAAACACTTGCCCAGAGGACCTGAGTATGGCAGAAGTGACCCATCTGCTCAGAAGTCATAGGTCCCAAGGGACAGCCAGCAGAGGATCACCAGGGTGGCATGACTTTGAGTACACCTGTTTGGGGGTTGTGAGGGGACCATATCATGTGTGCTTAGCAATCTCTAGAAATTGTCAGAATTTTGTGGCTTGGTCAACACCATCAGTAAAACTATATCACGTATTAGCAAAAACGTATCCTAAAGATAAACCCATTGGTTTTGGTACTTATTGTTAATTGAATTTTCCCAGAAATGGCAGCAGAAAGATTGTTCATGTTCATGAATTTACATTAAATTAAACATCTGTTCCTCTTAAGCTAAACTCCAGTAAAGTTATGGCGGCTCATAAATTAGACGGGGGAGGAAAATGCTTCTTGCTCTTTGCACGGCTTAGCAGTTTCAAAATAGACCTCAGAATGCCACATCGCAACTGAGGCCCATGTAACACAAGCATGTTGAGCTGTGATGTTGGTGCCAGACGATTAAGCTGAGTTTTTGCTTTGGTGGTGAAGATGGCAGCTTTGTCTTCAGCAGTGACATTACTTCTCAGGCCAGCTGGGGATAGTGTGGGAACCAGGGAGGCAGATGCTTGGGTGGGGGTCGGGGCAGAGCCTGCCCGTGAGCAAACCCAGCAGCAGCCAAGAGACTGTGGGCACACCCCTGAGGGTCCTCTGAGCCCAGGGGGCTGGGCCACCTGGCCTGGTCAGGAAGGACTGGAGTCCAGAGGTTGTGGCTCAAGGGCATGGCAGGCTGCTGTGTGGCTTCTGAAGGGACAGCCTGTGTGCAGCTCAGGAAGGGAGCTGCCCTCCCCCAGGTGGTGGCATCTCAGAGCATGACCCACCAGCCCCCACTGGGTACTTTCTTCCTTCCCATCCCCCTGCTCTTTAGCTCACACCCATCCCCAAGTGAGATGACTCCTACTAATGGCAGAAGAGTTCTTCATGATATCTAGTATTCTCTGTCCTGAAGTCCCCTCTCCCATAAATTTAGGGGTTTGCCAGGGACTCTTGAAGTGCAAGGCTGCCTCAGAAAGGGAAGGGCCAGCACCCCGGAGGCCATGGGGGGTTGTCTTCATAGGGACCTCAGGATCCCCCTAGCCCCGACTACCCCCAGTTCTACCCACATGTAAAGTTCTCCTGGAGCTCGGCGGGTCCCCGGGGTCAGCTTTGTGTTCAGTTACTGATTAGAACCCTCGTGTGGCACCGAACCTTCCCTGAAGCTGTGCCACAACTGAATTCACCCTCAGGCCTCCCCACCTGTGCACTGTTCCAAGCAGAAGCCCCTTGCCTGGCCTTTTCCCAGGGCTGTCCAAGGCTGTCCTGACCAACAATGGCAGAACCAGAGGACAGACCCTCTCATCCTCCTCCCGTCCAGTGGCAGGTCCTAAAGAGCTGTGTGTTCCCTAGAGGGGCTCGAAGGAGACACTCCCATGTGACCCCGTGTCCAGCAGGGTGACAGCCTCTCTGTGGCCCCCCACCTCCTTGCCACCATGACTCCCAGGCTTGTTGTGCTAGACTCTTTGGAGCTACTGCTGCAGGTTTTGGGGTGCCCCCACTAGTGAGGTAGGATCCATGCCCCTGGCAGTGAGCATGACACAAACCACACACTAGGGCTGCCTCACACACTCATGTGTCAAGCCCCCTGCAGCCAGGAGCTGATATGATGGATGGCATGGCCCCCCAGCTGCTCCAGAGTTCCAGACCTCAGTCACTATGCCTCGGGGTGGCTGGGATTTTCCTCCTCCTCAGGACAGGGCTGTAGCAACTATCCACCAAGATTACACTTTCATCCAGTCAGCAGACATTTAATGAGCACTTTCTGCATGCAGATGCGTGGGCCAGGTGCTGGCATCACACCTACAACAAGGCATGGCCCTGGCTTCAAGGGGCTCCCATGTAATGGGGCAGCCCGATGCCAACAGTGTATGAATAACAGAGTGAAGGCTGGGGAAAGGACCACGACAGACAAGAACAGGGCAGTGCACAGGGACGTCCTTAGATGGGGGTGGCTTGGCGAGGGAGGCAAGCAGAGATGGTCTCTCCATTCTCCCTACTACCTCTATTCCTAATGCCAGGACTCTCCAGCCCGCTCTCTCTCCTGCCTCCACGTCCCCCCAGTATCCAGGCCCTGGGTCTGCCCAGGGCCTTCACCACATGGCCCGTCTCCTCTCCATTAGAATCTGAGCTCTCTGCTACTTGGCTGCCTCTCCCCCTCCTTGCCTATGCTGTGCCACATCCCTTTCCCCGACTCTGGAGCCACCAGCCCCTCCCACATCTGTGCCCAGAAGCTTTGCCTGCCACAGCAAAGACCGTTCCTTTGAGGCCAACCTGGCAGGGGCGCATGTGGCTGATGGAATATTCAGTGTCTCCCTCGCTTCCCTTTGTTCTGCAGGAGAAAGCATGCCTTTGATAGACGTTCAATTCCAGAGGCTGCTACCTGCGTCCTATCTCTCTTTGCTCAAAAAATTAAATGCGGACGTGCCTGTGCTCCTGCTGTAATAATCTCCCTCAGAGTGGAGGCAGTGTGGCTGGAATGGGAGAACATTAGAATCTTCAAAGAGGGACAATTATTGAGGGAACTAGATTAATGAGGTGTCATAACAACTTAGCCAGATCCGCAGCTGACCTTTCTCGTGGAGAACGGGCTTGATAAATGTAGTTCATTACCAAGTTCTGACATGAAAATAGGATCACACTCTGGGCTCCTCAGCAAGCGGATCAATATTTTATCTGCCAAAACAGGCCCAGTCTGTGAGCAGAAGAAGCCCCCACACACACGTGCCAGCAGGAAGCCCGAGGCCAGTGACGGGGCCTGGCCAAGCGGGCCCACTGTTGCTGCATGGGGGACACCCCAGCCAGCGGAGGATGGCTGGGTCCTTCAAAGGGTCTGTTGGGGACTCTCATCACTGCCAGGCTGTAGGACATGAGCCTCCCTCCCTGAGAGGCCCCAGAGCAGAAACGTTCATGGGGACGGGTAGGCAGGAGGAAGTCTTCACCAACTTAGTGGCTACCTGTGCTAGGCGCTGGGCATCAGTAAAGGGGACAGAGATAAATGCACCACACCCTGTGGCTCATATAGGGCATTTCATGCAGAGAGGCCCTCGGGCCTGGCAATCATGCAGACCCTGCGAGGTCTATTATGTTTCCTTTTACGTCCGGACCCTGTAAGGTGTTCATTGTCCCCATTCTACGGTAGGAAATGGGGCAAGAAAGGCAGGAGTGGCTGCCTTTCCTGGGGTTTCACAGCCACTCAAAGGCAGAGCCTGTGATCTCCTTTGCTCTGCTGACTCCTTGTCCAGTGCTCCAACCAGCCTTGCAGGGACTGTCAGCAGAGGACTTGGTGTCAGGTGTCACAGCCGATGGTGAAGCCTGTCTCTGCCTGAGGACCCGAGGAAAGGTTGTTACAGGGTGGCCCAGTCACCCTGGCTTCTTGATGAGAGGATCTGCCCTGGAGCCACAGGACTCAGCCACGTTCACAGGCACTGAACACTCTCCCACCGCGTGTGCGACTACCCAGTCTGGTCCCACAGTGGGATGTGCACGGCGCTGACAACACCCCATCCAGGTTCCTGTAGTCAGGCCACTCTCCATCATCGTGGTCAGCCCCCACGTGGGCACTGGGGAAGAGTGTTGTGGTTCCCAAGCCTCTGCTGTACTCCCCTCCAGGGACTGTCCCCTCCAAAGGGGCAGGGTCTCTCCCTGGGACCAGGCCCACCCCAAACATGCAGAGCACAGAGAATTATGAAGCCAAAGGGCTAGTTTAGATCAGGCAAAATTTCAGCTGTGGCCAAGATGCAATGAAGAGTAGGCCGGGCAGAGATGTGGGTAAAGAACACTGAGGGGAGCAGTAAACACCGCCTCCATGCAGCACATTCGTGTGGCCAGGGCTACTGAGATTGTTTCTCCCTCCACACCCCAACCTCCTCAAGTCCCCAGTCGGCTTGCCAGGTAGATGTGCGGAAATGACCTGCATAATAATGAGAAGCACCCAACCTTTGGGTATCGAAGCTCTTGCCTGTATTTATTAAGGGGAGAGGGAGATCTGAAAACAGAGGCTATGGGCCAGGCCTCAGGACCCATGCATCACATGAGGCCAGCCAGGGCTCTGCTAGCTTGGCTCCTGGCTCAGGGTCGCCTATGCTGAGGGCTAGGCTTCACCCCCAGCCTGGCCAGCCTCTGGAAAAGAGATCATGGGTAATTTACTTTCTTTCTTTATATTTATCTGCACTTTCCAAGTGTTTTGTTGTTGTTTTGATGCGTGTGTTCCTTTTATAATAAGACAGAGGTTTCAAACTGGCAGCAGAGCGAGACCCTTTAGCTGAAGGCCAGCTCTGCAAGGACTCACAGGTGCCCACACCCCACCTCAGGGAGCCGTTACGTCTGACCCCACCGTGTGATCAGGAGGTTGTGAATGAAAAAGTAAAGCCGGGACTTGGTGAACTAGCACTTTCACGTGCTTCTCTCAGAAGCTGTGCATCCTAGAGACCAAAAGGGAGGGCTTGTGAGAGGGCAGTCCTTGCTGGAGATGAAGCCTCAAAAGTCTTGAAAGAGGCTGAATTGTGGAAGCTGAAGTGGCATCTCCACGGGCACAGAAACGCCACCGTCACGTGCCCTTCCTCTGAGGCTCACGCCCCCGTAGAGCTACACAGATATTAGAGGAGCCGGGAACCTTGAGGCAATGATTTATTTATTCCAGGTTGAGACTCATGTAAAGCACAACTGCTCCTGGGATAAAGAAGGATTGCATATCACCTTCTAGGAGCAGAGGGTTTGTCTTAGGACCTCCATGCCCAGCAGCAGCCAGGCACAGTGAGGGCCTCAGTAAAGGAAGGGACAGAGCAAGTTTGGCAAAGTGCGATCTGCTGGGCCTGGCACCCTGCCCCAGCTCCATGCTTCCCTCTAGCCTCATCCAAGCCCTGCTCCCTGCCCTACTCCGGCCCAGCCATACCCGCCTCCTTGGGACTCTGGACACACTGTGCTGCTGGATCCTATACCTGCGACCCCTGTGACCCAGAAATCCCTTCCCCCAGCCTCCTGTGCCCACAGATCCCTCATCCTGTGGGGCTCATCCATAGCGAGACTTCCTTTACCTTGGCCTCATTAGCTCTCCTTCCATGGGCACCCTTGATGCCCAAGACAGAAAGCTCCATTGTATACTCAAAGTACCGCCCAACATAGAGCACAGAATTTGTGAGTAAATGCTGGTAAAAAGATGGAAAAGTCATGGGTGGTATGAGCCTAGCAGGAGGCCAGACCAGGGATTCAGGGAGCTGACCCTGGACACTGAGGCACCTACCTCTTCTGCTGAGTTTATTTCTAGGCATGTATATACCTTCTTGACCAGCAGGCATGGGCTGGGCATTGCCAGGGTGGAGAAGCCTCCATGAACTCACAGTGAACTGTAGGGGTGTGATGGGAGAGGTGAGCCAGGGGAGGTTGTTGCAGCCCACCCGACAGGACCTGCGTAGCTGGTTTTCCTGGCCACCAGAGTGGGAGGTGCTGTCTAGCTGCATGAGGACTCCTGGCCTGCGGCAGCAGGCAGCTCAGAGATCTGTGCCCCACCGAGATTGGGAGGATGAGACAGCTCTGCCCATCCTACCTGGCCCAGCCTGCTCCAACCTTCAGGTGTATTCTTTTCCTTTTGGGGGGGGGGGGAGTGGGGGGAGCCTAATGGTATGCTAGCGTTTCTGAGCCGAGCCTCCTATCAACCCCACATCCATCTGCTGTGAACACCAGCTTCCCAGTGTCAGGGCACAAATGCCTGTCCCCTGGAAAGCCTGACAGGCCTTCTATTCCAGGCCCCTGCAGATCCCCCACACATTTCCACCGCCACCTCCACCGAAGCATCTCTCTGCCCTCATACACTGCATCCAGCTTCTGCCACTTGCCGGGACTGGTTTTATCCTCTGAGGAGCTAGGCACCAAGATCTGGGCAAACCTCTTCCACTTAATTCCCCAGACTGGCCTTTGTCCAGCTCAGGAAGCCTAGGACAGACCCTGGGCAGGAGTGTGTGGCTGTGGGACACGGCCGTGATGCTCATGTGCAGACTTGAGAATCAGGTTTACCAGTTGGAGGCCCTACGAGCTCCCAGGAATGGATATGCTACCAGGCCAAAGAGGGGTGGGAGAGCTATTCTTGTCAGACCACGGAAACTCCTAGAGAGCAAATAGATTTGATTATATTGAACACAGCAATTGATTTTTTTCTAAATAAACATGCAGGATGAAATGGTAACAGACATCTGTTTCTGACAAGAATCAATTGACCCCAAATTGGAAGAAAGAAAATCTAGAAACACAAACAAGCACAAGAGAAAGTGGTCAGACCATCCAGGCTTGTCCAGTGAGGAAGGGAGAGAGACAGACGGACTTCCCAGCAGCCCTGTCCCCACCAAGCAGCTCCCTGTTTATTGCTCTTCAGCTACTCTGGTTCCAATAATGACAAACGGGAGAGTAGCTATCGTTTTATGAGCCCTTACTCAGCGCTAGGCCAGTGCCATGCCTTTTATCGTGTGCATGTCTTATTAACCCTCCTCACAGCCCTGTGTGGGAGGCTCTGCTCTCCCCCACTTCACAGATGAAATCACTGACACACCCTGTGCAAGGTACACACTCAGGCAGCCGCAGAACCAGGACTCAAACCCGGCAGACCACAGAGCCGGGGCTCTCCAGCCCTGAGCTGACACAGCCTGCCCTAAGCTGGCCTTGAAATTAAGGCGAAAAGACCTAGACCTCAGACACTCCCTTGCTAGCAGCACTCTGGCTTGAACCTGGAATGGATGAGGAAGACCCCACACCTGTGCTCCAGGATTCGGCAAAGCCAGGAGGAGGGGTACATCCTTCATCCTCATCCCAGGAGGAGGGGAAGTGGGGCAGCAGGGAGTGCTCCCCTGCTCTGCTCACAGCCCCGTGGGTGGGGAACATCTCCATGGCCCGTTACCAGCAAAGTTAAACTATATCATGTCACAGTGTATCACAGGCCTCATTTGCCAAAATACTGTGTGGTTCTGATGCTGTGGACCAAGCACAGCCGTGATGAAAGACCTGAGAGCAATGGGCTGTGTGCTTTGGGCTTACTTTCTTAAAAGCTGCCTTTTGTTTCTTGGTTGTGGGCTTGTGTGTACATGTTCGTCTTGAAGTAATCCAGCTCTGGGAGTGTTTCTAATTATCTTAAGCAAGGCTTATTAGTCCTGTTAACTGCAACTCCCTGATCTATGAGGCCACGGATTCCAAAGGAGCCTTTAAGGTAGGATTAAGGCAAAAATGAGCCACTGCAAACTGGAATTGGAAATGGCAACCCACTCCAGTACTCTTGCCTTGAAAATCCCATGGACGGAGGAGCTTGGTGCAGGCTACTATCCACAGGGTCACGAAGAGTCGGGCCCGACTGAGCGACTTCACTTTCCTAAAGCTGCTGTGGGGCTGCACTGTGAAATCCCCCAAATGAAGACTCCCATTTTGTCTGACCATCAGTCTGTGTCTGGCTGTAGAAGGTGCTCAATCAACATGTGCAGGGTGAACGACAGGCTCCTTCCAGCGTTTACATCATGTGTCGCTTGTATCCGGTGCTCAGTAAGTATCTGTGGCGTGGACTGGTGGCCAGTCGGATGGAGAGGTCTCATGTACTCAGGCTGCACCTTGCACTACGTCTAGCAGATGCCTAGTAACTGCCGATGGGTGGTGGGGTGGAGGGAGGTCTTCTCAAGACCAGGGGAGGAGTCTGACTCGAGTAACCCCATCTTCTCTTCCAGGTGACCCGTGCACCATGGCCGACTACGCCCGCCTGAAGAAGGTCCTTCTGGCACTGCAGAGCCACTTGCAGCCACTCCATGAAGGGGACAGCAGACAAGACCCCGCCTCCCAGAAGCGCCTCCTGGTGGAATCTCTGTTCAAGGACTTCGATGCAGATGGAGACGGCCACCTCAGCAGCTCTGAGCTGGCCCAGGTAGGTACAGCACTGGGTGAAATCACATTACGGGGGCATCCAATTTTCCATTCAGGGTGTGTAGAAAGAGAACCAGCAGACCCATGTGGGAAGAGTCGTTTGTCACTATCTCTGAAATGGGACGCTGAGGGGGCCTTGCTCCTGCAAGAGAAAGCATCTCCCAGGAGTCAGAGAGCTTGTGTTGAACACTTGGAAATATCTGACAAACAAAATGATGTCCGTGTCTCTTTCCCACCAGCCACCTTCAGCCAATATTTACCAACAAGCTCCGAGCTAGCTGGCAAAACACACTGTACACAGGCTGAGCTCTGAGGCTTTCATTAGGAAACAAATCTTTTCTTCCTGAATCCTTTACTGTCCTCAGCAGGAAGGTTCAAAGAAAGCAGATTTGGTTTTCCCCAAGAGCTTTGGGAGCTGCAACATGCTGTCCCCACGTCCTCTCCCCCTTGGACCTCACCAGTGGTGGTACGTGGGTAGCAGCAGCCCACACTCCAGTCTGTGGCTCGCAGGCATCCCTGTGGCCACCCCTAAGCACTGCTCTCTCCTTTGAGAGAACACTCGGATGGAACCTATGGTTTGCCTCCCTCCCAAACACAGCACGTGTGGCCCTTTACCCAGGTACCAGGTGGTACAAGGGCCATAAGCATCTGCAGCAAAAAGCAACAAGGAAGGAGCAACCCAGGGCAGCAGGCACACCAGCTGCAGGACAGGCCTGTTGGGTGCTGGTGGTGGAAAGGCAGGCTGGATGGGCCCAGGGGTCTGCATTCCTGCTCCTGCTCTGCTGGTTTGGGTCTGAGAGCCTGGGGTCCCAGAGCCACACCAGGTGCAAAGACATGGACGGAGGCTAGGTCAGCAACCCGCAGCTCTGCCCCCGAGACCACAGAGTGCCCCGCCCCGGGCTTGGCACTAAGGGAGGCCCTTTACCTGCAATGTGCCCCACACAGGCATATCCCTCACTCTTCAATAGAGTAGCTACGAACACAGACTTCACAGTCAAACTGCCTGAATTCAGGTCCAACTCCAGCATTTACGGGGACCTAGCGGGTCTAGGCAGACAACTGCCTGGCTCTGTGCCCCTTTTCTTGTCTCTGACTGTCACAGGGTCGTCAGGAAACTTAGATGAGCAAAGAGGTGTGCAGTTCTCAGCCTGGTGCCCAGCAGGCGGTACGCTCTCGGTAGGCGACAGCCGCTAGCATCCGTTTGTCACCATCACCTCTATTGTTGTTATTTCCTCCTTAAACCTTTCAGCCGCCTTTTGCTGTGTGGTAGGTGCTGCTGTTATCCCCACTTACCAGGTATTTTTAGATGAGGAAGCGGAGGCGCCAAGAAATCAAATGGTTTGCCTGCGGCGCACTCATTGCCTAGGATGTGGTGAGCTGAGATGCAGCCAGCGTGCCAGGTGTGCGTGGACCAGCTCTCCTCACACTCCACGGGGCTCCCTGGGAGGACAGCTCCCAGCACCAGCTCCACCTGATCCTCTCGAGGTCTGTGGGGACAGCAAGTGCCCAAAAACTCTGAGTAGAGCAGTTATCCAGACATTTCCCCATGCAGGGCCCCCTTCTCAAGTCCACCCAGTTCAGAGCTGGCTTCCAGGGAGTGGGTGGGGAACCACGGATCCTAAGGCACTTGCAGACCCTGCTCTGCTCACTTATACCTGGCATCACGGGCAAGTCCATCCATGGCCCACACTCCGGGAAGCCTCCCAGACACACACCAGCCTTCATGTCACTATTTCATCAACCTTCAGCCCCCAGCTATGGCTAAGACCCCATGGGCCAGGACCAGAGACCCACCAATGACCCACGCTGCTCCGGGATGAGCCCAGGTCCTGCTGGTCATGGTTACCTGAGAGAAGAGTCATCTAGCAGTTCGATTCCCCACAGTACAGGCTGTATGGGGAGCCCAGAGGGTAGGCATCAGGCATCTGTGGGATCTTGGTGCCCCAGGCCCACGTGGATCCAGGTAGTTGCCAGGTAAACAGAACATTCCTGGGAGCATGGCTCTAACCTGGCAGAGACATGCCCTGAGGCACCTGCAGCCATTAACAAGTGTGGTAATTGGACTATGATTTCCTCTTTAAAATTTAATGTGTTTAAAGTCCATTTCATAAATCTGCCAAGCAGGGCCCAGCTAAAGTGGGCCTTTCCTTGACACTGAATCAGAGGCATTGGGGAAAACTTGTAGGTCCTATGAAAAGTTAATCAATTTCCAGCACAGAAATAGACAAAGGGAAATTTCCATCTTTGGAAGATTGATTTCGGGCGTTATGGTTGATCTCCCTTTTATCGAACACTCTTATTTGCTGGGTGAAGGGTCATTTTTTTTAACATTATCACATTAAATTGCCTTTAATATACCAGGCCCAGCTGAGACTGTTAAATAAAGAGAGAATGCCTCTGTTCCCCTCTTCCCCCCAAAATAAAATCATTTTCTTTCTTCTGAGATTTCCTTCTGAGCATTTTCTTTGCAAGACTCTAGTTTCAGACCCACACACAAATGGTCCTACTAGGGAGGCCCCCCACCCTGCAGCCCAGACCACATCCAGGGAGGAGTTCACAAGGGCCCACCCATGGTCCCCTCAACAGAATCCCAAGGGTAGTGTTTTGTGTTCCTGGCAGGACAAGGCGGGCAGAGCAGGGGCTCAGGCCTAGGTCAATAGAACAGCAGCTTCCTCTCCCCGGGAGTAGTACTGTGGCTAGGATGTGCTGACCTGAGATTGGTGGGGGTTGGAGGGGGTGGGGAGAGGTACACTGATGGAGCAGTGACCTTCCAGCTCTACACAGTTGGGAGCCACTGAGTATGGCACCATTAATTGGGCTTATTTGATCAGGCCCCTGTCTCTTCCCTGTTTCCCCATCTATAACACAAAGGAGTAGACCAGATGACCACATGGATCTTTCTCACTTCAGATATGTGGGGTTTGTTTGCCCTGGCAGGGAAAAGACAGACCTGAAAGCTAATACTGACTCAGCCCAATCACCGTGTGACCTTGAGAAAGTCCCTTTCCCCTCTGAGCCTCAGTTTTCTCATCTCTAAAAGGAGAAGGTCAGACAAGACAACACCAAAGAGATTTGGATGCTCCCCATGGCCTACGTCACTGGAGTCCATAGGCACACACAGACACATCTGCCCAAATGGTGACTGCAGCCCCACTTGGCCTGACAGTGCCCACAGCTCTGAACTCACTCCTGACTCGAGCCTTCTCCCTTTCTCACCCACAGCACATGCTGAAGGAGCAGGACCTGGAAGAGGACTTCCTGGGCTGCTCGCCAGGTGACCTCCTCCGATTTGATGACTACAACAAAGACGGCCTCCTGACCCTTCATGAGTTCTACACAGCCTTCCGTAAGTCAGGCCCCCGCCGGGGCTCACAGTCAGCAAAAAGACATGTCCTCACCAGAATGGTGTCAGGGTCTGGAGTCTGTCTTTGGTTGTTTTCCAAGGTTGGCTGTTTTTATAGGTGAAAGTAGTTGAATTTGTTTTGCAACAAGCCTGAGATTTAAGGAAAGAGTAAGGGGCGGGCAGAGATGGGGAATGGGATACTTGCTCTGTTCCTTTTGGATGAAGGTTATTCTCGCTGTTGATATCATTTGAGGAACCCAGGACTGTGTTTAAGCATGATTAAGAAGGCACTGCCTCACATGGCTAGGGGATTCTGTGACTGCACTTGGACAGAGCAGATGTTAGGGTTCTCCCAAGGAAGTGGCCCAGCCCCATCAGAGAACTCTGCCTGGGGCCAGATCCTGCAGGAGGGTGCTGGAGGCTTGGCCAGGTAGACAAAGGAGTAGTCATAATGCAGGATAATGAAGAATGAGGGTCCAGGTTGATGAGAGGTGGTGGAGTGGTGGGAAAGAAGAGAAATGGGGCTACTCTGCCTGAAAAAGGAGGAGGTGCTCAGAATGGACCCTCTGTGGGGCCACTGGTGCATATGGTGAGCAGGCACAGTGTCTGAGGGACCCAGGTCTTCTCCCTGAGGTGCTCTTCCAAGAGATGACCTCATGTCAACCATAGCTAGAGCTGGGACAGGGCTTCCAAGAGATGTGAGATGCAAGAAGCTCCAGACACGTCCAGACAAGTTCACTAGGAGATGGACAGCAGTGTGGGACCCTAACTCGAGACAAGAGGGGACATTCTTGGCCCCAAAGAAGTGAAGCTCCTTTTTGTCAGACAGCATGCGGAGCAGGCTGTGCTTAAAGCAGGTAACGTGTGTACCCTGTATGAAGCACCTTTGAATATGACCTGCAAGCTCGCAGCTCCTGTGGGCCCTGCAATTGAGGAAGCAGGGGTGAGACCCCCAGGGTCCCCGAGTACTCTGAGCCACAGGTCCTGGCATCCTGGGTCCCATTCTCAACCTGGAGGTATGTTTTCCAGGAAGGTGTTTCTGCTTCATATCAGCATCTCTGTGTGCTGTTCATTCACCAGGCCTGAGGGGGCATCCTCATGATTTGTTGACAAGAAAGGCTCTTGTGGCAGAAGAGGTACCCATGTGACCTGAAAGGAGAGAAACGAGCGTGATTCTTCCCGGTGGGAAGTGTCCATGAGCTTGTTGCAGGCTGCGCCTTTCCAGTCCACGGCGTCCCTGTTACCAAGGACCAAAGTCCAACCCCCAGTTCCCAGGCTCTGCTTGATACATGATGACTGTGTTGCTCCCCAGCCTCCTCCTTCATGCCCACAGTTTAAACTCTACAAGTGGTGGTTCATAATAAGGTGTGAATGGCTGGTAGATTCAATCTGCCTGGGAGGTGTTTGCTTTGTGGATTGAGGAGCTTATTCCATGAAATGAATCTCTAAATTTTAGAATGTATGACAGTATCAGCAACTCTGGAGACCTAGCTCATGCAATGATTGTTATATTTTCAGGACTTTTGCAAAGGCAAACAGCTACATAGATGGGAGATTTAAATCAGCCCTAGTAGGACTGTTTACAATACAGAAGTTGATATATACAACACAAATGCGACACACGGGGTGGGGGCTCTTTTTCCCTCTGGAAAGCCCATTGTGAGGCACTGACCTGCACATGCTGGACAAGACCCTCCCTCCCCACCTGTCCTCACCACCTCCCGGAATCTCCTCTCCATCCGCCTTCTTCAAACAGAGCCCCCTTGATGATGCTAATCCCACGGGAAGTGAACAAGAAAGGAGTAGATGTCAGGCCAACGACAGGATGAGCAGGTGGAGCTTCCCTCCTCATCAGATTGAACAGCAGCACGCTTTCCAGGGTCAGTTCTGAGACATTCCCAGCATGCTTTGTGCACTCAGCACTCCCCCTCCCCCCATCTATAGAAGGAACTATAAAGAAAAAGATCACTGCGTTTTCAAAGCTGGGGGCCAAGGCTGGACTTCAAGGATTTGGGGATACACCAGAGCCACACACGAGTGTCCCACAATGGCATCACTAGGCAGAAAATGACACTGCTTGGGTATCGTCCTGGTACCAGTTGTCACAGAAGCCTCTGATCTATGTTCCCTTCCTGGGAACTGGTCTGCGACCAAGAAGGGGCTATTGGCTCTCCTTTCAAGGAAATGGCAGCATCCCTGTTGGCCCTGATGAAAGAGAGGCCGCCCTGGCCTCCCTAGTGAAGGTTGTTAAGAGCAGGAGCTGCCCGTAGAAAAGGAGGAACGTCCTCACTTCACTTCTGGTCGTATGTCCCATGTAGAGCAATGTGCTGTCTGTTTCCCTTGTTTCTGGATTATTATTTGAAAAGCCTTATAATCATCATTATATTAGAGTCTGCTGTCGCCTTGGACTTGTTTTGAACTGGGCAGCCAAACCATTCATCACAGCCCAACCCAAACAATAGACATGCAATAAAACGTAAACTCAGCCATTAAGGAAGCCACAAAATGAGTTAACCCTGCTTTCAAAGCCCAGCACAGTCACTCGGAGCACTCAGAGACTCAGAGTCACTCAGGATCAGTGGTCTTTCAAAGTCACAGGAACTCTAAACTCCTCTCGCTCTGGGAATGAATTTATGGTCCAGTGGATATTAAATAGGAAATTGAAATGAGACACACAGGTACAACTGATTACCCAGAAATCAGTGGGCATTAAAGACATCTCTCTAAAACGCAAAAAGGAATATCTCAGACATTTCAGCAACAATATTTTGGATTTGATTTTCAAAACTGAAGCTAACTGGCTGGCAAAGGTTGAGACTTTAAAGTTGCATTTTCTAGTCTCTGTTTTGCCAGGATCCTTGGGTTTCAGGCAGGCTATGTAGGGTTACTAGCACAGATTCAACCACTTTATTAAAGGATGGGATTTGGGGGGCTTTTCCCTGGTGAAGTGAGTCATATTAATATTTACAAGGGTTTTTTTGCGGGGGGAACAGTGTGCAGTCTCCTAAGTCATATTTTCTCATGCAGCTGACATAGCCTAGGCTGCGCTGGTGTTTGCCACTGTCTGCAGCTGGCTGAGGGCAATGCCAGCAATCCCAGGGCTGGTAGCTGCCATGCTCAGTTGAGTGGCTCGTGGGGGGGCTGCACCTTCCTCCTGGCTCTGCAGAACAGGTGACCCCCACCTACCTGAGTAGGGCAGAGGACAGGTCCCTTAGCCATGGAAGCCACAAAAGCTGCCAATCACTCATCTCTGTACAAGGATGGCAGTGAAATGTGAGGCTGACCTCCCTCTCTGCCTCTATTTGTCACCTAAGCATTCTCCTCAGGTTGCTTTTGGTTTTCCAAATCATAGACTGACCTTGGAACTAACGGTCCAGTGCCCTCTCAGCATGTCCCCCAAGCCTTCCTCCTCACTCCTCCTCCTGACCCCCAACCCCCAACAAGCCAAAGAACCTCCCACCCCTGATGTGAGGCAGAGACCCAGGCGCCAGGGTTACTGGTGAGCGAGATGCGTGCCCGCCTGTCTGTTCATCTCAATGAATTAAAAAGTTGCTTGCTTAAAAATCTTTTCAATAATGCATGTTTTTGCACTTTTCTGAATGCTTGGGTTGGGATTGTGGGGAAAAAACATATTGCTTAAATGAGGATTTTTCTCTCACTTTAAATTCATTACAAGTTCCTTCTGCTTTTTTAGAAAGATACTTGTCCTTTTAATTAATCCTATGAGAGCAATGTGCTGCATGTAAAGAACAGGCTCACCATAGGATCAAGGTCTTCCTACATTACTGTCCGAGGGTCACAGATGCACAGTGTACAGGAGGAGGACCTGAGTCAGGGGGACCAACTGTGTGGGAGGCAGATGCCCTCCCTCAGCGCCAGGCCAGCAGAAAGGAAAACAGTGATTTAATCTGATTATTGTGGTACTTCTGTATCCAGGGCAACTCTGTAAACCAGAGGAGGTGGTCACTGGGCAAATTCACAGCTGTTTTTTCTGCCATTGTTGCTGCATTATGAAAGGGTACTGTGGGTTCATCTGGCACGTGGTTATCCTCTGAAACAAATAATGCCCGCACAGGGCAGATGCCTTGCCAGACCCGTTATCATAGCCCTCACCACCACCCCATGAGAGTAAAACAACAGCAACTATCCCTCCCCCAAATCTATCCAGCCCCTTATCCATGTAGGGTGAGTTCAGACAGGAAGTTCAGCCAGTAAAATCCCACTTTATACTCCTCCATTCCTTTCCTCCGTTTGGGATATTGAATAGCAAAATTTCAGATGGCATCAGTTCAGTTAGTTCAGTCACTCAGTTATGTCCAACTTTTTGCCACCCCATGGACTACAGCATGCCAGACTTCCCTGTCCATCACCAACTCCCGGAGCTTGCTCAAATTCATGTCCATCAAGTCAGTGATGTCATCCAACCATCTCATCCTCTGTTGTCCCCATCTCCTCCTGCCTTCAATCTTTCCCAGCATCAGGGTCTTTTCCAATGAGTCAGTTCTTCACTAGCCAAAATTAGAGTTTCAGCTTCAGCATCAGTCCTTCCAGTGAATATTCAGGACTGGTTTCCTTTAGGATGGACTGGTTTGATCTCCTTACAGATGGCACAGAGTCCATCAAAAGTTTTCTCTGAATCTATTTGGCTCTTGAGTTTGGAGAGCAAGAGTTACCTGTGTACAGTTACCTGTGTCAGTGTTGGCAGAGGCTACAACCATTGGTGGGGTGACTCCCCTAATCCCAAAGGGAGGAACTGGTTGCCTCATGCAGGACTTGCAAATCAAGTGGTAAAAACACTGATTCCCTGACCTTGGTCCCTCATTTGCTCAAGGGCATAAAAGAGCTAAACTGGAGCTGCCACTGGAAACTGGTATCAGAAAGTGCTGTCAGTCTCAGCACTCCCTGCCAAGGGCTTTCTCCTCGCCTCCAGCAGGGACGGGGCCTCCAAGAAGGCTTCTGTGTGAGTTTGCTATGTGCCCCTGAAGCCAAAGTCAACGGGCCAGCCATCTGGGTGCTTTTTTGCTTGTTAATAGTGCTTTAGTTAGTAATGGGCTCTTACCACTCAAGTCATATAAAAACGATTGTTGTTGTTCAGTCAGTAAGTTGTGACTCTTTGCGACCGCATGGACTGCAGCACGCCAGGCTTCTCTGTCCTCCACTATCTCCCAGAGTTTGCTCAGATTCATGTCAACTGAGTTGGGGATGATATCTAACCATCTCATCCTCTGCCTCCCATTTTCCCCTGGACAGGTCTTCACCAGAGGTTAAGCTGAGCTTCAAGTTCCTTACCTGTAAAATGGGTATAATAACCACCACATAAGGTGCTTGTTCAGTCACTAAGCCATGTCCAACTCTTTGCAACCCCAGGCACTATAGCATGCCGGGCTCCTCTGTTCTCCACTATCTCCTAGAGTTTCTCAAATTCATGTCCACTGAGTGATGCTATCCAACTATCTGATCCTCTGTTGCCCCCTTCTCCTCCTGCCTTCAATCTGTCCCAGCATCAGAGTCTTTTCCAATGAGTCAGCTCTTCACATCAGGCGGCCAAAATATTGGAGCTTCAGCATCAGTCCTTCCAATGAATATTCAGGACTGGTTTCCTTTAAGATTGACTGGTTGGATCTCCTTGCAGTCCAAGGGACTCTCAAGAGTCTTCTCCAGCATCATAGTTCAAAGGCATCAAATCCCACATAGGGTTGCTCAACACTAAGTGAGATAATTCGTGTAAGGTGTTTAGAATGATACCCTGTATATGGTAAATGCTCAGTAGTCATCAGCCAAGTAGGTCAGTGATGGAGGTGATGATGGTGATGATAAAGATTTCTGTGTGTTCCCAGCCCCTGTCACTCTGTGCTCTGTCATCGTCATCTGGCCCATAATAGTCCATAAGCTCCATGAGGCTGGAGGCTGTTTTGCTCACCATGGGCTCACGCCGAGCGTGGGGTCTGATGTCCCGAAAGCCCTTGGTAAATCTTTGCTCAGTGAGAGGGATGAAGTATATGAAGAAATAAATACACTTGGCAAGCAGAGGGTCTTGGAAGTTTCAAATCGAGACCACCTCTTTCCCATCTCCAGTGATTTGCTGCTAACAGCTGAATCTAGAGCCCAGCACTTGCTAACATTGTCAGGAGCTGAGATTTCAAGCACTTTCCATTTTTAAAGATCCCAGCTGGAAGCTGTCAATGGCCTTAGTGCAGAGCAATTGAACAGTAGAAAATGAACTAATTACAGGTTGTTATTGAAAATCTATTATATACAAATTGCAAAGAAAACTCATTAAAATGCGATGCTTTGGTGATTTAAAAAAAACAAAACGAAAAAAATGTCCTCTTGGAGGGAGAAGCAGGGGCAGGGTGGCTGGATACCTTGTTTGTCCCTGTTCCGGGGTAAGGACTCCCAGCAGGACTGCAGCCAGGCTCTGGGTCTTATGCTCACATATCACCCAGCCAGCCTGATGTACAAACCGTAGAGAGGCTTACGTTTTGTACAGAACAGACAGCTCTCTGAATGTTAGTAAATACATAGAAATGGCTGCAGATGAAACAAAGCATTTCATTACAAAGATATAAAATGAGAACCATTTAAATGTCAGCTCTTTACCAGGATAGCACCTTAGTGTCCTTGTAAATCTTGTGTTTTTGCAAAGCTTTTGTGAGGACTCCAAAGGCCCTAAATGTGCAATTAAGCACTGAAGTTCATGTTACTGATTTCCAAACTTGCTCCCTGGGATTGGGATGCTAGGAAGGTTTGGGATGTGAATGGCTGAGCTGCCCAGAGCCCAGCTCTGCAAGGGACCCCTCAGATGCTGAGACTGCCTCCCAGACTCCAGGCAAGATCCCAGAAAGTAAGGCAAGGTGCCCCCCACCCCAGCTCGCTGCCTCCTCATCCCACCAGCAGCACCTGAGTCTAGGCCTGGGGGTGGCCTCTGTGGCTCCTGAGACCCCCAGTGCTCTGAGGCATGGAGAGACCCACCAGGTATGTGTCTGAGAGCTCTCCCAGGGCTGTACGTGCCCAGGAAGTACTTGGAGCGTAAATCTCTATCCTCTGCCTCATGGTCTTTCCTTCCTCTCCAGCCACATTAATTCAGGCTCTGTGACAGTGTCCCATAAGACCCCCCACCTCCACCACCACTCTGCTTGCCCAGCTTACGGTCTGCACAGGAATGAGATGCTGGGGAGTGGAGGTGCTAGGGCTCTGCTCACATGGGCACAGCGACCACCTGGGTGGGCAGCATGGGGGCCACTCTTGAGGCAGGAGCGGGGGGGCACTCACATCCCAGCACCAGGATGGTCCCTGGCAAGGTGGTGGCTGGAGAGCCAGGCCCTGGGCACAGACGGGACCTGGACAGGCAGAGAGAGAAGGGAAGGGCAGGGGATGCCCAAGCTGCTGCTGCTGCCTGAAGCAGGCACTCCGGTGGCACACTAGGGGCTAGTTGGAGACCCTAGACCACCGGCCGTGACCCATCCAGGCGTCCTCTGCATCAGCCATACCTGCTGGCTCACCGGTCCTCATTTTATCATGAATGTTACTCTCCAGCCACTCTCCAGCCTGAGGGCTGGGGAGGATGGTGAGTGACTAAAGCATGGACAGAGGCCACATGACCAAGAGCACCTGAATGCAGGAAGCAGCAGAACAGGCGAGGCAATAACAAAGCCAGGAGGCAAAGAGGGCAAAGTAGGGGCTGCCTCTGAGAGCAGGCAAGGTTGTTATCGTCTGAGGCATCTTGTTCCAGCTGGAGTACAAACGGTCAGGAGAGAGAGATAAACCCAGAGCTTTCCATGAGACAGAAACTGGTATATGGCAGGTGCTTGATAAACACTTGAGGGAAGGATGAAAGACCATGATGGAGTTTTCTAAACAGTAGTGAAGAGAGATGGTTCAAGGCGGTTGTAGTGGTTCTCGGGGAGAATGCAAGTCAGGGGGGTTCCTGGTGGTGGAGGTAACCCTACTGCCCATGTGGCACTGAGTGGGGTCAGCTGCCCACTATTGTTCTTCAGGTGTGTTGTGTTATCTGTATCACTGGGTTGGCAGAGAGGTGCCCTCTGCCAAGACAGCCCTCACCCCTGCTCTACTTTATTCACCCCTTTCCTGGTGGGACTGGTATTTCCCTCAAAGCTGGCCTTCTGTGGGAGACTGCAAATCTACCCTTGTGTGTGTGTGTGTGTGTGTGTGTGTTAGTCGCTCAGTCATGTCAGACTCCTTTTGACCCCATGGACTGTAGCCTGCCAGGCTCCTCTGTTCATGGATTCTCCAGGCCAGAATACCACAGTGGGTAGCCATTCCCTTCTGCAGAGGATCTTACCGACCCAGAGATCAAACCCAGGTCTCCTGCACTGCAGGCGGATTCTTTACCATCTGAGCCACCAGTGGTGGTAGTAGCGGTAGTTGCTCAGTCGTGTCCGAGTCTTGGTGACTCTATGGACTGAAGCCCGTCAGTCTTCTCTGTCCATGGAATTTTCCATGCAAGGATACTGGAGTAGTTTGCCGTTTCCTTCTCCAGGGGATCTTCCCGACCCAGGGATTGAACGTGGGTCTCCTGCACTGCAGCAGGTTCTTCACTGACTGAGCCACCAGGGAAGGATGCAAATTTATCTTTGCTGCAAAGTCACTTCAGTCGTGTCCAACTCTGTGCGACCCCAGAGACGGCAGCCCACCAGGCTCCCCCGTCCCTGGGATTCTCCAGGCAAGAACACTGGAGTGGGTTGCCATTTCCTTCTCCAATGCATGAAAGTGAAAAGCAAAAGGAAGTCGCTCAGTCATGTCTGACTCTTAGCCGACCCCATGGACTGCAGCCTACCAGGCTCCTCCGTCCATGGGATTTTTCAGGCAAGAGTACTGGAGTGGGGTGCCATTGCCTTCTCTGAAATCTATCTTTAGATCCCCTTATATCTACAGCATCTGACAAGTCCTTACCAGATACCTCCTGGAGGCTCCAGGCACTGTAAGGAGGCCCCAGGCCCAGGAATGGGTTGGAATTAAAGTGCCCTTTGTGTCAAAGTGGGGACTTGGGAGGCATCCCCACTGACGGAGAATATATTCCCATTCTGGTGGGAGGCGAGCTGCTCCCAGCCACGTGCTCCAAGCGTCGAGTTCCTGTTTCAGCTCACACAGAATCTGATGGGGTTCTGGGGGCCTCAGACCTTTGCCTCTACTTCTGGACTCTGCTGTTGTTTTTGGACCCAGGGATCCAGGCAGGGACTGGGACAAGCAACACGCATAAGCAGTTTGTTGGACTGCGAGCAGTCTCAGCAGAGCTCCAGGCAGACCAGTCTCCTCTGTGCAGGCCTTCTAGTATCTCCCGACGCTCCTCCTGCCTGTGGACACTCGGGGGGCAGGGAGCTAAGGACTGCTGATCAGTTGGCCTTCTGTTGCTCTCCACGTATGGGGCTGCTTGGCAGTGGCTTTCCATTTCAGGCTTCAGCCAGGATTCCCAGTCCCCCACTATGGTCCCACTCTGGGACCCTCCACAGTGTGGTCTGCCCAGGGGAGGTAGAGGGAGGCTGTGCGAGACCCCCCATCCCAGGCAGCTGCAAGCTGAGCCCTGAGGAGCCGTTCTGCTCCAGATGGCACCGGCGTTTGTCTTCAGGTGTTTCAGGCACAATAACTGTTTGTACACTTGTCAGGATTGCAAATCGAATCCAAGTGGGAATGGAAATGGGGCCCAAAGGACTCGGCCCTCCACAGGTAGTAGGAGGGGCGGTGAGGTGGGCAGATGGCCCCCTGAGTGCCTTCTCTGGTTCACTCATCTTCCTGAACACTCTCAAGCCTCTCCAGACATAGCCCCACTGGTGAGGCAGACAGGGCTTCAGAGCCGTGTGCCAGATGCTGCGCCTGCCCCTGGCAAGGCTTCCTCCCAGCCCCATGTTCTGAGAATAAGGAAAACTGAGGCCAGGAGGCTGGGGGCCTGCCTGGGGCCCACAGCTGCTAACACAGACCCCAACACAAAGGCAGGTGTGTGTGGGTCACACCTGAACACTGAGTCACCGGCTACATGCCGTACCCTAGACAAGACCTTTTAGAGTCTCCAGTTTTTCCCCCAGAGTCCAACGTCCAGAAAGTTCCCCACGATCTGTGACTCTGGGACGGGGCAGAGGGAGGGATCTGTGAGGCCGCATCCTCTCTGAGGGCCTTTCACCACATGCTGGTGCAGACCAGGGCAACGTGGGCTCTTTCCAGATCCTGAAGTCTGTGGGCCGCAGGTGCTTTCAGACACTTTACCGGGTCCCCTTCCCATGGCACCACGGAGAGAGCCCCTTAGGGCCAGTGGGCTTCAGCCCCACAGGGGAGGGTGGGGCCCCCCTAGAGAGCAGGCCTGTCACTCAGAACAGGTATCCCCATGCTCCCAGGACCCCATGGAGAGATGCCTCCCTTCCAGACCCAAACCCATTAAGCAGCGATTCCCTTCTCAGCTCCCACAAGTGAAAGCACATCGAGCGCCTCCTCTTCTTGGGCTTGTCCAGCCCTATTGGTTCAGTTCAGTTCAGTCACTCAGTCATGTCTGACTCTGCGACCCCATGAACCAGAGCACACCAGGACTCCCTGTCCATCACCAACACCTGGAGTTTACCCAAACTCATGTCCATTGAGTCAGTGATGCCATCCAACCATCTCATCCTCTGTTGTTCCCTTCTCATCCTTCCCTCAATCTTTCCCAGCATCAGGGTCTTTTCCAATGAGTCAGCTCTTCAAATGAGGTGGCCAAAGTATTGGAGTTTCAGCTTCAACATCAGTCCTTCCAATGAACACCCAGGACTGATCTCCTTTAGAATGGACTGGTTGGATTTCCTGGCAGTCCAAGGGACTCTCAAGAGTCTTCTCCAACACCACAGTTCAAAACCATCAATTCTTTGACACTCAGCTTTCTTCACAGTCCAACTCTCACAACCATACATGACCACAGGAAAAACCATAGCCTTGACTAGATGGACCTTTGTGGACAAAGTAATGTCTCTGCTTTTTAGTATTCTGTCTAGGTTGGTCATAACTTTCCTTCCAAGGAGTAAGCGTCTTTTAATTTCATGGCTTCAGTCACCATCTGCAGTGATTTTGGAACCCAGAAAAATAAAGTCTGACACTTTCCACTGTTTCCCCATCTATTTGCCATGAAGTAATGGGACTGGATGCCATGATCTTAAACATCTTTTCTGAATGTTGAGCTTTAAGCCAACTTTTTCACTCTCCTCTTTCACCCTCATCAAGAGGCTCTTTAGTTCTTCTTCACTTTCTGCCATAAGGGTGGTATCATCTACATATCTGAGGTTATTGATATTTCTCCCAGCAATCTTGATTCCAGCTTGTGCTTCATCCAGCCCAGGATTTCTCATGATGTACTCTGCATAGAAGTTAAATAAGCAGGGTGACAATATACAGCCTTGATGTACTCCTTTTCCTATTTGGAACCAGTCTGTTGTTCCATGTCCAGTTCTAACTATTGCTTCCTGACCTGCATACAGGTTTCTCAAGAGGCAGGTCAGGTGGTCTGGTATTCCCATCTCTTTCAGAACTTTCCACAATTTATTGTGATCCACACAGTCTAAGGCTTTGGCATAGTCAATAAAGCAGAATTAGACATTTTTCTGGAACTCTCTTGCTTTTTTGATGATCCAGAGGATGTTGGCAATTTGATCTCTGATTCCTCTCCCTTTTCTAAAACCAGCTTGGACATCTGGAAGTTCATGGTTCACGTATTGCTGAAGCCTGGCTTGGAGAATTTTGAGCATTACTTTACTAGCATGTGAGATGAGTGCAATTGTGCGGTAGTTTGAACATTCTTTGGCATTGCCTTTCTTTGGGATTGGAATGAAAACTGACCTTTTCCAGTCCTGTGGCCAATGCTGAGTTTTCCAAATTTGCTGGCATATTGAGTGCAGCACTTTCACAGCATCATCTTTCAGGATTTGAAATAGCTCAACTGGAATTCCATCACCTCCACTAGCTTTGTTCATAGTGATGCTTCCTAAGGCTCACTTGACTTCACATTCCAGGATGTCTGGCTCTAGGTGAGTGATCACACCATCATGATTATCTTGGTCGTGAAGATCTTTGTATAGTTCTTCTGTGTATTCTTGCCACCTCTTCTTAATATCTTCTGCTTCTGTTAGGTCCATATTATTTCTGTCCTTTATTGAGCCCATCTGTGCATGAAATGTTCCCTTGCTATCTCTATTGGTAGCCCTATTGATCCCAGGCTTCAAATCCCATCTCTCTGCAGCAGTGCTTAGAAAGGTGCTGCTGCTATCAGCAAGATGGCCGGGAACAGCACTGCCATTCAGGACCACCCTCACCCCCTGGGGTTCCCCTGCTGATGCCTGGGTGTGAGGTGACAGCTGAAGAGAGCGTGCAGGCTGAGCGCTGTCCAGGCAGCAGCTGCATTGGCCCATGTGTGGGGCCACCAGCACCCAGCGCACAGGGCACGGTGGGGCGTCTAAGGGTCAGTGGAAGCCACCCATGGCTGGCTCAGACAGATCAACAGTGGGTTGGGAGTTGGGCCAAAAAGGACTAGAGGTCAAATAAGAGCATCGACAAAGCTCTTGAGGCTCCCCACGGCCCAGCCAGCCCTGACACCTGGGCGTGCTGAGTGGACAAGTGGACTCAGTGGCACTCAGGCTGTCTCTCTTTCTGTGGAGACGGTGGTCCTGGGGTAGGTGTGAGCTGAGGGCAGAACTGGGGGTCCTGCTTTGTCCTGACCACACCTGCAGGATTGCAGCCCTGCCCCCACTGGTGACCCTGGTGACCCGAGGGTTGGGTCATGTACAGAATTACCATCCTGTGGACTGGTGGGCAGTCGATGAAACACTTTCTGATGCAACTCAGGGCTTCAGGCTTCGGAAGAAACGGGACATTGGAAGGTTCACAGGCGGGAGGGTGGAGCGGTGCGGGTGTGAAGCCAGCAGGGTGGGGGCGGTCTAGACAGTGAGCAGCAGGGGCCACAGCTGCAGGGAGCCTCAGAGGCAACCTGGCCTGTCTCACCTGAGACACGTGTCCGTGGATTCTCAGGCTGTGCCCCACACAGTCATGTGAGTTTTCCCTGTGGCCACCCTCCCCAGCCCCACCGTCACAGAGCACCTTGCCCCCCCTTCCCTTGCTTCCAGCCAGGGACCCACACACCCTGTCTCAGACAGGAGGGCAGGTGGTGGGAGGCTTTCTAAGGGCTGCCAGTGAAGCTTCTAAGAGAGCAGCAGCTTCTGCCGTATGGAGAGGCAGTCAGTAGCTGCCTCTAATTGAAGAGGCTTGCCAATGCACTTCCACTTGGAATGTTTTCCTTGAATTCTCTAAATTAACAATGAAAGCATGGGCTGAGCAGGGCTCTTGGTCCCCCAGAGTCAGGCCTCCATCACTCAGAGGCTGATTGTTCACTTTGGAACAATTCATGCCCAGATTCCAGCCACCTCCGTGCCTCCCACCACTACCTGGTTAGAGTCTGAAAGCAGCTCTTGTGAAGGGAAGGTGGAGACGAAGGAGGGAAAACTCCAAGCAGTTAGATGGGCTGTTGATTAGTGTCTCCAGGCAGCTGTGGTTGGAGAGGCGGGCAAACCTGGGGTTAAATGGACACAGGAGGAGGGATTGGGGTTATCTGTTCATGTGGGCCCCACCTGAGCCTCCACACTTGTGTGAGCCTCTCCCTTTGAGGTCAGGAGAGGTCAATGATCTTGCTTAGAGAGAAGGGCACACTCAGCCCAAGCCCATGATCCGTGGCCACCAGACTGCAGGCCACAGCTCCTCTGTGGGCAGTCCCGGCTGGGCAGCTGGGTAGACAGAATTTTCACAAGCCCAGACTCTGGGCAGCTCGACTTTAAAAGGCTTGTGTTGGACTAGACTGTCTGCACTAAGCCTGCTCCTTTAAAGAAGAGCCACTCAGAAGGCTGAGGCCCTGCAGGCTCTGCCAAGATGTCCGTGGAGCAGGAGATGACCCTCATCACAGGACAGCGTGTGGTCCTTACAACAGCACAGCCATGGCATCTCCCTGAGTGTACAGGGATGGCCTCCCGACCCCAGTGCCCATTTCTAATCCTTGAACCGGGATACTCTGGTGCTTCCAGGATGAGTGGCCTGACCAGCAGCTGTCCCTGTGGTCCTTGCAGAGGACAGTAAGCGTCCAGAGTAAACTGAGACACACCTGGCAGGTGACAGATGGCTCAGCAGCGTGGCTCGGTTTACTGGAGGAAGCTTTGTGTGTGACAGCCGTGGTCTCTGAAGTCACAAAGCCATCAGGTTAGGAACTACCATGGCGCATGCTAGGTGCTCAGTAAGCATTGGCTCTTAATCCTGTTAGGTTAACACAAGTTTAGGGAAACACCTCCAAGTGGAACAACAGGTGAATATTTATTTGCTCGCCGGCTTCCACTCATGCTTGGCAGGTGGCTGGCGGGGCCGTGGGGACACAGCGGTGACTGCAGCAGGCCTGGCTGTGTCACCCCGTCCTCAGGTTGCTGCTGAGGGAGTGGTTTGGGCCCACGTGAGGAAGCCCTCCCATCATGGGGTGTCTGCTGGGGTGGGGGCTGATCCACAACCCAACACTTGGTGCAGACGCCCCAGGGTGCTGGCACAGAGCAGCTGCAGGGCCCGGCATGTGTCACAGAGCTTGTTTCTGAAGCCGTATAATCAGTCTCAGAAAATAATAACAGGATTAAGAGCCAGTGCTTATTGAGCACCTAGCATGTGCCATGGTACAGCTCTAAGGGAATCCACTAATCCTGGCAGCAAGCTGCGAGGGAGGAACCATTATTAGCCCCTTTCTGTAGAAAAAGCCCAGAAGCATCGCGCACTGGACCAACCTGCTGCATCTCAGAGCTGGGATTGAGGGTCAGGACTTGAACCCAGGAGTCTGGCCTCAGAGTCCGAGCTCGGCTGCACTGCCACTCAAGGAATTCCAGATGCTGTGACGCCCAGAGTGTTTTAGCGGGGTCCCTGTGGTACCTCACATTTGTCAGGTGTTGGCCTCGTGGGTACCATGGATTAGGGGGGTGGGGTGTATGCAGAGAAGTGGACGTGGCTCGCCCAAGCCCATGCACTCCCACCCCGCAGTGTCCTGGCCCACACAGGACGCTCCACCAGAAGTCCCCTTCTTCTATAGTCTGCCCGACCCAGAGGTCTGTGAAGGACCACGGTGGGGCTACAGGGCCCTCCCCCCAGTTGGCCAGGACCCCTCTGGCAAGCTCTTCCTGAGGCTCCTGTGTCCAGCCTGGGGCTTCTGTGGCTGTGAGTGACAGGGAGCTGGGCCAGTCAGGCACACAGTAGGCACACAGGGGAGGTGGGCAGCAGAGGCTGTGGCATGTGTTACCAGTGGTCACATTTGTTGGGTGTTAACCAGTTTTGTATTATCTTACCTAGTGACAGCAATCTTGATGAAAAAGATACCATTTATGCCCATTTTAGAGTTGAGGAAATCAAGGCTCTGCAAGATTAAGGAACTTACCCATGGTCCCCCAGCTGGGAACCCAGAAGGCACGGCAACTGCAGCTCCCCCGCCCCGCCAACACTTCTGTGATGAGCCCACCTGTGACCACGTTTAAGCCTCGGCTTGAGGACAGGTGGGAGTTTCCTCTCCATGCCTGGCACCCCGGGACTCCCCACACTCCATCCTTGTGCCTGATTCAATCATGAACTGAGTCTTCTTTCTTTAATCAGGGTACTGATTCCTCCTCTCTCTGGCAGGGATGTTGAACAAATCAATTAGTATATGCTTGCAAAATGCTCTGCAATCTCACACATGAGTCAGGACACATTAGTGCAAGACAGTTTCGAGTGATACCCTTTGCCATGAAAAATGGTCCTCTTGGCTCCTGTGCTGCTGTTGCTGCTAAGTCACTTCAGTCGTGTCCTACTCTGTGCGACCCCATAGACAGAAACCCACCAGGCTCCCCTGTCCCTGGGATTCTCCAGGCAAGAACACTGGAGTGGCTTGCCATTTCCTTCTCCAATGCATGAAAGTGAAAAGTGAAAGGAAAGTCGCTCAGTTGTGTCTGACTCTTAGCGACCCCATGGACTGCAGCCCACCAGGCTCCTCCATCCATGGGATTTTTCAGGCAAGAGTACTGGAGCGGGGTGCCATTGGCTCCTGTAGAGAGCCTCTTTTCAAGACATTTTGCATCAAAGTTGCAATTACTGATTCTAGAGGGCCTCCTGATGCAGTGGAGATAGGCCAGGGCGTCCTACCCATGTGGCCTCACAGGTGCCCTTGCAGAACCCCCAACCCCTCGAGGTTGGTCTGCAGGTGAAAAGCACTTAACCTCAGAAGCAGGGTGCGATCAATCACACAACAAACACCTCCTGGCAGCGCTGTCCTAGGTTGTGGTATTCACCAGGTTTCAAAACAGAGCAGACAGAGTCTCAGTCTCATGGAACTTGCATCCCAGTGAGGAGACAGAGATAAACAATACCAGAAATATAGACTAGAAGAAGAGATGTGATTTTGAGATCAACACAGAGGACCAGGGAGGACAGGGCGGGGGCAGGCAGCGGCAGGTGGGCAGCAGAAGTTAAACTCCGTAGTCCAGAGAAGGCCTCGCTAAGCAGGGGCTGTGTGAGCCGGGTGTTGGAGGGATGGGCACTTAGCCACAAGGTCACCCGAGAAGACATCCCAGGCCCTTGGGTGAGCATAGGTCTGGTGGCTGGAGCAGTGTGGGGTGGAGGGCGTGAGGTCAGAGGCCCTGCAGGGCCCTGGATGCTAGTGTGAGGGCTTGTTTTTACATTGGATGAAACATCAAGTCTTTGGAGGGTTTCAAGTTGAGGAGTGACATAATCTGGCTTTGTATTCTAAAGGAATCACTCTAGCTGCTGTTGTAAGAATAGGCTGTTGCAGGCCAAGGGTGAAAGCAAGCAGCCAAGACAGGAGGCTGTTACAATAATCTGGGGGAGAGATAATGGTGGTGAAGGCCAACGTGACAGGTGGTGAAAAGTGGTCAGTTATGGATGTGTTTTGAAGGATAACACCAAGGAAATTTGCTGATGGACTGGGTGTGGTTACGAGAGAAGAGGTGAGTCCAGAGTGACTCGGAGGTTTTGGCATGAGGACCAGAAGGATGGAGTTGCCATTTCCTGTGATGAAGGAGACTGTGGTGGAGTAGGTTTGGGAGGGACGATCGCTGTTACATTGGGGGCATATGGAGTTTGAGGTGCCTACCAGACATCCAAGTGGCAATGCTAACAGGCAACTGGGCATACAAGACTGAGTTAGGGAAAGGTCCAGCCCCGAGATGGAACATGCCAGTCCTTAGCTTACTGGTAGTGTTTGAAGCACGGAGGCTGGATGAGATCACTGAGTGGTGAGTGTCGATGGAGAAGAGCATCCAAGACTGAGTCTTCAGTGTGAAGAGGTCAGGAGATGGGGGTGGGGGAGCTGGCAAAAGAGTTAGAGGAGAAAGCCAGAGATATGGGAGGGAAACCAGACAAGCACAATGTCCTGGAAGCCAACAGAAGCATATGCCAGAAGTGGTGAGTGGTGCGGATGCAACTGGGAGATTCAGATGACAGAGAAGAGAGCACTGGGCCCTGAGTTCTGGGGTCTTTAGTGACCTGGAGGAGCAGCTTTCACTAGATGGCAGGGCCAGAGGGCAAAAGTGAGTGGGAAGAGAGGAACTGGAGACACAAGGTATAAAGAGCTCGTCCGAGGAGTTTTGTTGTGAGGAACAGAGAAACTTCTCTGAGCAGGGGAGGGCAGGTAGAGTCTAGTGCTGGGGTGATGGGGCTGTCCTAGGGCGAGGCTGGTAGAGCTGTACCAACAGGAGAGGAGCCTGCTGGGTGAGTGCAGGTGCAGGTAGGTGGAAGGATGTGGCAATAACCCGTGTAGACATCTATTTTCTCTGTGAGTCAGGAAGCAAGGTCACGGCTGAGAGTGAGGATAGAAGAGATGTGGAGGCTTGAGGAGAGAGAAAGTCTGGAACAATCTGTTAGGAAAATGGGAGGGTGGGCAGTTGGACAGAAGGTGGGGTGGTCACCAGGCAGCATGAAGGGCTCACATCACATGACACACAGAGTCATGAACCCAAAGGGACCCGGGTCAGCAGGGTGGTGAGCTGTCTGCAGCCATTTTCAGCTACTCAGATGTAAGCACACAGCACACAGTTGAGTTCAGTTGCTCAGGCATGTCTGACTCTTTGCGACCCCATGAACCATAGCACGCAGGCCTCCCTGTCCATCACCAACTCCCAGAGTTCACTCAAACTCATGTCCATCAAGTCAGTGATGCCATCTAACCATCTCATCCTCTGTTGTCCCCTTCTCTTCCTGCCCTCAATCTTTCCCAGCATCAGGGTCTTTTCAAATGAGTCAGCTCTTTGCATCAGTGGCCAAAGTATTGGAGTTTCAGCTTCAACATCAGTACTTCCAATGAACACCCGGGACTGATCTCCTTTAGAATGGACTGGTTGGATCTCCTTGCAGTCCAAGGGACTCTCAAGCATCTTCTCTAACACTACAGTTCAAAAGCATCAATTCTTTGGCGCTCAGCTTTCTTTATAGTCCAACTCTCACATCCATACATGACCACTGGAAAAACCATAGCCTTGACTAGATGGACCTTTGTGGACAAAGTAATGTCTCTGCTTTTTAATATGCTGTCTAGGTTGGTCATAACTTTCCTTCCAAGGAGTAAGCGTCTTTTAATTTTATGGCTGCAATCACCATCTGCAGTGATTTTGCAGCCCAAATCAATAAAGTCAGCCACTGTTTCCACTGTTTCCCCATCTATTTGCCATGAAGTGATGGGACTGGATGCCATGATCTTAGTTTTCTGAATGTTGAGCTTTAAGCCAACTTTTCACTCTCCTCTTTGACTTTCATTAGTTCTTTAGTTCTTCTTCACTTTCTGCCATAAGGGTGGTGTCATCTGTATATCTGAGGTTATTGATATTTCTCCCAGAAATCTTGATTCCAGCTTGTGCTTCCTCCAGCCCAGCATTTCTCATGATGTACTCTGCATAGAAGTTAAATAAGCAGGGTGACAATATACAGCCTTTACGTACTCCTTTCCCTATTTGGAACCAGTCTGTTGTTGCATGTCCAGTTCTAATTGTTGCTTCCTGACCTGCATACAGGTTTCTCAAGAGGCAGGTCAGGTGGTCTGGTATTCCCATCTCTTTCAGAACTTTCCGCAGTTTATTTGATCCACACAGTCAAAGGCTTTGCAATAGTCAATAAAGCAGAAATAGATGTTTTTCTGGAACTCTCTTTTTCGATGATCCAGCAGATGTTGGCAATTTGATATCTGGTACCTCTGCCTTTTCTAAAACCAGTTTGGACATCTGGAAGTTCATGGTTCACATATTGCTGAAGCCTGGCTTGGAGAATTTTGAGCATTACTTTACTAGCATGTGAGATGAGTGCAATTGTGTGGTAGTTTGAACATTCTTTGGCATTGCCTTTCTTTGGGATTGGAATGAAAACTGACCTTTTCCAGTCCTGTGACCACTGCTGAGTTTTCCAAATTTGCTGACATATTGAGTGTAGGACTTTCACAGCATCATCTTTTAGGATTTGGAATAGCTCAACTGGAATTCCATCACCTCCACTAGCTTTGTTTTTAGTGATGCTTCCTATGGCTCACTTGGCTTCACATCCTGGACATTCCAGGATGTCTGGCTCTAGGTGAGTAATCACACCATCGTGATTATCTGGGCCATGAAGATCTTTTTTGTATAGTTCTTCTGTGTATTCTTGCCACCTCTTCTTAATATCTTCTGCTTCTGTTAGTTCCATACCATTTCTGTGCTTTATTGAGCCCATCTGTGCATGAAATGTTCCCTTGGTATCTCTAATTTTCTTGAAGAGATCTCTAGTCTTTCCCATTCTATTGTTTTCCTCTATTTCTTTGCATTTATCGCTGAGGAAGGCTTTCTTATCTCTCCTTGCTATTCTTTGGAACTCTGCATTCAAATGGGTATATCTTTCCTTTTCTCCTTTGCTTTTCGCTTCCCTTCTTTTCACAGCTATTTGTAAGGCATCCTCAGACAGCCATTTTTCTCTTTTGCATTTGTTTTTCTTGGGGAGGGTCTTGATTCCTGTCTCCTGTACAATGTCATGAACCTCCATCCATAGTTCATCAGGCACTCTGTCTATCAGATCTAGTCCCTTAAATCTATTTCTCACTTCCAGTGTATAGTCATAAGGGATTTGATTTAGGTCATACCTGAATGGTCTAGTGGTTTTCTCCACTTTCTTCAATTTCAGTCTGAATTTGGCAGTAAGAGCACACAGACAGGACTAATCAAGGCTGAGGGAGCAGGGAATCGAGGTTGTGTGCAATGCTTGGTTCCAGAGATGCAAATTCCATGGAGCTGAAGCTGGGTGAGAAGGAAGTGACATCATAAGGGGGTTGATGGCAAAGTAGATGGTTGGTCAGTAGATTGTGGGTCCCAGTAGAGTTGAAGACTTTTTGAAATCTGGATACCAGAGAGGATAAACCAGAAGAGATTTGGGAGTGATCAGAGAGGAGGATGCTTGACGATAAGCTTTTTCAGTCTGTTGTTATTTGTCAGGTGGAGGGTTGGTAGGGTAATCTACTTGGATGTTTATATCACCTAGTGGATGTAAAAACAAGAGAAGCATCAGAGAGACTGTGGTCAGTGAAAGGCTACGCGTATCAGAGTGGGATGAGGAGAGAAGCGCCCCAGCCGTAGCCAGTGACTGTGGCAGAGGAGTGGGAGTGGCGCATGGACCTGGGACCAACTCCTGTGAGGTGGACTCTTCTTTTTTATCCCTGTTTTACAGAAGAGAAATTGAGGCCCCAGGTGTCAGTAAGTAATAGTATGGCTAAAACTCACATCAGAGGGTCTGCCCCCAAGGCTGGCTCCCCGCCACCACACAGCACAGCTTCCGACTCTGGGCATGAGGGAGATGTGGTCCCTGCCCCCAAGGAGTTCACCATCCTGTGGGAAATCAGTACACGTGCAGAGACAGGTTTCCCTTGTCTGTGAAATGGGTACCCACAGAATGCCCTGAAAGCTGAGAAGGGTATAACACCTCCAATCAGAGAGATGCCAGAAGTCTTCAGAGAAGGATGGGGTGCATTACATAGGCAAATAGGGAAGGGTAGCCCAGTTAGAGGGAACAGCCCAAGAAAAAGTGCAGACATGGGAAGGCCCCAGACCATCCTGTGTGGCTGGTGCATCCCTGTGTCACAGGCAAATAAGGTGATGCTGGAGGGAGAGATGAGAACCAGAGCATCAAGGGCTTGTGTTAGGGAGGCTAAATGCAGGCACTGCTGCTGCTGCTGCTAAGTCGCTTCAGTCGTGTCCGACTCTGTGCGACCCCATAGACGGTAGCGCACCAGGCTCCCCTGTCCCTGGGATTCTCCAGGCAAGAACATTGGAGTGGCTTGCCATTTCCTTCTCCAATGCATGAAAGTGAAAAGTGAAAGTGAAGTCACTCAGTTGTGCCTGACTCTTAGCGACCCCATGAAGTGCAGCCTACCAGGCTCCTCCGTCCATGGGATTTTCCAGGCAAGAGTACTGGAGTGGGTTGCCACTGCCTTCTCTGAATGCAGGCACGGATACCCCAAAATCTCAGGGGTTTAACAGTACAGATTTCCTTCTTCCTCATGTAATAGTTCAGTGCTGGGGTTCACTTTGTGGCCACATGATGAAAAAGGGACCCAGGCATCTTCGTTTCTGTGGCTCTATTATACCATCTCACAAAGCCTCAGATTCCTTAACCGGATGCCCTGCACCTGGCCAGTATACGGAGGGATAGAAAGAATAGAAGATCTTGTAGGAGATTTGGGGGAGCCCAGCTAGGACGTGGGTACGTCCCTTCTGACATACTCCATTGACCAGAACTCGGTCATATGGCCATGCCCAACCACAAGGGCAGCTGGGAAATGTAGTCCAACTGTGTCCACAGGAGGGAAAGGAAGCAGGTTGGGTGAACACATAGCAGTCTCTGCCACAGGCCCCCAGATCAGGCTGCAGGGTTTGAGCTATTCAAGGAAATCAGGAAGAGACTTGATCAAGCTTCTCCAGCTTGAGGACTAAGCGGGGGATGCACACAGGGAAGGTGATGGGCTGGTGAAATTGGAAGGTGATGGAGACCTGAACGTGGTGGCAGAAATAGGAGCAGAAAGGGCCGCAGAAAGCGATGGTATTGAGAAGCACTTGTGGCCAGCAGCTGGTGCAGGAGTCTCTTCCCGCAGGGCCAGGATGGCAGCCTCCCTCCCCATCTCCACAGTGGGGGCACCAAAAGGCAGGCTCAGGCCTCGGGAAGATGAAGTGGCTGCAGGTGGCCCGTGACAGTCCTCCTCGAGCCACAGCCTGGCCTCAGAGAGGGGGGTTAGAAAGGACCTATTTTAATTTTCTTCTTGGGCCTCCACATGACAAAGGAGAAATATCACCCAACATTATTATCTCTCAGAAAATACTCTCTGGAACCATAAAAAGGAAAATACAGTGAAGCCAGACCACGGAGACTGCCCCTTAAATCAGGAGCTTCTAAATTATCATGGTGGCGCTCTCTAATTCCTCTGGATGAAAACATTAAAGATGACAATGTCCCTTTAAATCAAATGCCCTGGGAGTTGCTATAAAGAGTCAGTGGGCTTTTTTTTTTTCCTTGTGAGAATTTTTTTTTTCTCTCTTTTCACCTTGTAATAAAATATAAACCATAACTTGTGGGGGCAGGCTCTACAGAGCAAGCTGTGAACATGGATTTTCTGAAAATGAAGGTGTTTGGTTAATGGGAATCATCTCATCTCAGGAAACGTGAGATTTTCAAATGATGAGTTTGCTACTTAGCTTCACACTCTTGGTTTTTTTGGTTTGTTTTTTTTTTTTTTTCTTTTCGGTTTTTTGTTTTGGTTTGTTTCATTCAAGGGCTGGCCCACAGGTCTAGCTGTGGCACCACTGTGAGGAATCATGAAGACTCACTCTAGGAGGCTGGTGCGGGGGAGGGATGGACCCCTCCTGGAGTGGATCACTGGGCCTGGGCTGTGGGAGGTGGGACAGAGACCCCAAAGCCCATGGTGCAGGGAAGCACAGTCTTGGGAAGGAGCACTTAGAGGAAGGGGGACTGGGGACAGGCCTGGCTGGCTGAGCACTTGGGTTACACAGAGAACCCAGGGGCCAGTGCAGACCCAGGAGGAAGGGATGGAGCCTGCAGGGCATGGCCTCAACTCAACAGACTGAGTAGATGTGTTCCGGGGTCTGGTGTGGAAAGTAGGTACGAGATGGGAAAGAACTGGTGAATTGACCCTGGCAAGGGCCAGCCCCAAGGAAATAGGAACATGAGGTTTGAGCCTGGGCCTGCTACTCCCCTCTTACCCTCCAGCTCCCATTTCTGCAGACCCAGATGGAGACTCTGCTAAAGCAGAGTCAGTCTGTAAAGCTGACTGGACAGTTGTATCCCAGGCAGGAAAGCAGACTCATATTTCACAGACGTTTTCAAGGCTTGGCTCTGATATAGAAGTGTTTACACCCTAATGCCTACAGCCGCCTCTCCTCCCTGAAACAGCCAA
This sequence comes from Bubalus kerabau, assembly GCF_029407905.1. Classification (NCBI taxonomy): domain Eukaryota; kingdom Metazoa; phylum Chordata; class Mammalia; order Artiodactyla; family Bovidae; genus Bubalus; species Bubalus kerabau. The sequence goes on along the minus strand of NC_073624.1, from coordinate 213,774,223 downwards.
GCATCCCACCCACGGGTCATCTGTGCCCACTGACTCTGTGGCCCTACTCCTCACTCTTGTTCTTCTCTCTCCAGCCTGTCTATTTCCCTCTCCACCTCCTCCACACCCTCATACAGATGAGGAAGTTGAGGCCTGCGCAGCCACTGGTGATCTCCATTGGCACATCCAGCAGGGACACGCCTCAGCCTTTAGTGGGTTTCACCTCTACAGGCCCTACTGAGCCCTCCCAAAGATGCCCATTTGCCTTCCACCTCTTCTCCACCTCCTTTGTGAGTGAGCGCCTCTCCTCTGCCAGCCTCTTATAGGTTTCCTATAGAGAGCCAGGTAGTGAATACTCGGACACTGTGACACAAAAGCAACCGTAAGACCAATGAATGTGGCCGCGTTCCAGCAAAACTCTATTTACACAAGCAGGCGGAGGGCCTTCCTGAGACACTTACGGAGGTTTCTCTCCACAGGAGGTTTTTGTCCCACCCACACCTCCAGACACCAAGTTTCCAGCTATAGGTCTTCACCAGCCCCTTACCTCACCCCAGGAACCCTTGGTCATCACCGTGGTGACTGAACTCGCCATCCTCCCTGCAAGCCCAGCTCTCTTCCTGTATCCCCTATCTCACCAGTGTATTCTCACCTCTTCCCTTCAGTGTACTTCACTTTTAATCAGATTGCTACATGCCTCGGGGTGGGTGGTTGGGCCTTGGAGAAGCTGCAGGAGTCAGTGGGAAAAGGCTCTGGGGATGGAGAGGAGCTGGAGAATGAGGGCCCCGTGGGGAGACTGCAGCACCAGAGTGGGAAACTGCAATCAAGGGTTTGCTGGGCCTGGGTTTCTGCCTGCCAACAAGCTAGCTGGCCAACAAGCCAGCATCTTGGCCTTTCAACAGGGCCCCATGGAGTTATGCTGAAGGAAAAGGAGTCTGGGGGTGAATTTACCAGGTGCAGACAAGCGACCACAGGTGAAGGACAGCTAAGATTCAGGGGCCTCAGACATCTATGTGAAGATCCACAGGCCCTGCAGAAAGTATAACTCCATAATGGGCCCCCATTTCCCTTGTGGGACCACCTCCCCGAGGGCTGCTGACATGCCAGGAAGCAGAGCAATAGACCAAGGGGGGAGACTCAGGTTTGGGCTCTCTCCTGCCTCCATAAGGACTTCCCTGGTGGCTCAGATGGTAAAGGATCTGCCTGCAATATGGGAGACCCAGGTTTGATCTCTGTGGGGAAGATCCCCTGGAGAAGGGAATAGCAACCCACTCCAGTATTCTTGCCTGGAGAATCTCTTGCAAAGAGTCGGACATGACTGAGCGAGGGTCACAAAGGGTCATGAGAGGAAGCTGGCAGCCTACCCCAACCTGGTCTTGCTGGGACCCTGCCCTCCAGCTCTGCTGTGGGTGCGCGTCTGGCACTGGCTGGCGTTTAAGTGGTGGGTGCAGGTGCTGAGTGTGCCTGCTGATTGATGCAGCTCTAAACATTCTGTTCATTTAGAGCAGCAAATAGTCTCACTCGCTTGCTTCCCAGCGCGTGTGGAAGTAAAATTCCATCTTACTCATTCACTCTCCTCCCTGCTGTCCCTGACCACCTACGTGATAATTAATCACCGAGCACCCTTTGGGAGGGGAGAGGGCACACCCGCCTGGAGGACACACCTCCCAGTGCTGCTCCTGTGCCACCACGAATAGACTGTGAAGATTTGCTCCAGGGCCTCATGTTTCATCCTGGTCATTCTCTCGGGGAGGGAAGGCCGTCACACCCCATGGTACCCAGACCCTGCTCTTGGCACACTTGGGATAGCATTGGAATTTATTTTGCCCATTTGGATACAAATGCAATTGAAGCAAAATTCTTTTGCTTTAGAAGCCATTGCTCCATTTCTGTTTCTCAAGTGAACTGTCAGCCAAGGAGAGTGGAAATAAACTGTGTGCCTGGCTGTGGCAGGTGAGCTAAATCCCCCACCTCTTAGTACCATGTGGAGCCCCCATGTTATTTTTCCAGACAAGGATTTATGGCCTGGCCTTGGGCAGCTCTGGAGGCAGATGGCAGGCATAGGGCTAGTTCTGTGCCAGGACAGACCACTGGACCCCCCAGGAGTTGGGTGAACCGGGAGACAGGTGACCCCAACTGCAGGACACCTGTCTAGCCACACTGTGGTCCCTCACTCATCCTGGGGTCTGAAACTCTATCTGAGAAGGCTTCTTTCTCAGCAGAGACTCTGGAGAATGGAGACATGGCCAGTCATTCACTTAGGAGGTAGAGGAAATGATGGCCCAGGGCTTGCACTCTGTAGCTCCCAACCCATCTAGGGAAATGAGGCCCAGGGCAGAAGGCAATGCGTGAATATGGAAATCTAAACCACAGGAGCTGTGTGCTAGGTATTGTGGAAATATCATGAGGGTCAGCAGGCTTCCTGGAAGAAGATGGACTTGAGATGGCCTGAAAGCATGGAGATGGGATAGAGAAGGAAAAGATGGGTGGACAGAGAGAGAAGGAAAGTATTCTGCCTTGTGGTAAGACAAAGTTTCAAAGGAGGGATTAGGCGAGGGTTCACAAATTGACCTTTATTCAGCTCTGGCGAAGCACCTGCTGTATTCCTGGTTTGCATGACTGAAGGACTGAGTTGGGACAGATGGCAGTAGGACAGCTGGAACTGGACCTCCAGGCCAGCCAGAGACACGTGACCTCCAGCTCTGTCCTGCTTGGCCCTGGGGCTCCATACCTGGCAGCCTCCAAGGTCCTCACTGTTATCCCAGATTCTCAGGTGGTAGGGGTTGTGCTAACCCCATGGGCAAGGGAGACACCTGGTTGTCCCATGTTCCCCTGGAGTTTCTGGGACCATTAGAATGTTGACGGAGCAGCTAGAAAGCCAGTGCCTCTGAGCTGTCTTGCTCCTGGTGAATGGCCCATTGGAGAGGGGCGGTTCCTGGAGCTCCCTTGCCCAAAGGGCATCTTACAGGCCTTACTGTGCTTCCCTGAGCCCAGGCTTCAGGGGTCGGGGAGAAGACACAGCACACCTCTGGGGTGTGGCAAGCAGCCATTCATGGACTCTGGCACTTGTCTTTGGAACAGTTAACAAGGTTGTCAAGACCCAGAGAGGCAGCGCCCCCTTAGTCCCAGGGTCCCTCAGGGCTGTCCATCTGTCCCACCACTTGGATAGAGAGAGAGTGTGTGTTTTCAGTCACTATGTGTCCAACTCTTTGCGGACTGTAGCCCACTAGGTTCCTCTGTCCATGGTGATTCTCCAGGCAAGAATACTGGAGCAGGTTGCCATTCCCTCTTCCAGGAGATCTTCCCGACCCAGAAATTGAACCGTCATTTCCTGCCTGTGTCCCCTGCATTAGCAGGCAGATTCTTTACCACTTGAGCCACCCAGGAAGCTCAGGCAATAGCAGAGCTAGGATTAAACCGAGGCAACTCCAACTCCCAAACACACAACTTGTCCACTGCACTATTCTGCTTCCCAGGGAAAAGAGAGGCTAAGAGAGGGATGCAGGTGCTTGTGGTATGGCAGTCATGGAAAGCTCCTTGGAGGAGGTGGCATTTGGCATTTAAATGGCATCCAGAAGGAAATGTGTGATTGAACCAAATGGCAGGAAGCAGTGTGAGAGAGGACATGGACGATGGAGGGCGCTGCTTTGTGTCAGAGCGTGGGGTGCAGGCAGTAGGGGGCAGTGGGAACCAGAGGGTGAGGTCACCAAGAGCACACAGGCCTCACTGGCAGACCAGGGGCAGCCAGCCAAGCTCTGGGCAGAAGGGAGGTGGGGCCAGGGCTGAACTGGGTGGGCATCCCAGGCCTGCATCTTAAAAAGGAAATGAGCCAACTGGAAATGTGCCAGCGTCACAAGCCAGAGTCCAGGTAGCATCTCAAACCAACGCTGATTTAACGAAGACAGTGACTCTAAGTCTCCAGACGCAGCACTCCCTTCCCCTGCAAAATAGTTACTCTGTGAAGCTTTGATATATTCTGAGCTGAGGCTTTCTGGCTGAGAAGCACTAGCATTTGGTTTGTGTATATAAAGATGGGATCACCAGTCCAAACCCACCCGCAGCTGAACCTTGGTTTTTAAGTGAAAGAGATGGAAAGAAATTTAAAATCAATACTTTTTGGATTAGGTTTTCCTTTTATGGAATTAAAAATGCTCCACTCAAGCCCAGAGGAGGAATGTGGACTGGAGGCAGCTTCAAGGTGATTAGTGTGTCTCATAACTTCCAGACACTCACACACACTTGGAGTAAAAACAAAGAGAACCAAAATCATTTCCACATGGCAGCTAGGGAGGCCCGCTGGCTTGTTAGGACCTTTCCAGTCACTGTGGACCAGTTCAAATGCCCCCTCCACCTAGAAACTGTCCTCACCCCTTCCCTCTGGCCCTTGCTTGCGTTGGATGTGGGGGGAGGGCCCCCATTGCCAGGATGTGGCCATGAGCGGAGGGCAGGGTCTCCGTGAGGGGTTAGGCCCCCACCCCTCTCCCCTCCCCAGGCTGTGCTTCTCTCTCCTCACACAACAACTTCTCTCAGGTGATGTGTTTTAAAAATTAAAAAGCTGAAAAGCCCTTTTGAACTGTGTGGCCTGTGGGTGAGAAAGTTTTTGTCAAGACTAAAGAGGTAATGGATTTGTAGTGGGTGAATGTGTGTCTAAAATGTGCTTCATAGAAACAAGAGCTCTTTGGGGAAAAACTCAGTCCAGGTGTTTTAGGTACTTGAGTTGGAAGGTCTGGGATGGTCTCCCAAAGCCTAGAATTTGTTGCTTCTATCTGAGTAATACCATGAGCTATTGTTGTTCAGTTGCTCAGTCATGTCCAACTCTTTGCAGCCCCATAGACTGAAGCATGCCAGGCTTCCCTATCCTTCACCATCTCCTGGAGCTTGCTCAAACTCATGTCCATTGAGTTGATGATGCCATCCAACCATCTCAACCTCTGTCACCCCCTTCTCCTCCTGCCCTGTCTTTCCCAGCATCAGGATCTTTTCCAGTGCGTTAGCTCTTCTCATCAGATAGCCAAAGTATTAGAGCTTCAGCTTCAGCATCAGTCCTTTCAATGAATATTCAGGGTTGATTTCCTTTAGGATTGACTGGTTTGGTCTCCTGCCAATCCAAGAGACTCTCAAGAGTCTTCTCCAGCACCACAGTTCAAAAGCATCGGTTCTTTAGCACTCAGCCTTCTTTATGGTCCAACTCTCACATCCATACATGACCACTGGAAAAATCATAGCTTTGACTAGATGGACCTTTGTCACCACAGTGGTGTCTCTGCTTTTTAATTTGTTGTCTAGGTCGGTCATAGTTTTTCTTCCAAGGAGCAAGTCTCTCTTAATTTCATGGCTGTGGTCACTGTCCATGGTGATTCTGGAGCCCAAGTAAATAAAGTCTCTCATGGTTTCCATTGTTTTCCTATCTATTTGCCATGAAGTGATGGGACTAGATGCCATGATCTTCACTTTTTGAATGTTGCGTTTTAAGCCAGCTTTTCCACTCTCCTCTTTCATCTTCATCAAGACGCTCTTTATTTCTCTTCACTTTCTGCCATTAGGGTGGTTTCATCTGGATATCTGAGGTCGTTGATATTTCATGAGCTGACACAATGCTAAATACTTTTATATATTCAATCCTCATGGAAAGTCTGTGAGGCAGATCCGAGTATGCTTCCCATGTTATAGAAGAGGAGAGCAAGGCCCAGAGAGGTAAAGGAATTTGCCCAAAGTGGCAGAATCAGTCAATAGTAGAGCTGGGATCAGAATCCAGGCTCCCAAGCTCTGCTTGACCTCATACTCTGTGTCACTCAGCAGTCAGCTTCATGTTAACGACCATATCACACACACCCAGGCTGCAAGCTCCATGAGGGCAAGCCAGGATTCTGCTGAGCATGGACACCCAGAACAGAGCGTGGTGCAGAGCCAAGGTATTAATGCCCTGGTAATGGGGCCACTGATCCTGCTGCCTTCCTAGGGTCCAGTGCTCAGGGCTGTGGTCAACCCTGAGGGTGTTGAGAACCCCCAAGGCAGGTCTTGACAAAGTCTGTGCCTGGCCATGGCTGAACCCAAAGGCCCATCCTGAGGCGTGCAGAAAGCTAAATGCCAGCTCCTTCTGCTGTTGTTACCAGGGCATCCCAGCCTGAACTGTGTCAGGCAGTGCCAAGCTCCAGGGCCTCGAAGACCCCTCTTGAAGAAGAAGCTGAGGATCAGGGAGGCTCCCTGGGGTGGCAGTGTTTGAACCCTTGGGACTTGGAGGACAATGGAATGTGATTCCTTTGGAACTGTGGAGGGGACACGTGAGAGTTTAGATCCTACCCTATGGTGTGTCTAAGGGGAGGGGTCAGAGCCAAGGGAGAGGGCAGGTCTCTGCTGCAGGTCAGAGAGAATCTTTGGTGTCAGAGGCAGCCTTTGGAGGAAAGGTAGGGGTCCCAGCTGGGCTGGCGCTTTCTGGAATTTTCTCCATTCCCTTCATTTCACCAAGGCACTGTACAAAAGCAAAATGTCATTCCTGTTACAGGGTTTTAGCAGTTCCCTCTCCATCATGGTTTCCCTCTGTGTGTTCATTTCTCTTTTTGTTACTCTTAAATATGTCTTGCCTTCTCTGTCTCCTCAGGATCTGAGCTCTGCCTTTTTACAGTGAGAGGGCACAGGGGACTGGGCCAACCTCCCATACCCCGTGACCTTGCCGGGCACAGTGGGGGCAGCATTAAGAGTCCCAGGGCTGACCCAATGCCATGCCCTGACCACTTGCAGAGCTTCCTGGCAGGGCTACCTAAGGTCACCCATTGCCATGCGCTCACCTACACACAAGCCTCCTATTTCCTGCCTCATTGAATCTTAATACTGCAGCCTGCTCCTTAGGACTCATACCTCAGTGGAGGGTATGGGCCCCTAGGCCCCAGCCAGCCTAATTCTTTCTCTCTATTTGCATTCCCTCAGCACTTACCCTTCCCTGCCCCTGTAAAAAAAAAAAAAAAAAAGTTAATTTGTTCAAGGAGGACGGGGACTAATGTGTCTAATTTACCTGTCTCTCCAGTGTCTAACACTAAACATCCTCTCAGATTTTACAGTGTTAGTCTACTAAGCATTTTAAAGCAGGAAGTGGAGAGGAGATTGGCAGCTGGGGGCCTAATCCCAGGTCTTGAATGCCCAAGTCTTCTGCAATAGGGTTGGCTAAGGACTTAAGGAAAAGATCAAGTGCCCAAAGCAGAGTCAGGGCCCAGAGTGGTTCCAGAGCCCCACGTGCAGGGCAGAGCTGTGCCAGGGGCTATGTCCACACAGGCCGGGGAGGAGGATGAGGAGCAAACCAGGAGGATTCATGGAAGAGGAGGTAGAAGGAGGGTCTTAACTGGAGGGCCACTGCTCATATCTGCAGAGCCCTCAGCTGTGAAAACCAAAGATGCTGACATCCTTCCCCCACCTTCTACCCCAAATGACACGTGTCTTAGGATCAAGAAAGTGTGTCACACTTCAACAATAGAAAGATCATGTTTTTAGTGACATGACTCAGTTCTAAGTTGAGAACACAAGACTTTGGCAGCAGTCTGACTTGGAGGCACAGACTTGTGAGGTTTGCTCCTTACAATGTGCTCAAAGTTCCAGATGTGCAAATGGTCCCTCCCAGGGTGTGGCTAGATCAGGGTAGGGCCTCTGCCCACATCTGTGCAGGTCAGACCTCACCTCGCACGTGTGTCTCCTGCTCTTGCAGTGCTGTGAGCCAGCACGCCTGTCCACAGTCCCCAGAAAGGTTTCCATGAGCCTTTACCAGCTCCATCTGCACCCTCAGGCCAAACACGTCTGGGGCCTGCTCTCAGTTCCCCCCAGGAAGCTCCCAGAATTTGCTCGCCTGGTGATATGCTTCGAGGGGTCTCTATGGGAAGGAAAGCTGGGTGTCTGACATGATTGATTTGAGCAAGAGGGCAGACTGCCCCCTGGATTTGGACCTCATAACGAGTCACGTCTTGGTGACTTGTTTTGTTTGATTTTATTTTTCATCTCCAGTGGGCACAGCTTTCTAAGTCAGGGCCCGAGTTCTTGTCCACCATCTGGACAGCCAAGGCCCAGCCCTAGAGCTGGATCCTCAAGGCTCAGCATGGCCCCATTAGAGCCTTAAAGACACCACACACTGGGCTCAGGACCCCAGGGCCCCAGGAAGGGCTCCTGAAACACACCTTTAGGGGGAGAATGGTTAGGGACACTCAGTACCTCCACCAAACTCTGTCACTGCTGACCAGTCCTTAGAAGCAGGCAGGAGGTCCCTCTGTGGCCTGGTGACAAAATAGCACATCTGCTGAGACGGGGGCACCTCAGCCTTCCCAGAATGCCGACCTTGTGCCCACAGGCATTTCATGTCCCTCTGCTCCCAAATTATTTCTCAGAACTTGATAAGTGTCAACTGTTGTGTTCTTTTTTTTTTTTTTTTAATTTTATTTTTAAACTTGAAACACTATATTAGTTTTGCCAAACATCAAAACGAATCCGCCACAGGTATACATGTGCTCCTCTTGGAGAAGAGGCTAATGTCAGATGAGCCTGTGAAACTGTGGTGTTTGTTTAGACAAAACCATCCTCCTGGTGTGTGTATATGTTAGTTGCTCAGTCATATCTGACTCTTTGCGACCCCATGGACTGTAGCCCACCAGGCTCCTCAGTCCATGGGATTCTCCAGGCAAGAATACTGGAGTGGGTTGCCATTCACTCCTCCAGGGAATCTTCCCGACCCAGGGATTGAACTTGAGTCTCCTACATTGCAGGCAGATTCTTTACCACTGAGCCACCAGGAAAGCCTTTAGAGGAAACCACCCTCCTGGTAAAGATGCTGTTTGTTCCTTCTGAGAAAAGATCAGTCCATACCCTTCCAGAACAGAGTCCTGGGACTCAGAGAACTAGAGTGAGTATGACAAATCCCAGGTTTGATGGGGCCGAGCCAAGGCTCAGGACAGGTCCTGCTGACCAGGCAGAATCAGCAGCTGCACCCATGGGTAGAATGACCCAGGCATCCTCTCAGGGAACCCTTGGGGCAGCCCTCACCTGGGGCATGAGGGGGCATCTTCTGGAAGAGAAGGCCTCGACTCCGGCCCCAGGAGCCACTGTTGTGCCTCTATCTCTTCTCACAAGGGGAGTCCTATGGGGAGAAAATAGTCCTGCTGCTAGTCGGATTAAAATACATTGTAAGTTTTCCAATTACATATTTCAATTACTTTGTGAATGTTAATTGGAACAGTACAACTGTGAGCTGGCAGGAAACCAGAACTGACAGCTTCTCCCCCAACTGGCCACAAGTTCCCCACCCCAAGAACACACAAGGACACCCCAGGACTCCTCTCGGGCTCCAGGCATATAAGGAATTTCCACCATGCTCTCAGGCCCCAGCGTGTGGCTTGGTGCTCCTGCAACTGCTCATCTGTCCCCATAGCAGGGTGCCAGGCCTTTGCACGTACTGTTTCTTCTACTTGGAACCCACTCCCGGGTCCCACCCTTTTCTGTCTTCTGGTTAAAAGCCTTTGAGGCTCAGCTCAAGTTTCCCCTGCTCAGGGTGGCCTCTGAGGACACAGAACAGATGCCCCCACAAAGCCTGTGCTCACCACCCAAGTCTATCCTCAGCTCCCTCTCCTGGACTTAGGCACTGACCTTGCCAACCAGCTCCACCTTCCCAACCAGGTTCTGCCTGACCTGTAGTCTTGGAGCCACGAACCCGAACCCCAGACCCAAGTTTGCCAGCCACTCGTGTAGTGAAAGGGCTTCCCAGGCGGCACTAGTGGTAAAGAATCCACCTGCTGATGGAGGAGACTTAGGAGACAGACTTAGATGCAGCTTCGTTCCTTGGTTTCCGGAAGATCCCCTGGAGAAGGGAATGGCTACCCACTCCAGTATTCTTGCCTGGAGAATCCCATGGACAGAAGAGCCTGGCAGGCTACAGTCCATGGGGTCGCAGAGGGTCAGATACGACTGAGCGTCTGAGCACAGCAGCAGCATGTAGTGAAATCCTGACCGCTGCTGGGACCAGACGTCCTGATAAAACCCCATGGCCACACCTACCTCTGACTGGCTCCCCTGAGACCCAACCCATGGCTGGAAAAACTGAGTACCCGGCTGGGAGCCCTGCCCAGTGCCGTCCCTGACCTGGTAACTCTTGAGAAAAGACAACCCCTCCCTACCACTTCCCTCACTCTCCAGTTTCCAGTCTCTTGTTCCAGTTGTTCAGCTCAAACCTCAGGAGACACCTGGACCAGGACTGTGGCAACCGTTAGTGGGAGCTCGGGTGGGGACTCCTGAAGAGCTGAGTTGCTTCATTTCCCCGAGTTTCAGTTTTCTCATCTGTACAATGGAAGTCAATGAAAGTGAAAGTGAAGTCATGTCCGACTCTTTGCGACCCCATGGACTGTAGCCTATCAGGCTCCTCAGTCCATGGAATTTTCCAGGCAAGAATATTGGAGTGGGTTGCCGTTTCCTTCTCCACGGGATCTTCCCAACCCAGGGATCGAACCCAGGTCTCCCGCATTGCAGGCAGACACTTTACCGTCTAAGCCACCAGGGAAGTCCACAATGGAAGTCAATAGAGCACCTGTTTATGATAATAGAGTTGTTCTGAGGGTTCAGTGAGTAGTATGTTTATAAGACCCAGCCAAGTGCAAGACAGGATGCCCAGGGAATATTAGTTTTTATTATCTGTTATTGGCCTGCTAAATCCAATCTGTTTGGGAGCATTTCCTAGAAAGTAGGTTCCAGGCAACAGTCAGCAGGGGTCTTTTGGGGACTCTGAATCATGACCTTCAAGTGGCCCTCAGGGCCATTAATGTGGATCACAGACATCAGGCAAATAGGAAAGTTAGCTGGCTCAGGGCACCGGAGGCCTGGCTCCAGTGAGATAGGAATCAGGTGACCCCTCCCCCAAATCAGAACATCCCTGTGTGTCCCAAACTCAAGGAACCAGTGTATGGGCCTCTCTGCCCACTTACTAAGTGTTAACCTCTGTTGCACATGCCAGGCACTGGGCAGGTGGCTGGGATTCAGTGGTGAGCAAAACCAGATGTGGTTCCTGCCCTCTGAGAGCTTACAGGCTATGGAGAGAGATACAGAAACTACCCTGGCCCCTCTGGATAGGGTAGTTACAGGGTGAGCGCCCCACTGAGAGGGTAAAGGAAGACACCTACAGGATGAGAAGGAGCCAGCCAAAGTCCAGATCAGGCACACAGCCTGTGCACAGACCTGGGGGTGGGGATAGGCTCGCTGTGTCCCCAGAACAGGAGGCAGGCTGCATGGCCGGGATGTGGTGGTGTGGGGAAGCTGAGGGGATAGGGGAAGCTCTCAAAAGAGGGTGGCTTTTACAATGTGCGGTGGACAGCTGCTTATTAAACATCTCCATGGCCCTGGGTAGGGCTTGGTTTGTTCCAGGCTCTGTGCTGAGCCCTGCAAGACCACACAGCCTAGGTCCCTGCCCTTGGGGAGCCTCCACCTGTTGGATCATGTCTTGCATCCTTTGGGACTGGGGGCTTTGTGCAGCCACATTTCAGGAGCAATTTTCAGAGCAGGTGACAGATGACTTTCATTCCTCATTTTCACCCACCTGGCACAGTACACCTTTCTCATGGCATGGACCTTGGCTGGGAGTTTGAGATGCCTGCAGTAACTTGGCTCATGAATATTCATGCCTGGGCTTGGAGTACAGAGTGCTGAGCTAACTGCAGCTGGGTAAGTGGGCTAGACTGAGCCTATGGCTTGAGACTTCAAACCCTTCCTCTCCATGCCCACCTGCCACTTTCCACCGCAGCCAGCTTAAGTAATGTGGCTTCCAGAAGCTAGAGGACACTGAAATGATTGGCCAAGGCCAGAGCAGGTAGCCGAATGCAGGCCTGGAGGGCGCTGCAGGTTGATACGACCGCCTGAACTCAAGAGAGTGCCCTGCACCAGTTTCCCTGGACTGCCATAGCAAAGTACAACACCCTGTAAATTTATTCTCTCATAGTTCAGGAGGCCAGGAGCCTGAAATCAAGGTGTTGGAAGGGCCATGCTCCCCCTAAACATTCTGGGAGAGAACACTTCCTTGTCTCTTGCAACTTCTTGGGCTCCCAGCGATCCATGGCTTGTTGCAGCACAGCTCCTGTCTCTGCCTCCGTCTGCCTCCTGCCTCCATTTTCACGTAGTCTTCTCTTTGTTGCTCTGTGTCTTTTCCTCTTCTTGACTGTCTGAGCCACCAGGGAAGCCCTATAATGACACCAGACATTGGATTTAGGGCCTACCCTAAATCTAGGATGATTTTATCCTGAGACCCTTAAATAATTACATCTGCGAGATCCTACCTTCCTTTTGATAAGGTTATATCCCGAGGTTCTGATGGGCCTGAATTTGAGGAGGACACTATTCAACCCAGTAAAGCCCATAAGGAGGAGGCCCTGGCAGGGAGCTGGTGTGTGCTGTCTTGGCCCTTGCAGATGCGTGCCCTGTGCACCTCCACATCCCAACCACTCCTGTGCTCTGTGACTCTCGTTGTCACCATATTCTCAAGTTCCATTTGTGGCCATTCAAGGAACCCCTGAGCTTTCCAGGATCTGTGTGCACTGGCCAGCCCAGGCTCAGCCCGCACCTCCCCCCAGGCACATGGGAGCCAAGTTTGGCGACAGTCTAGGGTGCTGGAAATCCAGAGAATGCACAGTCAGCTCTAGAGAACTTCTCTACAGAAACTGACCTTCTACACAGAAACCCCACATCACAGCTGCACTCAGATTGCAGCCACACTGGATGAGCGGGTTGTCCAGGGCTGGGGAGAGACTCCTGTGCCTGAGGGTTTGACAGGTATACGGCTGCCTCTTCAAGAAATGATGCCCAGGAACCCCACCCCAGCCTGGGAGTCCAGAGGCCTGAATTTTAGAGCCAGCAAGGCCATTAGCACCCTGGATCCCTGAGGCTCCCTTGGTTACGTGTCCACAGGAGGAGCAGGGGACCAGATGGTCTTCAAAGGCCCTTCCCTCCCTGGTGTCCTGAGTGGGAAACACAGACATGTACCTGTTTAACTGCCTGGGAGTGACTGTTAACAGACATGCACCTGTTTAACTGCCTGGGAGTTTTTGAGGTGAAAGTGACGTGCAGGCCTTTCAGAGGTCCCCTTGTGAGGGCTGCCCTCTTGCAGCATGTCCCTCTGAGCCCAGCACCTGGTACTCAATCTTACACTATGAACTTCCTCCTGCCTCTGATGTTCCTTGAGGGGCTCCTGACACACCTCTGCTGGGATGGCCTCCCAGGGCAGGCAGGGGAACCGATCCTGGCTCCCTTAGACTGAAAGGAGGTGGTGGTCATCAATACACCACATCTGAGTCATGACAGAGCAGGAAACATAAGCTGGTGATGGCCCTGATGAAATGTAGGAAAGAAAGTTCCAACAGAGGCAGAGCCCCCTGGAACGCTTGAGAACAGAAGGCTGTCCATGTAGGGAGGTGTGGGGATAAGAGTCAAGCCCATGCCTGGGTCATGGCAGAAGTCGTGGTGAGCCAAGGAGGGCAAGAGCCTCTGCAAGAGTTAGGTAGGGTCTCACAAGACCCCTTTTGCTCTAAACACACATGCCATGTTGGATCCACAAGCTTCAGGGAAAGTAGGCTTCTGGACAGGGTGTGGGCACCTGGCCTTCCCATGGACTGGCACTTTTTAGCTGGTTAGGGACCTTACAGTGCTTTTGAACATCACTAAACTAGTTGTATCAGCCCAGCTGTGCTTTGCAGAGCGTATGAGACCAGGTCCCCAGAGATATGCTGGTGGTGGTTCTGGAGGTGCCCATGCAAACCCTTTAAGGTCCCTGGGAAGAATGGTCCCATCTGTGAAGTAGGCATGCCTTCCTGCTATTTGAGGGCTCTGTGGTCCAGCACCCAGATGCTCTCGCTCTTCCCAAGTATAACTGTTAACCTGCCTTTCTAATACCATAGAGTCATTTTGCCTGTCTTTGAACTTTCCATCTGTGGAATCATATAATATGATCCCTTTGTGTCTATCTGCTTCCTCAGAACTGTGGTTGTGAGACTGACTCATCTATTTATTTTCATCAGTAGCAGAGGTTTGTTCCTTTGCATTGGTATACAGTGTTCCATAGTGGATATGCCTGGCTTGTTTCTGGTTTGGGGCAATTATACACAATGTTTCTGTGAACATTCTCTTGCAAGTCTTTGACCTGCATTTTTGTGGGAAAGGTATCTTGGCAGGGCAATTGCCAGTCAAGAGTAACAAGGTCTTGTCTGCTGGTTTTAAACCTGCCCCTATTGTAAGACTGGGGGCTTAGACCACAATGGGGAGGTGGGGGTAGCCTTTAGCCCCAGAGCACCTGTTCAGGGTCAGCTAATGACACACCCTTGAGAGGTTGTGACTGCCACACACACACGTGTAGTCTTGAGCCCCTGGGTGTTTCTTCAGGCCTTTCCATGTTTTGGGGTCAGGGCCACTCTCCAGGAATCTAGATTATAGGCTGAGGGTTCCCTGGGCCAAGGCAAATGATGTGGAGCAGCAGCCAAGAGAGGAACCAGGGCCAGACAGACCTTTGGGGACTCTTTAGACAGCACCTACTCAGAGGAATCACCTGCCTTCCCCTTCTTCTCACTCCCTCCCTGTCTCCCACCCCGACTCTCCACTGGGGTCCCTGCATCCAGCCAGCATGGCTCCTGCTTGCAGCCAGACGAGGGGCGGGGCTGTGAGCACCCCCTGTGGCCCCCACCCTGGGGGACAAGAGATGCATTTCTCTCCTGGAGTAATATGCAACCCCCACTTAAAGCAGGAATCTTGTGGTTTCTCTCTGTTGACTTGAATTATGTTTAGTATAATGTTAGTTAAATATGTGTAAACATAAAACTAGGTACACGTTCCTTATGTGTAGAGCTCTTTTATAACCATAAAGCTAAAACAAATTTATAAATGAAATAAAAACAAACTGCAAAACCAATAAACTTCAAATTAACAACATTAATTTAATGGGACAAATGATATTGTTTTCCTGAAACTGAATCAGCACTCACAGCATGATTCTGGGGCAGCCTGCTACAGTTCTGGGAGGTTTTCGGGGACTTCACCATGGGCTGAGGGATGACTCAGACCTCCTGCTGCTTTTCTCCATTCAGACCACTTTGAAACCATTCCAACAGTCTCTGGACTTCTCTGGGTCTCTGTTCATCTGTAAAGTGGAGAAAGTAATAGGATTTTGTTGTGAGAATTAAGCCAGTTGATGCACAGAGCCAGGCCGACCTGTGTGGACGACCCCTGCAGCCATACAGGCCTCCATCTTCCGAAGGCCCCATGCGTGCATGCTGTCATTTCAATTGTGTCCAGCTCTTTGCAACCCCAAACACTGTAGCCTTCCGGGCTCCTCTGTTCATGAGATTCTCCAGGCAAGAATACAGGAGTGGGTTGCCATGCCCTTCTCCAATCCAGGGATCAAAGCTGCATCTCTTTAAGTCTCTTGCATTAGCAGGCACATTCTGTACCACTAGCACCACCTGGGAAGCCCTCAGAAGGCCCCGTGCTTGGTTTAATGCTCTGCCATCTCCATCTTGAAATTCTTAGTACTTTATTGAGCAAAGATCCTGCATTTTCATTTTGTACTGGGCCCTGTAGATGATGTAGCAGGACCCCTGCACGGCACAGAGCCAGACACACCAGTGGCACTCGGTAATGGTTAGCGGCTACTGCTGGTACCCTGTTCTTGTTACAAAGTATAATTCCTTTGTGGTGTTTCCCACCAAAGACAGTTTTATCTTCCCATTATTTAGTAGAGGTTGGTGAGGCCACCTCATGTGGGTAATTGTATTTGACTAATTCTTGGAGCTGGGTGTGTGCTCCGGGGCAAGGACACAGGTTTGTTGATGGGGATATTAGCATCTGTGACCACGTGGGCAGGCTGAGCAGGGTTACCCATCAGAGCCCTGTGACTCAGTACCAGAACCCCAGGCTCTGCTGACATTCAATCACTTTTATTGTAACTGGTGCAAAATAGGGCCAGGCGGAACACTGCTATTTTCTTGAAACCACTTAAGTAGGTGACCAGAGTTTAAGATAGCAGGTTATAGAGTTGAAGACACTCTAATGGATTAGAAGCTCACACAGAGTTGCTAATTTAATTTCCCTTTTTTATTGCTGTTCTCCTAAAAAAAACAACCGGCACAAATAGTCTTTTTCCTAAAGTGAGATATTAATAACAAGGGCCTTCTGCAAGAGCAGGAAAGGGCATGAAGAATTTTTCAAGGTCTCTCTATTTGTCCCTGATTTCTTGAGGCTCTCAGTTGACCCAGATAGGGGACAGACCCAGGGGACTAGGACGTGGAAGTGGCACTTAGTGGCTATCACCAGACTCCAGTGTAATAAAACCCCTGCCCACCCAGAGCACATCTCTGCAACAGCCCTCCATCAGGCCCTGGCCCAGGTCTGCCAAAGGAGAAGGACCACCTTGGCCTCAAAATGCAGGCATATTAATATCCCAAGCATCCCCATCATGGAGGACTTTGTTCCCCAAGGAAAGTCAATCTTTCCCTGGAGAACACAGTAGGCTAAGGACTAAAGTTACTCCCTGAGCTCGGTAATCAGGCCTCAAGGCTAGTCTCCTGATGGAGAGGCAAGAGGGACCTGCCCACCAGTTGGGGCATCCCATATGTGCCCGGGGTCATGCCTGACCAGGCAGGAAGAGGGTTGAGGAGAGGAAGTGGACCCTCCCTCCCATCAGTGCCCCCGTTAGCACTGGAGCAGTTTTCCTCCTCCTACCACCTGAAATCTGGATTTCCCTTTGGCCCCCCAAAGGCCTAGGGACGAGGAACGATAGCATCTTTGCAGCTGCTTCTTCCCACCAGTGATCCCTTCCTGGGCCTGCTGGGTTCCTGCAACCTCAGGGTCAGACAAGCCTCAGAGGTCATCAGTGGCCAGCGAGCCTTGTTTTGTACCACTGTGGGAGCTTCACCAACTTCTGCAGGCAGATCCCTAGGGCCCCAAGCAGCTCCCCCCTCAATCCAGGGGAGCCACAGACACAGGAGAGCCACAGCCAGGCTGCACAAAGGCCCCTGCCTGAGGTCTCTGGAGCCTTATGGTAGACACTGGTTCCATGTGGACACTGAACCCCTGAAATGAGGCTCACCCAGAGTGAGATGTACATACCAGATTTTGAAGCCTTGCATGGGAAAAGAACATAAAATAGGTCATTAACTAACTTTTGCATTGACTACATGTTGAAATGATATTTTAGATATATTGTGTTAAAGAATATTAAGTAAATCAGTAGCCACTGTTTCTTTTTGCTTTAGGTGGCTGCTAGACCATTTAAATCTGCTAGGTGGCTGACACTGCATTACAGTCCCACTAGACAGCACTGCTCTAGAGGGGCCAGAGGAAATATCTCAGAGGTCAACCAGGAAGGTCACATTCTGGAAGAAACGTGTCCCCAGCAGACCCACAGCACGCGCTTTCCTGAACCCTGGCCCTAGAAGGCCTCCTGCACTCGCTCCTGGAGTGAGGCAGTGCTGGTGGGAACTCCAGCCAAGGGGCCCCCAGAGCGCAAACTCAGAGGCTGTGCTGTTACAAATATGATCAAGACCTGAAAGTCACAGTGGGTTTTCAGGGGTCAGCCAGTAGTAACAGATGGTCCACGTGTCCATAGTCTCTTCTGAGTCTTAGAGAAAACTCTAGAGGAATAATCACAAATCTGCTGCCACGTTGGTGTCCGCAGACGTTCACTCTTCCCGGTATCTCCCTCAGTGCTAACGCAGCACAGTCATTTGCAGAATAATAAATCGGCAGAGTTGTTATTTCTTTAAAATGCAGACATATCTGGGGTATCCGCTTAAGGATGCACATGGAATAAATTACTTTTGGATGACACTTTTTAATTGAATTGAACTAACAGCTTGGTAATATGTTGCAATAAGAAGAATATTAGGATGATTAAAAGATATGAAAACTCTTGTGAAATTAAATGATTAAACAGAATGCTGAGTAAATGAACAAGCCTGGGTATATTAATCAGTTGTGGGCCTCAACAAACAGCTGCGTAAGTAAACGCGTGTTACAGACCTCAGCACGCGTGAGTTCCCAGGCTCTCCGGGCGAGCTCTCCATCACACACTCCTTACTGCCACTTGGGCAAGCTGCCTTTCCATGGATAAACAATATGTTAGTCATTTAGTGAGTGTGTTAGGTGGCGAGAGCTCTGGTTTCTTGGCAGACTTACATTCCTCCAGGTGCAGACTTCAAGGAATGGCCACGTGGTTCATTTTCTGTCTTTGTTTTTTAACTAAATGAAATCCTAAAGGGGTGAAGTTTATTAGAATTCTGGCCTCTATTCTGGTCATGGGCACTGACCCTTTTTGGAGATGTCGCTGTTTCCTGTTAAGCCTGTCACCTTCATGTGCTTGATTTCATTTCCGCAGAACTGTTAGCTGGGTATGTTGGTCTTAGGAACAGAGGGTGGAAGTGTCGCCCTAGGGAAAAGTGCTGATTCCCAGGGCCGATGCTGGCTGCCCTGGGGTGGAGGGGGAGCAAAGAGCTCTGGGGTGGGGCAGGGCATGTCCCAGGAGATCCATTGCCCGCCCTCAGCCAGCACCTCTCAGGTGCCTTTTGTGTGACCTAGAAAACTGATTAACTTCCTTTCTTGGTTCATCCCCCGCCTGCCTAGAGATTACACAGGTAATTTCTGATCGCATAAATCTTTCATGCTCAAGTCACACTTGTAATTAGCTGCATAAAAATTCAGGTTACGACTCAGACAGTTATTAGGAAACACGAAAACAGTGAAAAGTTTGGTTTCGCTCACTAATAAAAACTCTCAAGGTCCCTGTTACAAAGAACAGAAGGGACATGGTATCTCATTACGGGTAACATTCAGCTCAGCAGAGAACCTCACTTACTAGACTTGATTCTGAATATAGTTTAAAAAAATAAAAGCCCCAGCCACTGCCAGCAGGCCTGTGCTCACCCCCTCCCTGCACTGCCGTGGTGGCCTCCCCAAGTCACCTTCCCTCACCAGGGCTAAGAGCCTCGTGCTTCCTAAACCAATGCAGCAAAAAGCCCAGCAGAGGCATCTTCTCAAATGAAAATACGATTCCCCAAACCAAAGTGCTGACCCAACCAGTTTTGCGGCACATCATGTTGGAAAATAATACCGTGAATTCCATTAAGCCAGTGGTTCCTAAGGAACAAGTCAGCTCTCTGAAAGTTCTAGATAAAACACTGCAATTGTCTCAGTGGTTTAGTGTAATAGACTACCAGGGGCACTGGATTTATCTTCCCCAATTGGGCAAATTCAGAGCCATAGAAAGGAATCGCATTCCCATAATTACCCAGGAGACAGAAGCTCCTCAAGGCAAGACTTGGCAGGCCTCCCTCCCCTCTGCAGACAATGACCCTCACTCTGGCCCAGCTTAGGCCTGGAAGCCGGGCTTACGAAGAAGCACTAGCTAGAATCCAAGTTAGAATGTAAGATGCCCCTCAGAGAGCCAAGGGGTTGAACTCCAAGTGAAGTGAAGTCGCTCAGTCGTGTCCAACTCTTTGCAACCCCATGGACTGTAGCCTATCAGGCTTCTCCGTCCATGGGATTCTCCAGGCAAGAATACTGGAGTGGGTTACCATTTCCTTCTCCAGGGGATCTTCCCAACCCAGGGACCAAACCTGGGTCTCCCACACTGGAGGCAGATGCTTTAACCTCTGAGCCACCAGGGAAGACAGCCTGGTGAACTCCAAGGATGAGCCTAAATTTTCCCAGAGCAGACCAATCCTGCTGACCCAGGCTCATTATGAGTTATTAAACTCACCCTTTCCAGATGGACCATGCCTTCTTAACCCTTTTATTGTTGTTCAGTCTCTAAGTCACGTTCCCACTCTGCAACCCCATGGACTACAACATGCCAGGCTTCCCTGTATGCCACTATCTCCCATAGTTTGCTCAAACTCATGTCCATTGATTTGGTGATGCCATCCAACCATCTCATTCTCTGTCATCCCCTTCTCCTCCTGCCTTCAATCTTCCCCAACATCAGGGTCCTTTTCAATGAGTCAGCTTTTCACATCAGGTGACCAAAGTATTGGAGCTTCAGCTTCAACATCAGGCCTTCCAATGAATGAATATTCAGGATTGACTTCCTTTAGGATTGACTGGTTTGATCTCCTTGCTGTCCAATGACTCTCAAGAGTCTTCTCTGCAACAATTCAAGTGGACTTGGCTTTTGGTAATTTAGGGTATTTTATTATGCTGCCAGGTCGGGAAGTGCAGTCTGGCGGTTGCCTATGCCTCATGGAATCCCAGCACCCATGTTGTCACCTATAGTAAAGTCATACCCTCAACTCAGCAGATATCATTCCTTACTTTTCTCCAGGGCAGAAATGCTGAAAACATTAATTTGTCAAAACTCTGAAAGCCACAGGCTGGAGCCAACAAGGAAAAGAGCAATCAAGACTTTGTCTGTCCTCCTGTCAGAGGAGGCAGACGGCCCCAGTGTCCTATCAAATTTACTCCAGAATGTATTTCGCCATTATCGTAACTATGCCCTTCAGCTGCCACACCGGTTCAGGAAGGATTCTGTGGCACAGTCTCTTTATGGGGAGGATGGGATCCCAGTGCCCCTTGACAGAGAGAGAATAATAGCATAATGCAACAGAACATTTTTGAAATGCTAATGCACGCTCCCCGCAACTTAATTTTATTTTTTTCTTATTGGCTTTTTTATACGACATTTCACAGTCCTGTAGCCTCAATAGCTAGATCGGCATCATAAAAATGACAACACAGTGATTTAAGGTGGAGAGTCCATCGTAGCGAAATGGATGGTGTGCTTTTAAAGTATCAGTTTAGCACCTCTTACCTGGGGTCAATGTTCATTTTCAATACATCATTAAAGCATCCTGTTAAAGCACTCAGAGAGTGGCCGTGCTCATCTTCCCCATCACCACGTTGGATTAGGGAGATAATGAAGTGGCATCCTACAGGAAAGGCCATGTTAGGCACCCATGTTCTGTGGAATTAGGGGCTACCGCAGAAGGGTGACATGAATTAAAGACTTGAAAAGGGATGGAAAGAGAGAAGATAGCCAGATATGTGGGCATTTAGGTTTCCATTCAGAAGTTGGTAATGAATGACCGATAGCATCAAATGCAGCCTCCTGTCTCCATCATCTTTATAAGCACAGTGTTCACCAAACCAGTAACCTTAAAAGTTCAAGCTGCAGTCAACTCTGTAGCCTGTAACCCAATAAGATAAGACAAGACACGCTACCATGCCCTGTAGAACTCTATAGATCCCAAAGTCAGCTCAAAGGTAAGTGCATTAACAGGTCCAGCAAACCTTAGATGGAACAGAGCA